>NC_138244.1:1511115-1992466 GCF_964197995.2 Scardinius erythrophthalmus
TAAACTTCTTAAGTTTAAATCTTCCAGCTCCCAAGCAACTCCATAGCAACCAAACTCGAGTACCCTAGCAACCGTTTTGTAAGACCTATATCTCTGTATCAGAACATTGTATAGAGATGAGGTTTGGCTCTTTTGACTCATGCTAGCAAACAGCACTTCCAACATACTACACATGCTAGCAGTGAATAGCTACATGCTAATAGTGATTAGTTAAGTGTTAAATCATGCCAAGATCATGCTAAGAACTCTATAAAAACTCCATAGTAACCATCTGTGACAACTACCAGCCACCTAGTAACACCATATCAACCGCCCTGAATACCTTAGCAACCGCCTAGCAACACCATAGCAACCACCCATAACACCCTAGCAACCGCCTAGCAACCACCCAGAACAGCCTAGCAACCACCCATAACATCCTAGCAACCACCTAGCAACCACCCTAGCAACCACCCAAAAGACCCTAGCAACCGCCTAGCAACCACCCAAAAGACCCTAGCAACCACCAAAAATATCCTAGCAACCACCCAAAATACCCTAGCAACCGCCTAGCAACCACCCAAAAGACCCTAGCAACCACCGAAATATCCTAGCAACTGCCTAGCAACCACCCAAAAGACCCTAGCAACTACCCAAAATATCCTAGCAACTGCCTAGCAACTACCCAAAAGACCCTAGCAACCACCCAGAACACCCTAGCAACCGCCTAGCAACCACCCAGAACACGCTAGCAACCACCCAAAAGACCCTAGCAACCACCCAAAATATCCTAGCAACCACCCAAAACACCCTAGCAACGCCTAGCAACCACCCAAAAGACCCTAGCAACCACCGAGAACACCCTAGCAACCACCCAAAAGACCCTAGCAACCACCCAGAACACCGTAGCAACCACCCAAAAGACCCTAGCAACCACACAAAACACCCTAGCAACCGCCTAGCAACCACCCAAAAGACCCTAGCAACCACCCAAAATATCCTATCAACCGCCTAGCAACCACCCAAAAGACCCTAGCAACCACCAGAAATATCCTAGCAACCGCCTAGCAACCACCCAGAATATCCTAGCAACCACCCAAAACAGCCTAGCAACCACCCAGAACACCCTAGCAACCGCCTAGCAACCACCCAAAAGACCCTAGCAACCGCCTAGCAACCACCCAGAACACCCTAGCAACCACCCAAAAGACCCTAGCAACCACCCAAAAGACCCTAGCAACCACCCAAAAGACCCTAGCAACCGCCTAGCAACCACCCAAAAGACCCTAGCAACCACCCAAAAGACCCTAGCAACCGCCTAGCAACCACCCAAAACACCCTAGCAACCGCCTAGCAACCACCCAAAAGACCCTAACAACCACCAAAAATATCCTAGCAACCACCCAGAACACCCTAGCAACCACCTAGCAACCGCCTAGCAACCACACAAAAGACCCTAGCAACCGCCTAGCAACCACCCAAAACACCCTAGCAACCACCCAAAATACCCTAGCAACCGCCTAGCAACCACCCAGAATACCTTAGCAACCACCTAGCAACACCATAGCGACCACCCATAACATCCTAACAACCGCCTAGCAAAAAACTTTCCGGTCCAAACTTTCTCAAGCCAACTTAAAGTTTGTCTCGACGAACTTTCGCATCTAGTTATTATTATTATTCTTCTTACTAAAAAATCTGACTCAAACTCCTCCTAGAGCTTTAACTCTACATACTCCAAAATCGGCTCAGACACTCAAACAGATCTGACTCGGTGTGCTCTATCTTTTCAGACTGATCGGACTTACGGTTTTCCTAAAAATGACGATCAAAACTCGGAAAAACTCCCATTGACTTAACATTGGGCATTCTAAAAAAATTCAAATCCAAACCGACGTTTTCACACACACACAGACACAAAGGGCCTGACACCCCTGCGTTTCTCTCCCTCTCTCTCTCCCTCAGAGGATTTATATTATCGAGCAGCCAATAAGTAATGGCCTAAAATCTCCATAGCAACCACCCAGGACACCCTAGCAACCACCTAGCAACCACCCAGAACACCCTAGCAACCACCTAAAATACCCTAGCAACCGCCTAGCAACCACCCAAAAAGACCCTAGCAACCACCCAAAATATCCTAGCAACCGCCTAGCAACCACCCAGACCATCCTAGCAACCACCCAGAACACCCTAGCAACCACCCAGAATACCTTAGCAACCGCCTAGCAACACCATAGCAACCACCCAGAACACCCTAGCAACTGCCTAGCAACCACCCAGAACACCCTAGCAACCACCCAAAATACCCTAGCAACTGCCTAGCAACCACCCAAAAGCCCCTAGCAACCACCGAAAATACCCTAGCAACCGCCTAGCAACCACCCAAAAGACCCTAGCAACCATCAGAAATATCCTAGCAACCGCCTAGCAACTACCCAGAATATCCTAGCAACCACCCAAAAGACCCTAGCAACGCCTAGCAACCACCCAGAACACCCTAGCAACCACCCAAAAGACCCTAGCAACCGCCCAAAAGACCCTAGCAACCGCCTAGCAACCACCCAAAACACCCTAGCAACCGCCTAGCAACCACCCAAAAGACCCTAGCAACCACCCAAAATATCCTAGCAACCGCCTAGCAACCACCCAAAAGACCCTAGCAACCACCCAAAAGACCCTAGCAACCGCCTAGCAACCACCCAAAAGACCCTAGCAACCGCCTAGCAACCACCCAAAACACCCTAGCAACCACCAAAAATATCCTAGCAACCACCCAGAACACCCTAGCAACCACCTAGCAACCACACAAAAGACCCTAGCAACCGCCTAGCAACCACCCAAAACACCCTAGCAACCACCCAAAATACCCTAGCAACCGCCTAGCAACCACCCAGAATACCTTAGCAACCGCCTAGCAACACCATAGTGACCACCCATAACATCCTAACAACCGCCTAGCAAAAAACTTTCCGGTCCAAACTTTCTCAAGCCAACTTAAAGTTTGTCTCGACGAACTTTCGCATCTAGTTAAGTTGGCTTGAGAAAGCCAACATATTGAAATCCTATTTAAACTTATTATTATTATTAAGTTGGCTTGAGAGAGCCAACATATTGAAATCCTATTTAAACTTATTATTATTATTCTTCTTACCAAAAAATTACACTCAATCTCCTCCTAGAGCTTTAACTCTACATACTCCAAACTCGGCTCAGACCTTCAAACTGTTCTGACTCGAGTTGCTTTATCTTTTCAGACTGATCGGACTTACGGTTTTCCTACAAATGACGATCAAAACTCGGAAAAACTCCCATTGACTTACATTGGGGAGTTCTAAAAAATTCAAATCCAGATTCAAACTCACCAACCGACAAAAATTCAAATCTAAATACCTTGAAGACTAAACCAAACTGCCGTTCTATATATATTAGCCAATGAAACTCATTTAAACTAATAAACTCTAATCTCATACACTTATAAACTAATTAACTTAAATTTAATAACTAATTAACTAATAAACTCATGAATGCATAGACTTATGAACTCTTAAACTCATAAATTAATAAACTCTGAACTCTTAAACTCATTTAAACTTTTATAAACTCTAAACTCAAAAACTCATACACTTATAAACTCATCAATTTATACACTTATAAACTCTAAACTCATAAACTCTGAGAGTGTGTGTGTGTGTGTGTGTGTGTCTGAGTGAGTGTGTGTGTGAGCGAGGTAGTCTGAGTGAGTGTGTGTGTGTGTGTGTGTGTGTGTGTGTGTGTGTGTGTGTGTGTGTGTGTATCTATATAACTTATTTATCTATCTATCTCTCTCATAAACTTCAAACTACTTTAAACTTTAAACCAATTTAAACTTCTTAAGTTTAAAGCTCCCAGCTCCCAAGCAACTCCATAGCAACCAAACTTGAGTACCCTAGCAACCGTTTTGCAAGACCTATATCTCTGTATCAGAACATCGTATAGAGATGAGTTTTGGCTCTTTTGACTCATGCTAGCAAACAGCACTTCCAACATGCTACACATGCTAGCAGTGAATAGCTACATGCTAATAGCAATTAGTTAAGTGTTAAATCATGCCAAGATCATGCTAAGAACTCTATAAAAACTCCATAGTAACCATCTGTGACAACTACCAACCACCTAGTAACACCATATCAACCGCCCTGAATACCATAGCAACCACCCAGAACACCCTAGCAACCACCCAAAAGACCCTAGCAACCACCCAAAATATCCTAGCAACCACCCAAAATACCCTAGCAACCGCCTAGCAACCACCCAAAAGACCCTAGCAACCACCCAAAAGACCCTAGCAACCACCGAAAATATCCTAGCAACCGCCTAGCAACCACCCAAAAGACCCTAGCAACCACCGAAAATATCCTAGCAACCGCCTAGCAACCACCCAAAAGACCCTAGCAACTACCCAAAAGACCCTAGCAACCACCCAGAACACCCTAGCAACCGCCTAGCAACCACCCAGAACACCCTAGCAACCACCCAAAATACCCTAGCAACCACCCAAAAGACCCTAGCAACCACCCAAAATATCCTAGCAACCACCCAAAACACCCTAGCAACCGCCTAGCAACCACCCAAAAGACCCTAGCAACCACTCAGAACACCCTAGTAACCACCCAAAATACCCTAGCAACCACCCAAAAGACCCTAGCAACCACCCAAAACACCCTAGCAACCGCCTAGCAACCACCCAAAAGACCCTAGCAACCACCCAAAACATCCTAGCAACCACCCAAAACACCCTAGCAACCGCCTAGCAACCACCCAAAAGACCCTAGCAACCACCCAAAAGACCCTAGCAACCGCCTAGCAACCACCCAAAAGACCCTAGCAACCACCTAAAATATCCTAGCAACCGCCTAGCAACCACCCAGAATACCCTAGCAACCACCCAGAAAACCCTAGCAACCGCCTAGCAACCACCCAGAATACCCTAGCAACCACCTAGAACACCCTAGCAACCACCCAAAAGACCTTAGCAACCACCTAGCAACCACCCAGAACACCCTAGCAACCGCCCAGAATACCCTAGCAACACCATAGCAACCACCCATAACATCCTAGCAACCGCCTAGCAAAAAACGTTCTGCTCCAAACTTTCTCAAGCCAACTTAAAGTTTGTCTCGACGAACTTTCGCATCTAGTTATTATTATTATTCTTCTTACCAAAAAATTACACTCAATCTCCTCCTAGAGCTTTAACTCTACATACTCCAAACTCGGCTCAGACCTTCAAACTGTTCTGACTCGAGTTGCTTTATCATTTCAGACTGATCGGACTTACGGTTTTCCTACAAATGACGATCAAAACTCGGAAAAACTCCCATTGACTTACATTGGGGAGTTCTAAAAAATTCAAATCCAGATTCAAACTCACCAACCGACAAAAATTTAAATCTAAACACCTTGAAGACTAAACCAAACTGCCGTTCTATATATATTAGCCAATGAAACGCATTTAAACTAATAAACTCTAATCTCATACATTTATAAACTAATTAACTTAAATTTAATAACTAATTAACTCATAAACTCATGAATTCATAGACTTATGAACTCTTAAACTCATAAATTAATAAACTCTGAACTCTAAACTCATTTAAACTTATAAACTCTAAACTCAAAAACTCATACACTTATAAACTCATCAGTTTATTCACTTATAAACTCTAAACTCATAAACTCTGAGTGTGTGTGTGTGTGTGTGTGTGTGTGTGTGTGTGAGTGAGTGTGTGAGCGAGGTAGTCTGTGAGTGTGTGTGTGTGTGTGTGTGTATCTATCTAACTTATTTATCTATCTATCTCTCTGTCATAAACTTCAAACTACTTTAAACTTTAAACCAATTTAAACTTCTTAAGTTTAAAGCTCCCAGCTCCCAAGCAACTCCATAGCAACCAAACTTGAATACCCTAGCAACCGTTTTGCAAGACCTATATCTCTGTATCAGAACATCGTATAGAGATGAGGTTTGGCTCTTTTGACTCATGCTAGCAAACAGCACTTCTAACATGCTACATATGCTAGCAGTGAATAGCTACATGCTAATAGCGATTAGTTAAGTGTTAAATCATGCCAAGATCATGCTAAGAACTCTATAAAAACTCCATAGTAACCATCTGTGACAACTACCAACCACCTAGTAACACCATATCAACCGCCCTGAATACCATAGCAACCCCCCAGAACACCCTAGCAACCGCCTAGCAACCACCCAAAAGACCCTAGCAACCACCCAGAACACCGTAGCAACCACCCAAAAGACCCTAGCAACCACCCAAAAGACCCTAGCAACCACCTAGCAACCACCCAAAAGACCCTAGCAACCACCCAAAACACCCTAGCAACCACCCAAAAGACCCTAGCAACCACCAGAAATATCCTATCAACCGCCTAGCAACCACCCAAAAGACCCTAGCAACCACCAGAAATATCCTAGCAACCGCCTAGCAACCACCCAGAATATCCTAGCAACCACCCAAAACAGCCTAGCAACCACCCAGAACACCCTAGCAACCGCCTAGCAACCACCCAAAAGACCCTAGCAACCGCCTAGCAACCACCCAGAACACCCTAGCAACCACCCAAAAGACCCTAGCAACCACCCAAAAGACCCTAGCAACCGCCTAGCAACCACCCAAAACACCCTAGCAACACCATAGCAACCACCCAGAACACCCTAGCAACTGCCTAGCAACCACCCAGAACACCCTAGCAACCACCCAAAATACCCTAGCAACTGCCTAGCAACCACCTAAAAGACCCTAGCAACCACCCAAAATATCCTAGCAACCGCCTAGAAACCACCCAGAATACCCTAGCAACCACCCAAAACAGCCTAGCAACCACCCAAAATATCCTAGCAACCGCCTAGCAACCACCCAGAACACCCTAACAACCACCCAAAAGACCCTAGCAACCACCCAAAATATCCTAGCAACCGCCTAGCAACCACCCAGAACACCCTAGCAACCACCTAAAATACCCTAGCAACCACCTAGCAACCACCCAGAACACCATAGTAACCACCCAAAATACCCTAGCAACCACCCAAAACATCCTAGTAACCACTCATAACACCCTAGCAACCGCCTAGCAACCACCCAGAACACCCTAGCAACCGCCCAAAATACCCTAGCAACACCATAGCAACCACCCATAACATCCTAGCAACCGCCCAGCAAAAAAACGTTCTCCTCCAAACTTTCTCAAGCCAACTTAAAGTTTGTCTCGACGAACTTTCGCATCTAGTTAAGTTGGCTTGAGAGAGCCAACATATTGAAATCCTATTTAAACTTATTATTAAGTTGGCTTGAGAAAGCCAACTTACTGAAATCCTATTTAAACTTATTATTCTTCTTCTTCTTCTTCTTATTCTTCTGACCCAAAATTTATCAACTCTAACTCCTCCTAGAGCTTTAACTCTACAAACTCCAAACTCGGGTCAGACTTTCAGACTGTTCTGACTTGGTGTGCTATATCTTTTCAGACTGATTTGACTTTCAGTTTTCTTAAAAATTAATATTAAAAACCATAAAAATCCCTTAGACTTACATGGCAGACTGCTCAAATTGAGCCAAGACTACGGTGGCCCATTAGTGTACAAGCCAAAAACTCAAATCTAAACTCCCTGAAGCCCTAGACTCAATTAAACTACCATTCAATGACCTAATAAACTTCTATCTATCTATCTATCTATCTATCTATCTATCTATCTATCTATCTATCTATCTATCTATCTATCTATCTATCTATCTATCTATCTATCTATCTATCTATCTATCTATATTTCTAACTAACTTATCTTTCTATCTATCTTTCTAACTAACTTATCTATCTTTCTTTCTCACTAATCTATCTATCTTTCTAACTAACTTATCTATCTATCTTTCTTTCTAACTAATCTATCTTTCTTTCTAACTAACTAATCTATCTTTCTTTCTTTCTTACTAATCTATCTATCTTTTTAACTAACTTATCTATCTTTCTTTATAACTTATCTATCTATCTTTCTAACTAACTTATCTATCTATCTATCTATCTATCTATCTATCTATCTATCTATCTATCTAACTAACTTATCTATCTTTCTTTCTTTTTAACTAATCTATCTTTCTAACTTATCTATCTTTCTTTCTTTTATCTTTCTAACTTATCTAACTTTCTTTCTTTTTAACTAATCTATCTATCTTTCTAACTAACTTATCTATCTTTCTTTCTTTCTTACTAATCTATCTATCTTTCTAACTAACTTATCTATCTTTCTTTCTTTTTAACTAATCTATCTTTTTCTAACTAACTTATCTATCTTTCTTTCTTTCTTTCTTACTAATCTATCTATCTTTCTAACTAACTAATCGATCTTTCTTTCTTACTAATCTATCTTTTTAACTAACTTATCTATATTTCTTTCTAACTTATCTATCTTTTTTTCTAACTAACTTATCTTTCTATCTATCGATCTTTCTATCTTTCTTTCTAACTAATCTATCTTTCTTTCTAACTAACTAATCTATCTTTCTTTCT
Organism: Scardinius erythrophthalmus; assembly: GCF_964197995.2. Classification (NCBI taxonomy): domain Eukaryota; kingdom Metazoa; phylum Chordata; class Actinopteri; order Cypriniformes; family Leuciscidae; genus Scardinius; species Scardinius erythrophthalmus. The sequence continues at coordinate 1,519,654 of NC_138244.1, forward strand.
TTCTTACTAATCTATCTATCTTTTTAACTAACTTATCTATCTTTCTTTCTTACTAATCTATCTATCTTTCTAACTAATCTATCTTTCTTTCTTTTTAACTAATCTATCTATCTTTCTAACTAACTTATCTATCTTTCTTTCTTTCTTACTAATCTATCTATCTTTCTAACTAACTTATCTATCTTTCTTTCTTTTTAACTAATCTATCTTTTTCTAACTAACTTATCTATCTTTCTTTCTTTCTTTTGAACTAATCTATATATCTTTCTAACTAACTTATCTATCTTTCTTTCTTTCTTTCTTTCTAGCTAATCCATCTATCTTTCTAACTAATTTATCTTTCTTTCTTTCTTACTAATCTATCTTTCTAACTAACTAACTTATCATCTTTCTTTCTTTTTAACTAATCTATCTTTCTAACTAACTAATCTATCTTTATTTCTTTTTAACTAATCTATCTATCTTTCTAACTAACTTATCTATCTTTCTTTCTTACTAATCTATCTTTCTAACTAACTTATCTATCTTTCTTTCTTTTTAACTAATCTATCTATCTTTCTAACTTATCTATCTTTCTTTTTAACTAATCTATCTCTTTCTAACTAACTTATCTATCTTTCTTTCTTTTTAACTAATCTATCTATCTTTCTAACTAACTTATCTTTCTTTCTTTCTTTTTAACTTATCTATCTTTCCTTCTTTTTAACTAATCTATCTATCTTTCTAACTAACTTATCTTTCTTTCTTTCTTTTTAACTAATATATCTATCTTTCTAACTAATTTATTTATCTTTCTTTCTTACTAATCTATCTTTCTAACTAACTTATCTATCTTTCTTTCTTTTTAACTAATCTATCTATCTTTCTAACTAACTTATCTATCTTTCTTTTTAACTAATCTATCTCTTTCTAACTAACTTATCTATCTTTCTTTCTTTTTAACTAATCTATCTATCTTTCTAACTAACTTATCTTTCTTTCTTTCTTTTTAACTTATCTATCTTTCTTTCTTTTTAACTAATCTATCTATCTTTCTAACTAACTTATCTTTCTTTCTTTCTTTTTAACTAATCTATCTATCTTTCTAACTAACTTATCTATCTTTCTTTCTTTCTTACTAATATATCTATCTTTCTAACTACCTTATCTATCTTTCTTTCTTTCTTTCTTTCTTTCTTTCTTTCTTTCTTTCTTTCTTTCTTTCTTTCTTTTTAACTAATCTATCTATCTTTCTAACTAACTTATTTATCTTTCTAACTAACTTATTTATCTTTCTTTTGTTCGTTTTAACTAGTCTATCTTTCTAACTAACTTATCTATCTTTCTTTCTTTCTTTCTTACTAATCTATCCATCTTTCTAACTAACATATCTATCTTTCTTTCTTTCTTACTTACTAATCTATCCATATTTCTAACTAACATATCTATCTTTCTTTCTTACTAATCTATCCATCTTTCTAACTAACATATCTATCTTTCTTTCTTTCTTACTAATCTATCCATCCAACTAATTAATCTTTTTTCTTTCTAACTAATCTTTTTACTTTCTTTCTTTCTTTCTTTCTTTCTTTCTTTCTTTCTTTCTTTCTTACTAATCTTTCTTTTTTTTCTTACTTTTCTTTCTTTCTTTCTAACTAATCTTTCTTTTTTCTTTTTCTTACTTTTCTTTCTTTCTTTCTTTCTAACTAATCTTTTTTCTTTCTTTCTTTCTTTCTTTCTTTCTTTCTTTCTTTCTAACTAATCTTTTTTCTTTCTTTCTTTCTTTCTTTCTTTCTTTCTTTCTTTCTTTCTTTCTTTCTTTCTTTCTTTCTAACTAATCTTTCGTTCTTTCTTTTTCTTACTTTTCTTTCTTTCTTTCTAACTAATCTTTTTTCTTTCTTTCTTTCTTTCTTTCTTTCTTTCTTTCTTTCTAACTAATCTTTCTTTATTTCTTTCTTTTTCTTACTTTTCTTTCTTTCTTTCTTTTTCTTACTTATCTTTCTTTCTTTCTTACTAATCTATCTTTCTAACTAACTAACTTATCATCTTTCTTTCTTTTTAACTAATCTATCTTTCTAACTAACTAATCTATCTTTATTTCTTTTTAACTAATCTATCTATCTTTCTAACTAACTTATCTATCTTTCTTTCTTACTAATCTATCTTTCTAACTAACTTATCTATCTTTCTTTCTTTTTAACTAATCTATCTATCTTTCTAACTTATCTATCTTTCTTTTTAACTAATCTATCTCTTTCTAACTAACTTATCTATCTTTCTTTCTTTTTAACTAATCTATCTATCTTTCTAACTAACTTATCTTTCTTTCTTTCTTTTTAACTTATCTATCTTTCCTTCTTTTTAACTAATCTATCTATCTTTCTAACTAACTTATCTTTCTTTCTTTCTTTTTAACTAATATATCTATCTTTCTAACTAATTTATTTATCTTTCTTTCTTACTAATCTATCTTTCTAACTAACTTATCTATCTTTCTTTCTTTTTAACTAATCTATCTATCTTTCTAACTAACTTATCTATCTTTCTTTTTAACTAATCTATCTCTTTCTAACTAACTTATCTATCTTTCTTTCTTTTTAACTAATCTATCTATCTTTCTAACTAACTTATCTTTCTTTCTTTCTTTTTAACTTATCTATCTTTCTTTCTTTTTAACTAATCTATCTATCTTTCTAACTAACTTATCTTTCTTTCTTTCTTTTTAACTAATCTATCTATCTTTCTAACTAACTTATCTATCTTTCTTTCTTTCTTACTAATATATCTATCTTTCTAACTACCTTATCTATCTTTCTTTCTTTCTTTCTTTCTTTCTTTCTTTCTTTCTTTCTTTCTTTCTTTTTAACTAATCTATCTATCTTTCTAACTAACTTATTTATCTTTCTAACTAACTTATTTATCTTTCTTTTGTTCGTTTTAACTAGTCTATCTTTCTAACTAACTTATCTATCTTTCTTTCTTTCTTTCTTACTAATCTATCCATCTTTCTAACTAACATATCTATCTTTCTTTCTTTCTTACTTACTAATCTATCCATATTTCTAACTAACATATCTATCTTTCTTTCTTACTAATCTATCCATCTTTCTAACTAACATATCTATCTTTCTTTCTTTCTTACTAATCTATCCATCCAACTAATTAATCTTTTTTCTTTCTAACTAATCTTTTTACTTTCTTTCTTTCTTTCTTTCTTTCTTTCTTTCTTTCTTTCTTACTAATCTTTCTTTTTTTTCTTACTTTTCTTTCTTTCTTTCTAACTAATCTTTCTTTTTTCTTTTTCTTACTTTTCTTTCTTTCTTTCTTTCTAACTAATCTTTTTTCTTTCTTTCTTTCTTTCTTTCTTTCTTTCTTTCTTTCTAACTAATCTTTTTTCTTTCTTTCTTTCTTTCTTTCTTTCTTTCTTTCTTTCTTTCTTTCTTTCTTTCTTTCTAACTAATCTTTCGTTCTTTCTTTTTCTTACTTTTCTTTCTTTCTTTCTAACTAATCTTTTTTCTTTCTTTCTTTCTTTCTTTCTTTCTTTCTTTCTAACTAATCTTTCTTTATTTCTTTCTTTTTCTTACTTTTCTTTCTTTCTTTCTTTTTCTTACTTTTCTTTCTTTCTTTCTAACTAATCTTTTTTCTTTCTTTCTTTCTTTCTTACTAATCTTTCTTTTTCTTTTTCTTACTTTTCTTTCTTTCTTTCTAACTAATCTTTTTTCTTTCTTTCTTTCTTTCTTTCTTTCTTTCTTTCTTTCTTTCTTTCTTTCTAACTAATCTTTCTTTCTTCCTTTTTCTTACTTTTCTTTCTTTCTTTCTAACTAATCTTTTTTCTTTCTTTCTTTCTTTCTTTCTTTCTTTCTTTCTTTCTTTCTTTCTTTCTTTCTTTCTTTCTTTCCTTCTTTCTTTCTAACAAATCTTTTTCTTTCTAACTAATCTTTTTTCTTTCTTTCTTTCTTTCTTTCTTTCTTTCTTTCTTTCTTTCTTTCTAACTAATCTTTCTTTTTTCTTTCTTTCTTTCTTTCTTTCTTTCTTTCTTTCTTTCTTTCTTTCTTTCTTTCTTTCTTTCTAACTAATTAATCTTTTTTCTTTCTTTCTTTCTAACTAATCTTTTTTCTTTCTTTCTTTCTTTCTTTCTAACTAATCTTTCTTTCTCTTACTTTTCTTTCTTTCTTTCTAACTAATCTTTTTTCTTTCTTTCTTTCTTTCTTTCTTTCTTTCTTTCTTTCTTTCTTTCTTTCTTTCTTTCTTTCTTTCTAACTAATCTTTCGTTCTTTCTTTTTCTTACTTTTCTTTCTTTCTTTCTAACTAATCTTTTTTCTTTCTTTCTTTCTGTCTTTCTTTCTTTCTTTCTTTCTTTCTTTCTTTCTTTCTAACTAATCTTTCTTTCTTTCTTTTTCTTACTTTTCTTTCTTTCTTTCTAACTAATCTTTTTTCTTTCTTTCTTTCTTTCTTTCTTTCTTTCTTTCAAACTAATTAATCTTCTTTCTTTCTTTCTTTCTTTCTTTCTTTCTTTCTAACTAATTAATCTTTTTTCTTTCTTTCTTTCTAACTAATCATTTTTCTTTCTTTCTTTCTAACTAATCTTTCTTTTTTCTTTTTCTTGCTTTTCTTTCTTTCTTTCTTTCTTTCTTTCTTTCTTTCTTTCTTTCTTTCTTTCTTTCTTTCTAACTAATCTTTTTACTTTCTTTCTTTCTTTCTTTCTTTCTTTCTAACTAATCTTTTTACTTTCTTTCTTTCTTTCTTTCTAACTAATCTTTCTTTCTCTTACTTTTCTTTCTTTCTTTCTAACTAATCTTTTTTCTTTCTTTCTTTCTTTCTTTCTTTCTTTCTTTCTTTCTTTCTTTCTTTCTTTCTTTCTAACTAATCTTTCTTTCTAACTAATCTTTCTTTCTAACTAATCTTTCTTTCTTTCTTTCTCTTTCTTTCTTTCTCTTACTTTTCTTTCTTTCTTTCTAACTAATCTTTCTTTCTCTTACTTTCTTTCTTTCTTTCTTTCTTTCTAACTAATCTTTTTTCTTTCTTTCTTTCTTTCTTTCTTTCTTTCTTTCTTTCTTTCTTTCTTTCTAACTAATCTTTCTTTCTTTCTTTCTTTTTCTTACTTTTCTTTCTTTCTTTCTAACTAATCTTTTTTCTTTCTAACTAATCTTTTTTCTTTCTAACTAATCTTTTTTCTTTCTTTCTTTCTTTCTTTCTTTCTTTCTTTCTTTCTTTCTTTCTTTCTTTCTTTCTTTCTAACTAATCTTTTTACTTTCTTTCTTTCTAACTAATCTTTTTACTTTCTTTCTTTCTAACTAATCTTTCTTTTTTCTTTTTCTTACTTTTCTTTCTTTCTTTCTTTCTTTCTTTCTAACTAATCTTTTCTTTCTCTTTCTAACTAATCTTTTTCTTTCTTTCTTTCTTTCTTTCTTTCTTTCTTTCTTTCTTTCTTTCTTTCTTTCTTTCTAACTAATCTTTCTTTCTTTCTTTCTTTCTAACTAATCTTTTTACTTTCTTTCTTTCTTTCTTTCTTTCTTTCTAACTAATCTTTTTACTTTCTTTCTTTCTTTCTTTCTTTCTTTCTTTCTTTCTAACTAATCTTTTTTCTTTCTTTCTTTCTTTCTTTCTTTCTTTCTTTCTTTCTTTCTCTCTTTCTTTCTTTCTAACTAATCTTTTTACTTTCTTTCTTTCTTTCTTTCTTTCTTTCTAACTAATCTTTTTTCTTTCTTTCTTTCTTTCTTTCTTTCTTTCTTTCTTTCTTTCTAACTAATCTTTTTTCTTTCTTTCTTTCTTTCTTTCTTTCTTTCTTTCTTTCTTTCTTTCTTTCTTTCTTTCTTCCCAACTATTATTTCTTTCTAACTAATCTATCAATCTAACTTTAACCTACTTTAAACTTCTAACTTCTTTAAACTTCTTCAAACTCTCTGGTCAGGCTTTCTCAAGCCAACTTAAAGTTTGTCTCAACAAACTTTTTTTTCTAGTTATTATTATTAAGTTGGCTTGAGAGAGCCAACATATTGAAATCCTATTTAAACTTATTATTATTATTATTATTCCGAGACTAAAATTTCTATATGAAACTCGTCCTAGAGCTTTAACTCTACATACTCCAAACTCGGCTCAGACACTCAAACTGTTCTGACTCGCGTTGCTTTATCTTTTCAGACTGATCGGACTTACGGTTTTCCTACAAATGACGATCAAAACTCGGAAAAACTCCCATTGACTTACAATGGGGAGTTCTAAAAAATTCAAATCCAGATTCAAACTCACCAACCGACAAAAATTTAAATCTAAACACCTTGAAGACTAAACCAAACTGCCGTTCTATATATATTAGCCAATGAAACTCATTTAAACTAATAAACTCTAATCTCATACATTTATAAACTAATTAACTTAAATTTAATAGCTAATTAACTAATAAACTCATGAATTCATAGACTTATGAACTCTTAAACTCATAAATTAATAAACTCTGAACTCTAAACTCATTTAAACTTATAAACTCTAAACTCAAAAACTCGTACACATATAAACTCTAAACTCATAAACTCTGAGTGTGTGTGTGTGTGTCTGAGTGAGGTAGTCTGAGTGTGTGTGTGTGTGTTTGTGTGTGTGTGTGTGTTTGTGTGTATCTATCTAACTTATTTATATATCTATCATAAACTTCAAACTACTTTAAACTACTTTAAACTTCAAACCACTTTAAACTTCTTTAGTTTAATGCTTCCAGCTCCCAAGCAACTCCATAGCAACCAAACTTGAGTACCCTAGCAACCGTTTTGCAAGACCTATATCTCTGTATCAGAACATCGTATAGAGATGAGTTTTGGCTCTTTTGACTCATGCTAGCAAACAGCACTTCCAACATGCTACACATGCTAGCAGTGAATAGCTACATGCTAATAGCAATTAGTTAAGTGTTGAATCATGCCAAGATCATGCTAAGAACTCTATAAAAACTCCATAGTAACCATCTGTGACAACTACCAACCACCTAGTAACACCATATCAACCGCCCTGAATACCATAGCAACCACCCAGAACACCCTAGCAACCGCCTAGCAACCACCCAGAACACCCTAGCAACCACCCAAAATACCTTAGAACACCCTAGCAACACCCTAGCAACCACTCAGAACACCCTAGCAACCACCCAAAATACCTTAGAACACCCTAGCAACATCCTAGCAACCACTCAGAACACCCTAGCAACTGCCTAACAACCACCCAGAACACCCTAGCAACCACCCAAAATACCTTAGAACACCCTAGCAACACCATAGCAACCACCCAGAACACCCTAGCAACCACCCAAAATACCTTAGAACACCATAGCAACACCATAGCAACCACTCAGAACACCCTAGCAACCACCCAAAATACCTTAGGACACCCTAGCAACACCATAGCAACCACCCAAAACACCCTAGCAACCGCCTAGCAACCACCCAGAACACCCTAGCAACCACCCAAAAGACCCTAGCAACCGCCTAGCAACCACCCAAAAGACCCTAGCAACCACCCAAAAGACCCTAGCAACCGCCTAGCAACCACCCAAAATATCCTAGCAACCACCCAAAACACCCTAGCAACCGCCTAGCAACCACCCAAAATATCCTAGCAACCACCCAAAACACCCTAGCAACCACCCAAAACACCCTAGCAACCGCCTAGCAACCACCCAAAAGACCCTAGCAACCGCCTAGCAACCACCAAAAAGACCCTAGCAACCACCAAAAATATCCTAGCAACCACCCAGAACACCCTAGCAACCACCTAGCAACCGCCTAGCAACCACACAAAAGACCCTAGCAACCACCCAAAAGACCCTAGCAACCGCCTAGCAACCACCCAAAATATCCTAGCAACCACCCAAAACACCCTAGCAACCGCCTAGCAACCACCCAAAATATCCTAGCAACCACCCAAAACACCCTAGCAACCACCCAAAACACCCTAGCAACCGCCTAGCAACCACCCAAAAGACCCTAGCAACCGCCTAGCAACCACCAAAAAGACCCTAGAAACCACAAATATCCTAGCAACCACCCAGAACACCCTAGCAACCACCTAGCAACCGCCTAGCAACCACACAAAAGACCCTAGCAACCGCCTAGCAACCACCCAAAACACCCTAGCAACCACCCAAAACACCCTAGCAACCACCCAAAAGACCCTAGCAACCACCCAGAACACCCTAGCAACCGCCTAGCAACCACCCAGAACACCCTAGCAACCACCCAAAATACCCTAGCAACCACCCAGAACACCCTAGCAACCACCCAAAAGACCCTAGCAACCACCCAAAAGACCCTAGCAACCACCCAAAACACCCTAGCAACCACCCAAAATATCCTAGCAACCACCCAAAACACCCTAGCAACCGCCTAGCAACCACCCAAAAGACCCTAGCAACCACCAAAAATATCCTAGCAACCACCCAAAATACCCTAGCAACCGCCTAGCAACCACCCAAAAGACCCTAGCAACCACCAAAAATATCCTAGCAACCGCCTAGCAACCACCCAAAAGACCCTAGCAACCACCCAGGACACCCTAGCAACCACCTAGCAACCACCCAGAACACCCTAGCAACCGCCCAAAATACCCTAGCAACACCAAAGCAACCACCCATAACATCTTAGCAACCGCCTAGCAAAAAACTTTCTGCTCCAAACTTTCTCAAGCCAACTTAAAGTTTGTCTCAACGAACTTTCGCATCTAGTTATTATTATTATTCTTCTTACTAAAAAATCTGACTCAAACTCCTCCTAGAGCTTTAACTCTACATACTCCAAAATCGGCTCAGACACTCAAACAGATCTGACTCGGTGTGCTCTATCTTTTCAGACTGATCGGACTTACGGTTTTCCTAAAAATGACGATCAAAACTCGGAAAAACTCCCATTGACTTAACATTGGGCATTCTAAAAAAATTCAAACTCACCAACCGACAAAAATTTAAATCTAAATCCCTTGAAAACTAATTCAAACTGCCATTCTATATATATTAGCCAATGAAACTCATTTAAACTAATAAACTCTAATCTCATACACTTATAAACTAATTAACTTAAATTTAATAACTAATTAACTAATAAACTCATGAATTCATAGACTTATGAACTCTTAAACTCATAAATTAATAAATTCTGAACTCTAAACTCATTTAAACTTATAAACTCTAAACTCAAAAACTTGTACACTTATAAACTCTAAACTCATAAACTCTGAGTGTGTGTGTGTGTGTGTGTGTGTGTGTGTCTGAGTGAGTGTGTGAGCGAGGTAGTCTGTGTGTGTGTGTGTGTGTGTGTGTGTGTGTGTGTGTGTGTGTGTGTGTGTGTGTGTGTTTGTTTGTATCTATCTAACTTATTTATATATCTATCATAAACTTCAAACTACTTTAAACTACTTTAAACTTCAAACCAATTTAAACTTCTTAAGTTTAAAGCTCCCAGCTCCCAAGCAACTCCATAGCAACCAAACTTGAGTACCCTAGCAACCGTTTTGCAAGACCTATATCTCTGTATCAGAACATCGTATAGAGATGAGGTTTGGCTCTTTTGACTCATGCTAGCAAACAGCACTTCCAACATGCTACATATGCTAGCAGTGAATAGCTACATGCTAATAGCGATTAGTTAAGTGTTAAATCATGCCAAGATCATGCTAAGAACTCTATAAAAACTCCATAGTAACCATCTGTGATAACTACCAACCACCTAGTAACACCATATCAACCGCCCTGAATACCATAGCAACCCCCCAGAACACCCTAGCAACCGCCTAGCAACCACCCAAAAGACCCTAGCAACCACCCAGAACACCGTAGCAACCACCCAAAAGACCCTAGCAACCACCCAAAAGACCCTAGCAACCGCCTAGCAACCACCCAAAAGACCCTAGCAACCACCCAAAAGACCCTAGCAACCACCCAGAATACCCTAGCAACCACCCAAAACAGCCTAGCAACCACCCAGAACACCCTGGCCACCACCTAGCAACCACCAAGAATACCTTAGCAACGCCTAGCAACACCATAGCAACCACCCATAACACCCTAGCAACTGCCTAGCAACCACCCAGAACACCCTAGCAACCACCCAAAATACCCTAGCAACCGCCTAGCAACCACCCAAAACCGCCTAGCAACCACCCAAAACACCCTAGCAACCGCCTAGCAACCACCCAAAATACCCTAGCAACCACCCAAAAGACCCTAGCAACCACCCAAAATATCCTAGCAACCACCCAGAACACCCTAGCAACCGCCTAGCAACCACACAAAAGACCCTGGCAACCGCCTAGCAACCACCCAAAACACCCTAGCAACCACCCAAAACACCCTAGCAACCACCCAAAATACCCTAGCAACCACCCAGAATACCGTAGCAACCGCCTAGCAACACCATAGCGACCACCCATAACATCCTAACAACCGCCTAGCAAAAAACGTTCCGGTCCAAACTTTCTCAAGCCAACTTAAAGTTTGTCTCGACGAACTTTCGCATCTAGTTAAGTTGGCTTGAGAAAGCCAACATATTGAAATCCTATTTAAACTTATTATTATTATTCTTCTTACCAAAAAATTACACTCAATCTCCTCCTAGAGCTTTAACTCTACATACTCCAAACTCGGCTCAGACCTTCAAACTGTTCTGACTCGAGTTGCTTTATCTTTTCAGACTGATCGGACTTACGGTTTTCCTACAAATGACGATCAAAACCCGGAAAAACTCCCATTGACTTAACATTGGGCATTCTAAAAAAATTCAAATCCAAACCGACGTTTTCACACACACAGACACAAAGGGCCTGACACCCCTGCATTTCTCTCCCTCTCTCTCTCCCTCAGAGGATTTATATTATCAAGCAGCCAATAAGTAATGGCCTAAAATCTTCATAGCAACCACCCAGGACACCCTAGCAACCGCCTAGCAACCACCCAGAACACCCTAGCAACCACCCAAAATACCCTAGCAACCGCCTAGCAACACCCTAGCAACCACCCAAAACATCCTAGTAACCACCCATAACACCCTAGCAACCACCTAGCAACCACCCAGAACACCCTAGCAACCACCCAAAATACCCTAGCAACCGCCTAGCAACCACCCAAAAGACCCTAGCAATCACCCAAAATATCTTAGCAACCACCCAAAATACCCTAGCAACCGCCTAGCAACCACCGAAAATATCCTAGCAACCGCCTAGCAACCACCCAAAAGACCCTAGCAACCATCCAAAAGACCCTAGCAACCGCCTAGCAACCACCCAAAAGACCCTAGCAACCACCCAAAATATCCTAGCAACCGCCTAACAACCACCCAAAAGACCCTAGCAACCACCAGAAATATCCTAGCAACCGCCTAGCAACCACCCAGAATATCCTAGCAACCACCCAAAACAGCCTAGCAACCACCCAGAACACCCTAGCAACCGCCTAGCAACCACACAAAAGACCCTAGCAACCGCCTAGCAACCACCCAGAACACCCTAGCAAACACCCAAAAGACCCTAGCAACCGCCTACCAACCACCCAAAATATCCTAGCAACCACCCAAAACACCATAGAAACCGCCTAGCAACCACCCAAAAGACCCTAGCAACCACCCAGAATACCCTAGCAACCACCCAAAACAGCCTAGCAACCACCCAGAACACCCTAGCCACCACCTAGCAACCACCCAGAATACCTTAGCAACGCCTAGCAAAACACCATAGCAACCACCCATAACAGCCTAGCAACTGCCTAGCAACCACCCAGAACACCCTAGCAACCACCCAAAATACCTTAGCAACCGCCTAGCAACACCATAGCAACCACCTATAACACCCTAGCAACTGCCTAGCAACCACCCAGAACACCCTAGCAACCACCCAAAATACCCTAGCAACCGCCTAGCAACCACCCAAAAGACCCTAGCAACCACCCAAAATATCCTAGCAACCACCCAAAACACCCTAGCAACCGCCTAGCAACCACCCAAAAGACCCTAGCAACCGCCTAGCAACCACTCAAAAGACCCTAGCAACCACCAAAAATATCCTAGCAACCACCCAGAACACCCTAGCAACCACCTAGCAACCGCCTAGCAACCACCCAGAATACCTTAGCAACCGCCTAGCAACACCATAGCGACCACCCATAACATCCTAACAACCGCCTAGCAAAAAACGTTCCGGTCCAAACTTTCTCAAGCCAACTTAAAGTTTGTCTCGACGAACTTTCGCATCTAGTTATTATTATTATTCTTCTTACTAAAAAATCTGACTCAAACTCGTCCTAGAGCTTTAACTCTACATACTCCAAAATCGGCTCAGACACTCAAACTGATCTGACCAAGTGTGCTATATCTTTTCAGACTGATCGGACTTACGGTTTTCCTACAAATGACGATCAAAACTCGGAAAAACTCCCATTGACTTAACATTGGGCATTCTAAAAAAATTCAAACTCACCAACCGACAAAAATTTAAATCTAAATCCCTTGAAAACTAATTCAAACTGCCATTCTATATATATTAGCCAATGAAACTCATTTAAACTAATAAACTCTAATCTCATACACTTATAAACTAATTAACTTAAATTTAATAACTAATTAACTAATAAACTCATGAATTCATAGACTTATGAACTCTTAAACTCATAAATTAATAAATTCTGAACTCTAAACTCATTTAAACTTATAAACTCTAAACTCAAAAACTTGTACACTTATAAACTCTAAACTCATAAACTCTGAGTGTGTGTGTGTGTGTGTGTGTGTGTGTGTGTGTGTGTGTGTGTGTCTGAGTGAGTGTGAGTGTGTGTGTGTGTGTGTGTGTGTGTGTGTGTGTGTGTGTTTGTTTGTTTGTATCTATCTAACTTATTTATATATCTATCATAAACTTCAAACTACTTTAAACTACTTTAAACTTCAAACCAATTTAAACTTCTTAAGTTTAAAGCTCCCAGCTCCCAAGCAACTCCATAGCAACCAAACTTGAGTACCCTAGCAACCGTTTTGCAAGACCTATATCTCTGTATCAGAACATCGTATAGAGATGAGGTTTGGCTCTTTTGACTCATGCTAGCAAACAGCACTTCCAACATGCTACATATGCTAGCAGTGAATAGCTACATGCTAATAGCGATTAGTTAAGTGTTAAATCATGCCAAGATCATGCTAAGAACTCTATAAAAACTCCATAGTAACCATCTGTGATAACTACCAACCACCTAGTAACACCATATCAACCGCCCTGAATACCATAGCAACCCCCCAGAACACCCTAGCAACCGCCTAGCAACCACCCAAAAGACCCTAGCAACCACCCAGAACACCGTAGCAACCACCCAAAAGACCCTAGCAACCACCCAAAAGACCCTAGCAACCGCCTAGCAACCACCCAAAAGACCCTAGCAACCACCCAAAAGACCCTAGCAACCACCCAAAAGACCCTAGCAACCACCCAAAAGACCCTAGCAACCACCCAGAATACCCTAGCAACCACCCAAAACAGCCTAGCAACCACCCAGAACACCCTGGCCACCACCTAGCAACCACCCAGAATACCTTAGCAACGCCTAGCAACACCATAGCAACCACCCATAACACCCTAGCAACTGCCTAGCAACCACCCAGAACACCCTAGCAACCACCCAAAATACCCTAGCAACCGCCTAGCAACCACCCAAAACCGCCTAGCAACCACCCAAAACACCCTAGCAACCGCCTAGCAACCACCCAGAATACCCTAGCAACCACCTAGCAACAGCATAGCAACCACCCAAAATATCCTAGCAACCACCCAGAACACCCTAGCAACCGCCTAGCAACCACCCAAAAGACCCTAGCAACCACCCAAAAGACCCAAGCAACCGCCTAGCAACCACCCAAAAGACCCTAGCAACCACCCAAAAGACCCTAGCAACCACCCAGAATACCCTAGCAACCACCCAAAACAGCCTAGCAACCACCCAGAACACCCTGGCCACCACCTAGCAACCACCCAGAATACCTTAGCAACGCCTAGCAACACCATAGCAACCACCCATAACACCCTAGCAACTGCCTAGCAACCACCCAGAACACCCTAGCAACCACCCAAAATACCCTAGCAACCGCCTAGCAACCACCCAAAACCGCCTAGCAACCACCCAAAACACCCTAGCAACCGCCTAGCAACAACCCAAAATACCCTAGCAACCACCCAAAAGACCCTAGCAACCACCCAAAATATCCTAGCAACCACCCAGAACACCCTAGCAACCGCCTAGCAACCACACAAAAGACCCTGGCAACCGCCTAGCAACCACCCAAAACACCCTAGCAACCACCCAAAATACCCTAGCAACCGCCTAGCAACCACCCAGAATATCCTAGCAACTGCCTAGCAACACCATAGCAACCACCCAGAACACCCTAGCAACCGTCTAGTAACCCTAGCAACCGCCTAGCAACACCATAGCAACCACCCCGAACACCCTAGCAACCGCCTAGCAAAAAACTTTCCGGTCCAAACTTTCTCAAGCCAACTTAAAGTTTGTCTCGACGAACTTTCGCATCTAGTTGTTAAGTAATATGCCATTTATGGGTTTTGACAGTTTGCACATGCAGTGAATGTAATGTTGGTGAATGTGTGTGAAGGATGGGTAAGTTGGGCTACACACAAATATCAGCACACCAGAATCTGAACTCCTGAAGCTGTTACACTGTGTTTAAACTGGACGAGACCAGCTGTCTACACCTGGACATGATAGACCATCACAAGTCCATTTGTCCTTCATAACAGAACTAGCACAAGAGCTCAGAGTACGTCAGTAATAGAGTGTGGCATCGGTTTACTGACTGGGTTTTGTCGTGTAGTGTCTCGACGCATCCAGTGTAGTATCACTGACTATAATGGACGTTCTATTGTCTTTGTCCAGTCTAGACAGTGTTATGAAATAGCAGAGCTCAACCGCATGTGCTCAGTGTATGTTAACCTGACATAGTCCTGTGCCATGAACAACAAAGTTCATCGGACTCAGTGAAATCTTGGTTGTACATGGTTGGAAATTGAAATCCATGGCTTAGTGTGGATGTCCAAACCAAAATGGCATATTACTTAACAATTAGTTAATAGTCATGTGCCTCAACAAGTAAAGTCATAACATAATGATACATTTGCAAATCATTAGTTAATGATTAATTAAAGCAGACAACTGGAAGTTGAAGTACATTGCCTTGACCAATTGTGGTAATTAACGCATTGATTTAGACTTTTAGTTAATAAAATAAGTTATTAATGAATTAATACATTATGACACATTTAATTAATAACAATTCATATATTACTTTATATTAATCATTTAGAATCTTCATGATGCAGTAATCATTAATTAATGGTTTAGTTCTTCATGAGTCATACATTAACACATGATTATCTGTGCATTAGTTAAGCATGAATTAATGGTTATTAGTGCACCCGTATTGTAAAGTGTTACCAAATATTATATATAGTAATTACATACGGTTTTTCTTTTTACTTTTATTACGACAGCCAGTAATTACGAGAGCCATCTGCAAACGGAACAAAAGTCTGCAAGTTTTTTTTATTTTATTTTTTTATTCAAGCTGTTTATTCTTTTACAAGTCCGCAAGTCACAAATAATGCAGTCAAGCTTCATGTCAAACCATTTTCTTTTCACTTCTGGGACTGTTCGATTAGCCTAACAGATGAAACTCCATTAACTGCATCTATGCTGCCAAGCTTCCTTTTTTTTAGGCCTGATACGCCACTGTGTACGCTTGAAAACAAAATGTGGCGTTTTGAATGAACTTCTGATAATAAACTTCAATTTCTGCATCTGAGAAATTTCTCTTCTTAATTCGTTTTTGAGAAGACAAGTTGAAATCCTTCGTTTGGTGTCATAATATGATGCCCATATAGCCTATAGTTTTCAGTCGGTTTTAATGGGTGGGATTTATGGTAATTTAGAGAATGAGCGTGCACACGCGTCCCATTTACAACTGATTGGAATTCATTAACACACACACACACATTTCACTATCACATCTGACGTTTACGAAGTATTTCTGAATCAGGAGAAGAATTTTCGGGAATGTCGCCTTTACCACTTTAAATCACTCACATATTTACTTGTATATTTACGAATGTTTCATGAATGAGACCCATTGAGTGATTAATGAGTGTCTGTGTTAAATAACTGTCGAAAAGTTCGATTAATGTGTCATTTGAACTGCGCATGTATATGATTTGTTACTGAAATGTTGAATCAGAAATTAATTATTGTACGTTTGCCTTGTGTTTTCCAAGGCTGCGTTTTCTTGTTCTCTGTTTTTTTCCTATGTGAACGTGATCGGCAAGTGTATCCTGTTTTGTGCCATAAATAATCCTGTGGAGGTGAATCGCCTGCCTATTGAATACAATTAAATATGCACAAATGGCTAGCTGACCAGTGCCCATGGACCGGTTTCCACTTTGAACCATAATTTGAAACCATCAACTGGTAGGATAATTACAATTTTCTTTTGTTTTTCGGACTCACAGGACTTTTAATTTGTGAAATAATTTTTTTTTTTTTTACATCTGAAATGGAGAGACTTGAACTGATCGAGAGAAGTCTGAACAACTCTTTAAACTGAATCATTTGATTCACGAACTCTGGTCAGCTACGTCGTTATTCATGTTGTTGAACATACTATTTTACTATACAAAGATAAGGTGGTTAATTGGAAGGAATGATGAATCACATTGTCTTTTGAGTCAGATCCGATATCGGATTACTAGTATTTCTTTCGTCAACAAAAATTATAACTAAATATTGTCGTCAACGAACTACGTGACGAAAACGAGACGCAACGTAAATGCTGGTCATGTGACAATAACTATAATTAAATGTATAATGCAATATTGTTGACGAATAAAAACGAGACTAAATGTGGTTTACAAAATAAAAACTATGTTAAAATGTCTCTTCATTTTCGTTGACCAAAACGAGATGAAATGTTATGACGCTATTTCGTCTTGTTTAGTCACATTATTATTATTATTATTTTGCAGTATTTCTGTTTCCCGTGTCTCACTTCAGGGGCTGCATCAGGGCGCACTGCGCAGACGACGTCACTTCCTCAAGCCTCACTAGCGGCATTATTTAGAAGATGCAGCTGCGGTGAGTTAACGTAAACGACAACAAACAAAGTTAAGTCTGACGCCCGTTTCACACATAGGGCCCGATTTTAACGATCTGAAACGCAAGTATCAAGCGCGAAACGCAAGTAACTTTGTGGCCGGGTCTTGGGCGCTGTTGCTATTATACCGGCGGGATAAATGACTCTTGCGCTCAACGCAAATCTAAAATGGGTTGGTCTGAAGTAGCTTCATTATTCATAGGTGTGGTTTGGGCGTAACGTGAAATAAACCAATCAGAGCGTCATCTCACATTCCCTTTAAGAGCAGACACGCTTATTCTATAGCGGATTCCTATTATAACGGTGGATTTGCCAGACGCGCGCCAGGAGCGGTTCACAGCCGAGGAGACCGACGTTCTCGTCAGGGCCGTAAAACACAGAGAAGTGACATTGGGGATGGAGAAACACACCCAAATTAACTTCGGTTAAACAGGCGTATGATAATTTGGGTAAATGTGTAAACTAGAAGTATGCTTTTATAATTATCTATCTATCTATCTATCTATCTATCTATCTATCTATCTATCTATCGTAATGTATGATTTGCAAAAATGAAAACGGCTGCTTCTGTGTGAGAGAATCAAAGTGTATGCGCGTTGTGCACACGCTACATTGATTATGGCCAAGCATGCGCCCTTAAAATATCATAAGAATAACATGTGCAACGCGCCACTGACTTTAAACTAGATTTTTTCAGTTAGTGGCGGAATTGTTTTCTAAACGTGCAAAATAACATGAGGGAACGTTTGCGCCGGAACACGCCGCCTCTTTGCGCTGAACCGCCCCCGGGAGCGCAAGTGTATTTCTTAGTTAACCGACGTGCGTCTGTGGAGGGAAAAGTCCGCTGTGCGCGGGTGCAAAATAGGAATGATACATGCGTCGGTGTACAAAGTCAATTGCGCTGGGTGCAAGATAGGGCCCATACTCCGTGTGCAGTGCATATGCGGTGCAGGAGCAGCACTCGCTATAGTGCTTTCACATATGCTGCGTTTGCAGTGCGTAACTGATCCACGGCTGAACCACAAACACATACTCACTATTTTTATTTCAAATCCAGAAGTTATCAAATACTTTTATTTAAAAAAAGTTTTGTCAGCATTACGATTCTCTTTGTACACACATACTCTTTAATGGTCGTAATTCACATTTAAGCACAATTTAAACAATGTATTCAATGCACTACTTCTATCTAGATTTATTAGCAAGTGGTAAAATATTTAGCCATATAGTTATATTAAAATGACAAATATTTTAAATTAAAACTTAAAATTGACAAAAACAACTGACTCTCATGCCTTTTCTTTTGCATTTAAATTAATACAGTAAATCTTGGATGTCAGAAAGAACTTGTTTTTCAACCTCCACGAATGAGACGAGTGTTACTTTTCTGTTCACTATTTTAGCTATTTTTCCATAGTGATACACTATATTGACTGGGTTAAATAGAATTGCATTTCTAAAAAGAGACTAAAATACAATTTTCATTGACTAAAACTAGACTAAGGGCGCTTTCACACTTGGTTCGATTGCCTGTTCCTAACCCGAGTTCGATTGCTCCCCCCCTGCCCCCGATGGACTTTTGTTCACATATTATTTGTATCCGAACCGCAGTATGCTTGTGTCATCAAGTTGCAGCTGGTGCGTAATCGTGTTGCTTGGTAACCGCTATGAATGAAAAGGCGTCAAAATGGATAGAATTGCTCGCTTCACATTTGTTCTTTTTTTTTTTTTTAACCTTTGGTTTTGTTTTCAAAGAAAAGATCCAGAAAGAGAAACACATTTGTGTTTGTCTGCCGCAAAAGTACTAAAATCGTTCCAAAGACAGCGGGCTGTCCGCCGAAGACAATTTTTGCGGAGGCAGCCAGAAATCATCTCTCTGCTTGCAGTGCGTCAATCCCGCTTTTCATCAAGTTAAGTGTATACATGACGAGAATAATTCCTGTTAGTGATCCAGAGCGCGATCCATTTGGACGCCGACAAACTTTATTGCTGCGGATAAAACAATAAACCTCCGCAGAAGCATTCCAGAGGTACTCCGCGAGGAACAAAACATGTTCCAAACATAAAACAGGCTATAACCACCTGACCGTTAGTCCAATTGACTTGAAAATTGGTATGCAGTGTCTTGGTCCAAGGTGCCATGTATGTCTATGAGGACGTTGGCGTATCTCGAAAAACATGGCCGCCATCGACCAATGAAATTTGAGCACCTATTAGACAAGATTAACGGAGGCCAATCGGAACGAAACTCGATGGGCATGTTCGACTCATGGCCCTAGAGGTCTGTAAGAGTTTTGAAAGAAATCAGCCACTAGTTGGCGCTAATGAGTTTTATGGCTCTGTAATAACGTGGTGTAAAACTTAACAACTTTTGATGCTTTTGTGCTTAAAGTCCTTAAAGGCCTTAACTGCTTGAACCCCGATAAATGCTGCTTGCAGCTTTAATTAAGGTTGTTTTAATAGCATAATCAACATATCTCAG
Source organism: Scardinius erythrophthalmus (assembly GCF_964197995.2). Classification (NCBI taxonomy): domain Eukaryota; kingdom Metazoa; phylum Chordata; class Actinopteri; order Cypriniformes; family Leuciscidae; genus Scardinius; species Scardinius erythrophthalmus. The sequence continues at coordinate 1,539,283 of NC_138244.1, forward strand.
TGTATAGACTTAAAATGAGGTTTTATTTAACAAAGTTCAGGAGGAGCAGGTTCAGATAATTAACCAAATTATGCACAGCTGTTGATTAATCAGTAATCAACTCAATGACAGAGTATAAATTCACAGCAGACCTATCTCTGTTCATTGAAAGTTTGTCAGCATCCCTCCTCCACCCCATCTCCTCACTTCCAGTTCCATCTACACTTACCAACTGGGGGGAGTACTCTGGGTTCGGGCCTAACTCCGAGCCCTCCCCCCGGACAGCACGCCAAATACGCATAAACTTATTGTATTAATTATATGTAGATGTGAACTCGTGAAATTAAGATTGTTTTCAGCATAATCAACATATCTCAGTGTACAGACTTGAAGTTAGGATTATCCCACGGTGCCAGAGGAACTGCACAGGCGCTTCCGGTGGCCTGGAGTGCTATCTGGTGTTTTATGGTGCTTAATTTAACCCCTTGTTTGGGTCTTAAATATAGACACCTTCTACCTTATTTTGTTTATTCTCAGGTTAGGTAAAGTCAGTCGAATTCGTTCTAAACAATAAGTATATAAATTTCCATACTTACAATTCAGTCGAAAGACTGCTCCGTGGTTTAGTTCAGCTCAATATTTTGTAAAACAGAGACTTAAGGCAGGCGAGCTTCTTACTTTCAATTATATGTATTGTTTATTAAATACAGGTTAACTAGTTTACATAAACGGTACTAATATATAAAATAAAAATAAAAGTAAATCAAAACCAAATAATTTACAAGCTTTCATCTTCATGAGGCGCAATGGCAAGGCATCTCACACCGGAGACGTCCTGGTGAATCAGCGTCTGACTGGACATGTCATTCCAGCTCTTTTGAAGTCCATCAATTTTTGGACATCTTCAGAAATCTCCTCCTGGAAACTCCCTATAACTTGTTCATTGGTCATCCTCTCCTGGAAACCCCCTAGGACTTGGTTATAAAGCCTTTGTCTCTCCGTCCTCCTTCTTCTGGACCTTTTCTTCATCGCTGTATCTTCTGTGTCTCGTCCGCAACACCTAGACGGTAATGATTGCATTTTTCTTCTTTCTTTGGTAAAGCTCTTTCTAATACATTTTCAATTCCTCTCTACTCTGCCATATGCTTAATAAATGCTTACAACATTCAGTGTGGTCTGTTTTTCTTTATAAACCATCTTCTCAATAAATGACTTTACATCACCAATTGCAGTGTCTCTTTATAAACCATCTTCTCAATAAATGACTTTACAAACAACAGTTGTGGTGTCTTTTCTTAATGACAATTTCTTAATAAACATGTTTATAAAACCAAGTCTCAGTGTCTTTTCTAATGAACCAGATTCAAGGGTTTCTTATAAAAACTCTTTACAGTGTTTTTCTTAACAATAAGGTTTCTTATAAAAACCTTTTACATTGTTTCCATATAATAAGGTTTCTTATAAAAACCTTATACAGTGTTTTTCTTATACAACACTTTTCTTACACAACGTTACAATTATACTTAATACCCTATTAGAAGCCTATATATTATGAGGCATAAAAGAACAAATTGCATGTTTCACACAACACTGGGTCGCTCCATCGCTGCCAGAGGTGCCCTGGGCACTATCTGGTGTTGGGGCAGACAGCGGGTTTTTAAACCACCAGTTGAGTCTGCCCTTGCTGGTCCGGCAATTGGCGACCGCGCTTGTAATTCATTTCTCTTTTTACCCGGTGGAAATATCTCCCAGTAGTCTAATGCATGTACCTCACTTATGATTCATAAAAACTTTAGAATATTAAAAGAACTCTGTTATAAGAGTAAAATGATTAGTAAGTGATAAAAATAGTAAAAACATTCTTATCTTTTCCCTTTATATCTGGTTGCATTACCTCTCATTCACATATTCATATTTGTGACAGTTAGTGTGATTATATGTAAAAATATTCTCAGTAGGATTATAAGTGTAAAAAAAGAAACACTCAGGAAGGGGTCCTTTATAAAAGTCAAAGAAACAATTCTAATTTTACCCCAAAAATAAAATACAAAGTGTGGCTACCTCCCTCTCTATCAAAAACAGTGTCAAATTGTTAAACCCAATAATAGTAAAGTAAAAAGAAAGAAAAAACAAGAATAACAAGGCACCCTCTTCCTTACTCCTCCACCAGGACTTTTTACAGGAAGTCGTCTAGCTCATCCAGTCCTGGCCCAATCTGGTGCACTCTTGTGTTCGTGCACCCGATGTCAACTCCCGAATTATTTATTTATTATTTTATTATTACAGGGACAGTGCATATTAATAAACATTTCTGCCAATATGCCAGAGTTAGCCAGAAGGCTATTTTTCATCTGCAGTCCCGGACAGATGTCAAGTCACCCTAAAAGAGAGTAAAATGACATATAAAAATAAAAAAATTGTACAATGCATTTAGTAAGAAATCCTATTATGTTCAAAAATACAGTCGAAATACAACAAACCAACAATCAAACAAACATCTGACAAAAACATGACATATACACACACACACACACACACACACACACAAGGCAAGAAGCCAGCAGTGGATAGAGCAGGTCTAGAGATGTGTTAATGTTGACAGATCTGAAATTCATTTCTTTAAATGGTTCTTAAATGTACAATATGTGTTTAGATTTCTGATGATTAAGGGAATGCGGTTCCATTCAGTAGCAGCTCGAACAGAAAAAGAAGTATGACCAAATACACTTTTTCTAAAGGGAATGACACAATCTCCCCTCGCTGCACGTCTGGTTCTGCTGTGATCAGCTGTACGGATGTTAACAAACTGGTGGAGTGGAGGAGATGATAAACCATTAATAATTTTGTATAGAAGACATAGATTTGAGTATTTGACCATGTTTTCCCAGCTGAGTAATCTATGTTTTTGTAATATTGGACAATGATGAGAAATAATTGGTTTCTTATCCAGAATTTTAACAGATCGTTTGTAAAGTGACTGCAGAGGTTTCAGAGATGTAACACCAGCGTGACCAGATGGGTAGACAGTAAGTGATATGTGATAAGATCATAGAGTGCATGTGCATTTGCTGCCTGTGTGGACATTTGATGGCGAATGTATCTAAAATTCTTGAGGTTAAATTTGATGCGATTACAGACCCTTTTTACATGCGATGTAAACGACAACTTTGAATCAATCAAAACCCCCAGATATTTGTATTCTGACACGATCTGCAGCCTTTTCCCAGAAACGAAAATATCTGGCTCAACACTAAAGTTTTTGTGGGACTTTGTGAAAAACATTGCTACTGTTTTGATGTATTCAGCTGTAGGCAGGAGTGTTTCAACCAAGCTGTAGAGACATAGAGACATCAGGACAGACGGACGGAAGGTCATTTATATAAAGTGAGAACAATAGAGGCCCTAAAATAGATCCTTGAGGAAGACCGCTGGACAGACTAAGAGCGGCTGATTTAAAAGACTGGACTCTGACATGTTGGAGACGGTCAGTGAGGTAAGACTCAATCCATTTAAGCACATCTGAGGAAAAGTTAAAACTGCATAGTTTTGCCAGCATAATTGTATAATTAACAGTGTCAAAAGCCTTCCTGAGATCCAGGAACACCGCACCAACAACCCCAAATCGGTCCAACAGAGCCCTGATGTTTTCAGTAAAGAAGCAAGTCGCAGTCTCGGTGGAGTAATTGGCTCTGAAGCCGAACTTCATAGGGTGGAGGGCAAAGGGTGTGGAATTTAGATGGTTAATAATTTGTTTTGCTATTAGTTTCTCTGCAATCTTAGACACTGTAGGCAATATGCTGATGGGTCTGTAGTTTGACATGGAATGAGGATCTCCACTTTTGAAAACTGGAGCAACAACAGCTGGTTTTCACACGCTTGGGAAGATATTTTGTGAAATAGACATGTTGATTATTTTGGTGATGGGGGATATGATTGATGTACTTAGTGCCTTGAGCATTACCGTATCCATATCAAAAATATCTTTACATTTTGATGGTTTGAGTGATTTAATGGTCTGTGATACCTCTGATTCTGTGATGTTAATTAAACTAAAAACTAATTGACTTTTGTCTATTGTCGGAGTGTATATGTTCTCTGGTGTAAAACAGTTCGCTATGTTAGCCACAGAATCAATAAAATAGTGCAATACTTTTAAATGCAATACCGGAAGATTGTTTGTCTGTTTTTCATTTATTTTAATTACTGGCATAGGCGCCGATACCGTAGGAAAATACCGAGCACCCACGTGTGCCAGACTGCCAGTAGGCTAACGCTCTGACTACATTCATTTAAAATGAATCATTGCAGTTGGTGCTGTGTGAAGCGTCTGTCACACTGTGATTGGTTATGTCGCTGTCAGTCAAGTAGTATCACCCATAGATATCACCTGCTCCATAGCTTATCCACCAATCACAGCGTTTCTCGGATGAAAACGCCTCTTTAGTGACCTTTAGTTCTTTTAATTCTGTTCCTTCTGAAAAATTAACCGCAATGGTGAATCAAAAAATCTAATTTTTACTGTGTGGACTTGTGTGACTCACGGGTGCGGGTCGGGTCGGACACGGGGGAAACACGGGTCTAAACACGGGTTTAAAACAATCACGTGCAAAAGTAAAAATATATGCACATTTTTAGGAACACATCTACAAAAATATGCCCGTATTTCAAGTTAATAAAATAATTTAAAATCCACATCAGTTTATTTGTGCCCACGCCAACCCTGCTCTTGCCGATCGACTGTCCTGCACAGTTCATCTCCAACCCTAATCAAACACACCTGCCTTTAATTTTCAAGCAATCCTGAAGACGTTAATTGGTTGCTTCAGGTGTGTTTGATTAGGGTTGGAGATAAACTGTGCAGGACAGTCGATCGGCAGGAGCAGGGTTGGGCACCATTTCGTCGTTACGCCATTTCTCTTTAGGCCAGTCTATGTGTTCTTTGGCAAATTGTACACTCTTCAGCGCCTGTCGTTTTTTCAACAATGGGACTTTGCGGGGACATCTTGCCGATAGCTTGGCTTCACAGAGGCGTCATCTAATTGTTCCAGTACTCACGGATAACTCTAGATCTTCTTTGATCACCCCTGGAGATGATCATTGATGAGTCTTTGCCATTTGGCTATTCTTCGATTCATTCGAATGGTAATTTTCCGTTATCTTCCACGTCTTTCTGGTTTTGGTTGCCAATTTAAAGGATTTGATATCATTTTAGCGGAGCAGCCTAGCATTTTCTGCACTTCTTTATATATGTTCCCCTCTCCAATCAACTTTATCAAAGTACACTGTTCTTCTGAACAATGTCTGGAACAGCCCATTTTATTCAGATTTTCAGAGTGAAATGCACAATAACCCCCATGTACAGTACAGTACTGCCTTCGTCCCTAAATAAGGGACACTTATTGACAATAGTTTTTTCACAGAATGAATAACCTCTCTAATTGAACTCCACACTGCTATTATTTTATAATGTGCCCCTTTCAATGATTCAGTTACACAGAATCAGCAGCATGTCATGACTGTTGGGTCTGTTGTTTTTCTATTACTCTACTACACCTACTAGTCATTTTTTTGCCATGTGGAAATATAATTTATACCGAAGACAGTGATTGATCTGGTTAGGGATGTTGGACTGCTATTATTTTGAACAAAACTGTATATATATGTATGTATGTTAGATTACTTCAGTAGGTAGCTACATGTATATGTAGGTTTATACTTGTTTAAGTTATACTTCTACTGTTTATGTTTATATTTGTTAAATATGTAGCCGTGATCCTGCGAGGCATTACATTTCATTCCACTGAATGTCTCTATAGCAGAATGGCAATAAAGCTCACTTGACTAAAAGACAGAATGATATAATGCAAGGACCGTAAAAGGTTTTGCCACAAACTCAACACCATCATGCTTGTATTGTGAGACAGCTTTTCACCTCGACAAGAAATATAATAATAATATAATAATATCAGCACATCCCTAATAACAAGTAATAAAAAATAAAAAGCCATATGTACAACCACAATGCTGACTGTCACAACTGTCATCTCTTAGTTACTGTGTTTCCCATGTTTACACAGTAACTGTGAGCTCTTCATCTGTGCAGTCATGATGGCGTATAACTATGATTGAGTTACTGACAGAACATTGCAGATCATCATGCTGACACTGACCTTCTCTCACTGAAATCATGAAATACTGTGATACTCACATTACTTTCTGTGTCTGTACATCAGTAAATAGGCTTCTGAACTCCTGTGAAGAAACACACATTTTAAGATCCGATCAGATATGAACTCACAGAAACATTAATATCTGTCAATAACAAAAGTCTCAGAAGCTGCAGTGATCAGAATATAAAACTGATACCCTTGGTCTTTGGAGCTCACGTTTCTGAAGACGTCGTTCAAGGATATCTTTGAGCAAAAAATAACATGAGATGTGAGTAATTATATACTGATTTTCAAAATAAATTACAGGAGACCTAACAATCAGTTTGCAACAAGAATATGTTCATACTCCTAAGGCATGTTCAGACTTTTATTTTGAAATAGTGATGAATGTGGGGTGAACACTTCAGGGGTTAAGAAATATGACAGACTAATACTTGACTGGATACTTGACAAAACAAAGCTTGTGCATAACTTATATATATATATAATGTATAAATACCTCTGATACACTGCAGTCATCAAATCGACGCCAGTTTCCATCTTCACATTTGATGTCTGCATCATAGTGTCCACCATGATATGAGCCATAATGGTTTATAATGGCATAGAGTTCATACGTGTGGGAGGAAACCTGCAATACAACAGGAGGAACTCAGTCAAAAATAATGCAACTGTGTCAAATTTTATGTAATATTACAGCTTTTTTATTGTCTGCTTTGGTTAAAAAAACTGTAATGGGTTTAATTATAAAGTCAGACAGGTCTCAGTAACTGCTGAAGAGGATGGATTCACAATCCCTCTCCTTCTATTATATAATGAATTGGAAATCATAGTGTTACGAGTCTGTTTCATTTCATTGTGTTTTGTTTTAATTTGCGTATTTTTCATTGTTTTCGTATACAGTTCCATTGGTTCCGTTTTACCTGTATTCTTGTTCATTATTAGTTTCCATGGTTTCTGAATAATAACCCACATGTTTCTGCTCCAGTTAAGTAGCTTACTCTGGGCATTTCTCAAATCTTTCAATTGCAACTAATGTACTAACTAGTTTTGTTTTGGTATTGACTTTGAAGTGCTACATATTGCAATACAATATCGTCACTATCTATAGCAATGCTCTCCCACAAATATTAAGCTATTGTAACTGCACTTATTTCCGTCGTTGGTATACGTGGCAGTGGGTGGTAATAGACAAGAAATGTGCAGTTTTCAACCATCTTGCCAATAACGTAATTTAGTCATTCGGCAGTTCTTGCAGCTTGAACCACTGCAGGAATTCCACCCTTACACCAACATGTTTCTGCTCCAGTTAAGTAGCTTACTCTGGGCATTTCCCAATACCAAGTATGTACATTTCTTACTTGCGTCATTGGTTGTTTGGATTTGTCAAGTTTGACTTAAGAGAAAGAACTCCCAAGGGTGGGAGGACAAATGGTAAAGCAGCGTTCTTGATAACGTCACTGAGCTCGCTCTGTCTACTCCAGTTATATTTTAGGCAACATTAGGGGCTTTCGCACTGGGTAGTTTTAGGGTTCCCCTAGGAACGTTTTCCTGGTGGCATTCGCACCGCCAGTAGGAACTCTGAAGGGACGTAAGCCGCGCTTCTTGTTGTGACTTATTTTGATGGCGCTGAGAACGGCAGAGCCTGAGCTCATAGAGCCCGCATTCTCTGTGTTCATTAGTTTACGATCTAATAGTCCTGTCTAATACGTTATTATATATAACTGTTATACATAGATAGACAGTAAATGAAAGGATATTAGTGTATGCCGTGTGGTTGATGTCCAGTGTTGCTGAGCACAATTCATGTTTGGTTTGGTCCCTTCAAAGTCGCAATGGATGTTCTCCTCAGCGTAAAGGTTAAGAGGCTCATCTATCACTGTTTTCCATGTTCATAGAGTTAGTTTCTGGAGTAAATATATAGGCTATAATCTGCTATAAAACACAGCTTTTTAAATGGCGTGTGCTGGTGTTTCGCGTGCGTTCAGCCAATCAGCGAACACTACCGTCACGGATAGATCCTATAGAGCTGGTTCAGTCCCGACTCTGAATTAGGAGTAAATCAGTTCCTCAAAGGAGTTCCTAAAACTAAAATCGTTCCTAGTTCCTGCGGTGCGAACACGCCAAAATCTGGGTATTTCCACCAATAGTTCTAGGAACTGTGAAAAGGTTCCTCCGGCTTAATAGCCACAAATGTGGTTTAGGTAACGCGTACATTGATTAGGCTATCTTCACTGCATGCATATATTTATAACAAAACTAAATATAAAACTCAACCCTGCCTCTTTTCATTTACATTTTAAAAATATGAAACATATTAATGGTTCAGGCAATATATGATCATATATAAATATAAATAAATATTTCATTTTATTACAGTGAAGATTATCAGAGTACATGTACTCTAGTACAGTGGTTCCCAAACTTTTTGAAAGCATGGCACCCTTTTGTAGTGTTTTTTTTTCGACGGCACCCTAACCCAATTAAACTAAACGAACATATGTAGGCTACATACATATATACAATTATATCCAGATGAGCAAACAACAAATGAAGCATAAACAGCAGCATGAATTTATTATGAATGCATCACAACAGACATAATATGAGGCGAAACAACCCCTTCAGATGAATCATCAGTCCATTAATAACTGGACACACGTCAACAGACTGATTTTAACCAATTAGGCTACTGTACGTGAGAATCATTGGAACAAAACAGATTTAAAGATACTTAACTCTTTAAATAATAATAAACAACTCAAAATATTTTTTTATTTTGTTCCTCGTTTGCTTTGTTCAAACCTAACCTTATTAGTTTTAGTCTTTTTTTGTAATTTGGGTTATTTGTCAGGGGCAAGATTCAAAAAGATTCAAAAAGACATAATGACATAACATTATTTAATATTTGAATCACAGCTTATATAGTGTTTTGACATCGACAACCACAACCAAAAAGTGCATTTTACCTCAAACTTGCGACTAGTTAAATTTCTAAAGAAGGCGCAATCGCTTCTCGGGTCGACAATAACACACTGACAAAATTATATTCAGAATTTAAAATATTTTTATACCACTTTTTAATGTGTGATTGTGTAAAGGTGTTCACGAGATAGAGATACCAACCTTTCGCGAACTTGCTTTCAACGTCGAACGAACACTCGTTCTCACCTTACAGAAAAAACACATGAATTTCACGTTATCACAACGTTTCACCACATGTGAACAACGTGTCACCACATGTGAACATAATGGAGCATGTGGCACATGTGGAAAACACGTTAATTTTTAACATGTGAATCATCCCAGCTAACAATGACCTGGCGGTCCACCAGCGTTTTTTGGGCGGCACAAAGTCAGCAGTTTGACATGGTCGGACCTCTGGCGGCACTCCATCGGCAACCCGAGCAATCTGAAAATCCCGTCGGTCTGCCAGCGTTTTTTGGGTGGCACGCCACCAGCGGTTTTCCGCGGCTGGGCCACCGTCGGCAGGGTTGCCAGGTGCCAGCAAGGTTTTCCAGCCCAAAACCTCGTCAAAAACCGCCCAAAAAACCGCCCAATTTTTTGTGTGGCTTGTTTCTCGTTTAAACACATTAAAATCATTAACAAGCTTTAAAATGACCCATTTTTCGACTTAGCCTATCCAATTTTAGAAACAATATTCAATCAGATGAACGCAAAAGTAGGCTACTGACCTCAATCAGACTATTCTACTAAACTATAAGCTTACGTTACGGAAAATAATGCGATCAACTTATCGATGAGTCTCTTTATTGTCAATAAAAGTCACTTGGAAAAAAAGCATTCAGTAACAGTGGATATATGGACATAAAAAATAATCCACTTTAACATTTCAGTTATTTCAAATGGCAATAAAACATGCATATTAGGGCTTGGAGAAAAAAAAAATATTTTTTTAGTGACTTTAAAATCGATTTTTTTTATTACAGATATTAATTCAAATTAAATTGCTTTTTTTTTTTTTTTTGCCCTTGCTTATAGATGAGGTTGACCGAAGTTATAGCCACTTTCGTTTCAACAGAGGATGAAATGTGTCGTTACAGAGCTGCACCATTCTTTAAAAGTCTGTGATCTCGATTCAAACACTCGCGCGCGTTCTTCTTCATTTCTAGGTCTATTAAACCTTTGACAAAATCATATCGCAACATTCAAATCTGTGTTGGCGTGCGTGCGTCACTTTAAGGTAGTGGGAGGGAGTGTTGTGAGGTTCAGCCAGAGTTGTAGTGTGTGTGTGTGTGTGTGCGTGTGTGAGTGAGTGAGACTGCTGCCTGCTGAACATTGGGTCGCAGGAATAAGGATCTGAAGTGCCGGTGTTTCGGGAACAAAAACCCGCCGAACTGATCCGAAACCAGCCCAACTTTTATCCACCCGCCCAAACCCATTTTTGCCCGCAAAATAGATTGCAAAACCGCCCAATCTGGCAACCCTGACCGTCGGCACACCAGTGGCAAGCCGATAGTCGGTCCACGTGTTTCTGAGCGCTTTCAGGACATCTTTAATTTATAAATGTATATTTGTTTTAATTTATTTTTTACAGTTAAAAAGAATCTGAAAGCAAAAAAAAAAAAATGGTGAAACTGACCTAATAGCTGTAGCAATATCAAAAGCTGGTGGTATAAAAAAAAACTGCCTATGAGCATTTTTAGCACGCGTTCAAATGAAATATGGGGTTCGTAAAAACAACAATAAAAAAAATTGAAATTATAAAAAAGCCACAATTGTCCCACTAATACTATCACGTGCAGTAGTGGTAATTTGCACCTATGAATGGGTCATAGAACTTCAAAATGAGTTTTAAATTCATGATTTAATAATGAGATTTTTATTCAGTAAGGTTCTTATTCTAGATGTTTATGTTTGTAAATGCTGTGTGACTTTGACGCGTTACCCTCTGGTGTTCTTCATTTCAGAGTCACACTCAGGACCTTCGGGACCAAATGGTCCGGGAGGGTGGGAATAATATTTATAAAAAAAAATCATCATATTTTTTTTTTATAATATTTTTTCTTTTCTTTTTTGGTGTTTTGAGAAAATTTTATGATTTATAATTAATATTTATGCAATAATTATGACCCATTTTTTCCCATTGAATATAATAGAATTTTTTTATATATATATAATTTTTATTTTATTTTTATTAAAGCTGTATTTCATTTTAGAGTCAAGCCTAGGCCTCATGAAAGCAATTTTTGAAATGAGATGGGCGCCAACTGGTGGACACACTGAGCATTTTTATCACGCAATAGCACGTTTTTACCACTAGTGGATTTACAGCTCTCTGTAGAAAGGCTTGCGAATTCTAGTGATTTTGCCTGAACAGATTTAGTCTGTTTTGCACTCTTGATGTTTTAGAGATTCACCCCTTCACTGTTGAGTCCTTTTTTCTGCATCCTGGCTGATTTGTAGATTGTATGCACGAAAAAACTTTGTGTTTTCATTTTTTTGACAATTTCCCATTAATTTCCTATGGGGGTCATTTTTGACCAAAGAGCAGAAGTGTGACGACCACTTAGCATGCTTGGATCATGACCTCAATATTTTTTGTGTGTTCACATACCTAATACCATAAAAGTCACCTAGTTTCGTAACATTCCGATGAAGCTGTGATTTTTAAAAATTCAAAACAGATTTTTGTAATCTGAATTTATTAGTGTGTATGTGTATAAAAGTGTGTTTGTGTGTGTGTGTGTGTGTGTGTGTGTGTGTGTGTGTGGATGTGTCTGTTTTGCACTCTTGATGTTTTATAGATTCACCCCTTCACTGTTGTGTGCTTTTTTCTGGATCTTGGCTGATTTGTAGATTTTTTTGTGCGTACAAACTCTGTATTTTCACATTTTTGCCAATTTCCCATTCATTTCCTATGGCGGACCATTTGGTCCCGAAGACCTTGAGTGTGACTATTTTTTTTTACAACCACTTAGACTATTCAAATCCTGTCACCAATTTTTTTGGGTGTTCATATACCAAGTACCAACAAAGTCACCAAATTTCGGACCATTCCGATGAAGCTATGATTTTATACATTTTTTTATTTAAACATTTTGGGACCATTTGGTCCGAAGGACACCAGAGGGTTAATGTGCGTGCGCGTGAACACTCGAGCCGCCTTCAAGTTCAAACACTGGAGCGGAGATGAGTTGCCATGGAAACGGCAACCGTTTACTGCAACTGTCAGCAAAACTCATGCTGAGTCCCAATTCGCATACTATCCGTCCTAAATAGTATGCGAAACAAGAATTAGTACGTCCCAAATCGTAGTATGTTGAAAAGAGTATTCCAAAGATACCCGGATGGTCTACTATTTCCGGTTAGAATTCGAAGTGCAGATCAATGCACACTCTAACGGCTAATATTGCCCACAACCCATTGCGTGCGGGAGGGAGAAGCTTTGTGGTGATGGTGGTATCTATGGTGATGTAAACATGGAAGCCGGATGCAGCCGCGGAGATTCGCCCTCAGTTTTTAAGTGTAAGAATTCAAATGTTTAACCCTTATTAAAGTTATATTTTATTGCCTCGTAATACTAATGGGGTTATGTTGTGCCAAAAAGTACCGTGTTTATCTTGTAGGGTCCGATGAAATAAAAAGTACAGTGTCATGCAAGTGTCTTTTTTTTATGTATTTCTTCTGATGTTTCTGTCTTAGATAAGTTACCTTACTATAAACTCTAATGAAAATAAACACCTTTTACTACACTAACCATAGTTTAACCACACTGACTTATTTGTAGTAATACTGTGGCTGTACAAATATTAATTTTATCAATCCAACCAAAGAAATATGGTTACTACACTTTTACTATAGTAAAAGCATGGTTCATTTTCATCGGGGTATTTTTGAGTATTATACATAAGTATAAAATACGTTAAACAATAGTTATACTATAAACTTTAAATATTTTAGCTTTCGTTACACACATTGCACATGAACGTCAGAACCAGCCGCCTCACAAACGACCTGCGTTTGGTTGATCTACGACGACAGCCTGCTTCACTCCTCAATTTGGTAGGACCAAGGGCGTAACTTTGGGTCTACCATTGGGGGGGTTAAACTCGCGGCATATTTATTAATTTATTTATTTATTGAATAATTTTCTTGTGTAAAAGGTAACATGCTAATTTGTATTATTCCTGTATTAGAAATACATTGTGATACTTTTACTGATTTAGGCTACTTAATGTAAATGCAGCTGTTCACTTGACTATGTATGCCATAATGACACAGTAGTTAAATTAAGTGTTTCTCAAACTTTCTCTGCCATTCCCCACTTCGGAGGTAGGAAAGGGTTCCGAGCCCCACCTGTCCCCAATCACCCCAACAAAATGTTAATAAAATAGGCTTTAAGTTTAACTCTTAAAATGTATTTTATTAACATCACATTTTAAAAACTTTACATCAAATAACAGCATTAAAAACTTTCAAATAGAGAAAATGAAAGTGCAATTATATTATCACTTTGCATGAAATAAGACTCAAAAGTAGATAAAAAAAAAAAAATGTGTGTTTGCATTTAGCCTCTGATAACATCAAATTCAGAAACTGGGAAAATACAAGTGTGGACTAACGTTAGCAGCTAACTTAGTTGTGCTTTGATTCATTTTGTCACTTTGCAAACTCCATGCAAAAAGAACTAAATAATAATAATAATAAAAAAATTAAATAATAATAATATCAAATTGAGCCGGAGGTGGTAAATTCCTAATAATGTACGTATTTTTTTTTTAGGTATTTTAATAAGATAACGTTACCTAAAATACGTTGCGCATACAGCTCAACTAACGCGATCGTTATAAAGGTGTTTGAACAACAAAACACATCCACTTGCACATATTTGACAATCGGAATATCATATACAGTGTGTGCAGAATTATTAGGCACGTTGATTTTCTGATCATATTTTATTTCCAGGAACATTTTGCCAATTCCAAACCATATTAATCTTAATAACTACTATTAATTTTGTATTTAATCATGTATAAGTGATATATAATTGTTCATGAAGGCTGGAAATGAAAAATGTCTTATTTTCAGGTGTGCAGAATTATTAGGCAAGTTTTCTTTTACAGATAAAATAAGCCAAAAAAGAGATTTAACAAAGACTGAAAAGTCAAAAATATTAAATGCCCATGAGAAGAATGCAAAACTAATGCAATACTAGAGATTACAGTTAAGGCATGACCATTGGACAGTGAAATGCTCATTGGGTCAGCAGGGTCAGACAAATACAGGTGGAGAAGAAAAGACACATGTTAACTGCAAAAGAATGAAGAATTAAGGTGAAGAATTAAGTGTGAAAACCATCGGGAACCCTTTAGTCTTCAGCGCCACCATTTTCCAGAACTGCAACCTACCTGGAGTCTCCAGAAGAGCAAGGTGTCAGGATCTCAGAGACTTGGGTTAGGCAAAGAATCCTAAAAAATGACCCCCTCTTAATAAGAATCACAAGCTGAAGAGTAGTAAAATACATGAAGACTGTTTTTTTATAGGCTTTATAGACAGACAGATTGAGAGAGACTCTTGAAGGACCAGCACCACGTCCTCTTCTACCACTGTTTGAAGAATTCATCTTCCAGAATACGTTTTAATACGTTTTGGGAGTTAATTTTTAGTCCATCTCTGCAAAACGGACTTCAGGGTAGGAGATGGACTAAAAAAAAAATCACAAAACGTATTAAAACGTATTGTGGAAGATGAATTCTTCAAACACTGGTAGAAGAGGATCTGGTGCTGGTCCTTCAAGAGTCTCTCTCAATCTGTCTGTCTATAAAGCCTATAAAAAAACAGTCTTCATGTATTTTACTACTCTTCAGCTTGTGATTCTTATTAAGAGGGGGTCATTTTTTAGGATTCTTTGCCTAACCCAAGTCTCTGAGACCCTGACACCTTGCTCTTCTGGAGACTCCAGGTAGGTTGCAGTTCTGGAAAATGATGGCGCTGAAGACTAAAGGGTTCCTGATGGTTTCACACTTAATTCTTCACCTTAATTCTTCATTCTTTTGCAGTTAACATGTGTTTTTTCTTCTCCACCTGTATTTGTCTGACCCTGCTGACCCAATGAGCATTTCACTGTCCAATGGTCATGCCTTAACTGCAATCTCTAGTATTGCATTAGTATTGCATTCTTCTCATGGGGATTTAATATTTTTGACTTTTCAGTCTTTGTTAAATCTCTTTTTTGGCTTATTTTATCTGTAAAAGAAAACTTGCCTAATAATTCTGCACACCTGAAAATAAGACATTTTTCATTTCCAGCCTTCATGAACAATTATATATCACTTATACATGATTAAATACAAAATTAATAGTAGTTATTAAGATTAATATGGTTTGGAATTGGCAAAATGTTCCTGGAAATAAAATATGATCAGAAAATCAACATGCCTAATAATTCTGCACACACTGTATATCCTGCTATAGCTAACAAATTTGTGAAATGTTGAATAAAAAAGGAAATAAAAGCAGATCATCAGTCATTCAGCGCTATTGTGGCTGCGGTGTGACAAGCAATGAATGACGCGTCTCCATGGTAACCATAAAGTGATACTACGATCAATAACGGTCGCCTTGAAAAACTTTTAAAATTACGTGTGTAAAGGTTAAGTAAGGCTTACATTTAAACGTGTCTTTGTTTTGTTTTGAGTGTATGGTCAATAAATAAAGGAATTAAAAAGTTGGGCACAAATCCTGTTTGTCGCGCCCCACTTGTCATGGCTCTATTCCCCACCAGTGGTCCGCGCCCGCGCCCCACACTTTGAGAAACGCTGAGCTAATATAGGGGGTACCTCCGTTTGGTCAGGATTTTTCCTCTTTTTGTCTGGTGTTGACCAACAATGAAAAATCGTTGTCTGGCTGCCTTTCAGTGTCCTTTTCATCTTTCCATCCGTTAGCATGCTCTCCAACCATTCATCCCAGCGACTGCGCAAAATAGTTAAACAAACTTGGTAGAGAAAGCGGGTTGGGTAATACCAAGTAGTCGGTGCGGTGGGCGGGGGTACATTACA
This sequence comes from Scardinius erythrophthalmus, assembly GCF_964197995.2. Taxonomy (NCBI): domain Eukaryota; kingdom Metazoa; phylum Chordata; class Actinopteri; order Cypriniformes; family Leuciscidae; genus Scardinius; species Scardinius erythrophthalmus. The sequence goes on from NC_138244.1 coordinate 1,555,454, forward strand.
GATTTTTTTTAAATATGATACTATCTTTCTTGCTGGCAAATGAAATTAATAAAGAAAACGAACAAAAGTATTAATTCGGAATATTTCATATTTATTTTAATCTGAATGATGTGATGATATTGAGGGGGTTATATTAGCTGGATCTGATTTTTGAGGGGGTCATGACCCCCGTAACCCCCGTGCAAATTACGCGCATGGGTAGGACACATTGTAAATGTATTTTGGAAAAAAAGATGGGAATAGTAAATACATTTATATATGACATAAGAATGAATGAAATGTAAAATGTTTTGTTAACAGTCATGGTGTGCGTAACTAAGCAACCACGTTCTCGTTCACGTTGCATGACGTCATCGAAGTATGTCCCAGAACGTGCATACTTTTTTGCTACACACTCAAAAGTATGTACTTTTTCCTCACAAAAAAAGTACATACTTTTAGGTCGTAGTATAAGTAGGCGAATTGGGACTCAGCCTCAGTCTCTCGCTGTTGTTTTCACTGCTTTCAGGTGAGTTTAGCCTCTAAAATCACACAAATAATACACACAACTGTTCTTGACACTTATCTTACTTGTAATTGACACGCTTCTGTTGAATATTTACTTTATAGAAATGGTTTAGTGTCTTCGAAAAAGTCCGTTATTATCTCAACCGTTTTCAGAAGAGGTAGGCTAACTTTATAGCTTGAGCTTTTGTTTATGAAAGTTTGGGCCTTTAATCACATCTTATGTGTAGATGAGAGGTTTTGATAGTTTTGTAAAGATTTTGCTTGGACGTGAGCTAATTTATTTAACGTAAACGTACTGTTAATCGGTGACGTCACTTACATGGAGTGCTTAAAAATTGCTGAAACAAATATTGATAAAAATTGTTCTGTGATTTCAGCAGCAACACAAATAATCCCTCTACAACAGAGGAAAGCTCCAAAATGTCAACATTTCTGAAGAAAGCTGCTGCCAGAGAAGTGGGAAACACAGGTGAGGTGAGGAAGCTCATTAAATAACAGAAGGAAAATTGGTTGCAACTCCGGTTTCATCACAAATTTAAGGAAACAGGCCTAACTAATATAGTTATGTTAAATTATTTTATAAGTGTCAAATTATTATTATTATTATTTTGTGATCAATTGTACTTTTATTTTTTGTGATCAATTGTACTTTTATTTCTCCATCAGGGTGTGGCCAAAGTGATGCTCTGTCGTCATTGCAAGTTTTCTGACAAAAAGCCAGTCAATTCTCCTACAGCAAGATCTACTGAAACACTGGCACGTGACCAGAACACTTCACTGCATTTACATACATTCAAAACCAAAGGTGCGTTAAAGACTCATCTGGCAAGATTTCACTCTGGAAAAAAAAGCAAGAGAGTTTTCTACATTCAGTTGTTCAGTTTGTGAGTTCAGTGACATCTGTGAGGAAAAGACATAGTTTAGCCATCTAAAGCAACATGAGACTGTAACATGCCCTTTTGCCCATAATTGGGCAATTCCACGCAAAACTGTCACATCCATAACGCCAACTAAATACAATGGCATTGTGCTGGCGTTATGGATGTGACAGTTTTGCGTGGAATTGCCCAATTACAAGATTCTAGAAAGTTCTTCAGCACTTCAAGTGGCTTTCTCTATTTTCTTTCTCTTGTATACCTCTCCTCTTTCTACACTGATAGAGAGACTACAAAAATGATGTAAAGGAGCTTGAGGAGAGGCTGAAAAACCAAGGAAAAGGAGATAAGGCGTTTGCGAAAATTAAACTGTCAAATGCAAGAGGGTAAGCATTTCAATTTTACAGTTCCACCTGTACTGCATTTTGCAAAAAAAAAGTGATGTGAAAATTTAGATGTTTGGGTGAACAATTTTAATTTGATCATTCATACATGTATCGCCTTTTGCTTTGTTTCACACTGACTACTCACTGACATAAACATCTTTATCCTCATGGAAATAATATACAACTTTAATAGCTTGTTTGCATATGACGTCACGTCACTGCGTTGCCATGGCGCGAAATGCAGATGGAGGGCAGGAAGTGTTGTGCTACATTTAGGAAGCACTATAACAAACTCAAAATGCCTATGTTTTGCGTCGTTTATGGTTGCTCAAATCGATCAAACTTTTCAATTTTGCTTATAGTTTCTATAATTAGCAAAGAGCATTTGTGTTAAATAGGAATACATTGTAATAATGTTAATCAAGCTGACTAAATCACACGACTGTGCAGCAGTTCACATGCACTCACAATAAAAATACAATATAATTTAAAACAAAGACAAGCTCATTATACAAAGGAAATAATATTACATATCTAGACAAATTGGGTTGCTTATAGTTAAAAGAATGTCATGAACGATTTAGGCTAGATGTATTGATTGCATTAGTGCGTGATATTGAAGAGTGCGCGCCTCGAGCGCACGGCTGACACGACAGGAAAGTTCGTGTTTCTGAGTTTTATATTCGGACATATACCGTGACAACATCTCATCTGACAGAGGACTGTGCGGCGCTGCTGACTGCGTTATTTATAAAATTAAAAAAAATTGCTGTGAGATTGTTTGCTGTTGCGCGCAAATCCTGGAGAAATAGGCTGAAATCATTCACGTGGTGCGTCTCTGAGTGAGACAGATTTCAACAATCACCAGTCAAAGACAGCAGCAAAACCATAGCACAATGAAATAAGGCAACTTATGATTTCGGAGGTTTACAATAGGCTGTTGTCCGGTTTCATATTTGTCAGTTAAAATTTCAAAATACATTCGGGACTGAAGCCCCGGCAAAATCGGCTGGCTGCCTACTCTGCTTGCAAACCTACGTCTGCGGTCGGGAGGAGCCGAATCGGAAAATGCCCGTTTGTGCAGTGATCACTTCGTCAAAGGTGAGTCTTATGTGGCTAGTATGTTTGTGTAACGTACCAGTTTCCGAACTTTGTAAAGTCAAAGTAATTGTTTCTTCTTTTCTTTGGGTTTGTAAGTTACCCCTGTAACTGAAGACAAACGTAACGTTACAGGCAAATCTTTCAATTCAGTTGAAAAATCGCTCCTCTTCCTAGCGTAAAGATCACGTCCAACATATGTTTCGATTTTTTTGTTATATCTTTCTTTTGTAATAGCGTCTAAAGTAGTACAGTATGGACTTTCCTCCATCTCGTCCATTCCGCTCTTCACTTCCTGCCCTCCATCTGAATTTCGCGCGTCATCACAATCACGTGACTGCAAACCACCTATTAAAGGTACACTATGGCTGCGTTTACACTCGCGTCTCGCCCTTCCTCAGTGCTACCGCGACAAAGCACGTACGCGACAAATGACGTCAGAAAAGTGTCAGTACATTATAATCGGTTATGGTCTATTACTATACCGATACCGAATCGTCCTCGTTTGCATCGCGATGCATCGTTGAAACGATTAATTTCGACACCCCTAATGTCACGTTGTCACTTCACTGTACATTCGCTCCTTAGTACTCAGCTGCTGCAGTGTGCCAAAATCGAAATCGTTGGCACTTTAAATCGTTGACGCTTTAAATGCCGTTTCAGTATTTTATATTTTGTTCCTGGAGTTCATAAAGTTTGTGAAGTGTTTTGCGCTAAAAATGTCCAATGTTTGTAAATGTGATCATTTTCTAATCTCACCTCTTAAATGTGTAAATATCAAGAATATTTTGATTATCCATTTCATGACTCCTTTAGCACACAAAAATGTTCTTTTTCACGTCTCCAATTTAAAGCTATGGTAGGTAATCCTGTTCAGAAACACTTTTTTTTATACTGGGTGAAATGGTCCTTCCATCCTGAGAGTAGTCAATACATTTATGTGCTCAGAAAAAGGAATGAAAACAATCAGACCTCTGTAGCAGCTGCAGGACAGTAAAAACTCTGACCAATCACTGCCACTCGGTCCGAATGTAAAGAACCAATCAGATGCCTTCATGTCTCGTGCCCGAGCCCCACTGCGTGCACAGCCCTGCGTGCACTCATCACGTGTCACCGTTCCCGGAAATATTCAGCTCACTACACCGAGTAAGCAGGAGTTTGCGGCACAATGGCAGATAAAATGCAGCAAAAACTACCAATGCCAGCTTTGCTTGTAACTACTCGCCCTGATAAAAAGGCTAAAAAAAGAAAATCGGAGGCAGAAAAGGCTGCAACGAAACAGGCACTGGATAAAGCCAGAGGAAATTAACACAGACGCGTTTCGGCGCATGCCTTCCTCAGTGTGCAACAAAGCTGTTGCACACTGAGGAAGGCACGCGCCGAAACGCGTCTGTGCAAATAAAAATAAAAATATATTTAAGCATAGTGCGGCCTCTCTCCCATTTTATGTATTACATGTGATTCTGACATGATGTCACTGCATGCACTGCGCTCCTTCCTCTCCTCGCGCGTTCATGTGTTTTGGGGGCGTGGCTTTGGAAGGAGCCCAGAAGGGAGGGGGTGGAGTGAATGGAAATAATGAGCTGTGTTTACAACAGTCGTGAGAGGTCTACATACACTCGATTTTTATACTCTCTTTTTCAGAGTACTTACATTTTAATTATGTATTGGTATATAAAGACAGTTTAAACAAATTTGGAATGTTTTTTTTTTTGAAAAATCCTACCTACCCTGCCTTTAAAGAGAGGTCATACTCTAATGAAAATAATACTTTTGCACTTTTTGATGAATCATTGACATCTTTTTTACACAGTATGGATTATTGGATTATTTAGGCCCTCTTTGGCATTCCAAACTTGTTTTCAAATTTTAATGTTATCAATCTCATTTCTTACAGACCATGTCAAAAAGACACATCGGAGGCACTGAGATCAAGGTCTGCATGGCACAAAAGTTAAAAGATCTGAGGAGACGAGCAGAAAGGTAATCTTCAGATGATCCAACATCAGTCTATTCCTCAGTCTATTTTGTGATCTATTCACAAATTGTCAATAGTGCTTTTTATAAAAAAGATGCATCACTTTTATACAGTTGTTTAAGCCAAGATGAAAACGACATTGCTGTTCGCCAGCATTTTTTGTTTCCATAGCATATTCACAAAACATTTAATGACTGACTAATAACAATACAATTACAAATTATTAATAATAATAATATCACTAAAAATATATAGGCTAATAGCTAACGGTCTTTAGATCCGAACACAGCAACACAGTCATCTGTGAAAATCAAAAGCAGCTTCAAACACCGCCTTAAAAGAAAACGTATATCATGAAATCAAAATTGACCCTATTTACTTTGTTAGTGCACATTACTTTGTCTTTAGGTGAACAATTAATCTGTTTAAGTTAATACACAGAAAACTAATTGTTTGTCGTGGTAATCATTAATCAAAATCTGAAAATTTGCTTTCGCCCTGGAATGGCGTCCCTTCTCTGATGACGTCTGTTTGACGAGTTGGGTTTGAACATCCTTAACCCTCCCGTCCAACCGTTAGTCTGCTATGAGCAGAGATGGAGAGGAGGAGCGCTAAAGTAAAACCCTGCCCTCTGTTCAATATTCCCTTTCACTTGGAAATGCGTCACAACACTGAAATAAAGTCGGTTGCAACTTCCGATTCACGCAGACTTTAATGAAGAGACAGATGCCAAAAGTTAGGACCATTTTGCTTTCACTTTTAGGGAATAAGAGCACGTTTACATCCATGTTCTTAATGCTATTATGCTTAATAAGCCGACCATGCATGTATGGTCACGTAAACGTGTTAATCCATTTTAAACTCCAGACAGAGCGAGCTTTTCGCGGGCGCAAACTTTGAATCTTTCTTAAATGTGTTTTCATCTTGTGCAGAAGTACTGTCAAAATCCTATGTAACGGCATGAGAAGATATGTGTCCGTAAGTTTCCCGATTTCATGTTGGAATACTTTATTTACATCACAACAGACATAATAAATGGAATACTCTGAGTCAAACAATAATATCGTGTATCGCCGCTCGAACAGGCTGACGATAGGATGATATGAAAATTGAGCATATCGCCCAACACTAATTTATTCTGCATATCAGGGGTGCCCAATCACGCTTCTGAAGATCTACCTTCCTGCAAAGCTCAGCTCCAGCCCTAATCAAACACAGCTGAACCAACTCATTAAGATCTTCAGAAATGCTTGATAATTGGGCACAGGATTGGGTATTGCTAAGATACCAATGACACTAAATCCATTTTAAGGTTTTTATCCAAAGGAAACTTTAAAGACCATATATACGTTTTTTTTTTTTTTTTTTTGCTCTTTTATAGCATTTCAACTTCTTACATGCCAAGGAACCTTGGCTGGCATGCCATTAAAACACCAACCAACCTACAAAGATACTAATAAATGTGTAATCCTTAGAACCTTCTAGAGGGCATGCTGTAGGATCTGCTTGTTCATCGTTTTAGAGGCTTTTTTTAATGTATAATTTTAATTTGGTTTTGCTTTGTTTTAAACATTCAATTTGTACTGCATATTTTGAAATGAAATAAAAGCTTAATTTGAATTATTTGTTTTAATGTTGGGAAACATTAGGCCCTACAAAAGAACATGGTAGGCCTACTGTTTTCTGTGGTATAGTGCTTAATGATTTTTACATGGGTTTCACATGAAGTTGCAGGTTACATGGGGTGTAGGTTTAACATAGATTGTTGATGGGTTTCAAATGTTATTCCACGGGTCTCGCATGGGAATTTTACGTTTCGCATGTGATTATAGGTTTCACATATGATCTCATGGGTTTCACATGGGAATTTCAGGTTTCACATGGGAATTTTACATGTTTCACATGTGATCACATGGGTTTCACGTGTGATCACATGGGTTTCACGTGTTTCACATGTAATCACGTGTAAATGTTCCAAAAGCACACATTTCCCATGTGCAAAACACATGTTTCACATGTGCAAAATCACACGTGCATGTGACCACATGAGTTTTTGCACATGTGAAGTTCATGTGTTTTTTCTGTAAGGGTCATGGAGACGCGGTGTGCACGGAGGGGAGGGGCTGTGTGTGTGTGTGTGTGCGCGTGCGCATGTGAGAGACGCATGAGTGACAGAGAGAGCAGGGAAAGGTACGGAAATGCAGCTGAACAAATACGCTGCGTGTTTTAAATAACGTTAAAAAATGAAAGACCTTGACAAAGACGAAAACTAAGGACATTAACTCTATAATTTTATTTTATTTTACTTAGTTTTGCCAAACACTCATTACAGTTTTAGTTAGTTATCGTTTTTTTGTAATGCCTCGTTTTTATTTTTATTTCAGTTAACGACAATGTTTTTTCCCACCTAGTTTTCGCTTTTTCGTTCGTTTTCGTTAACGATTAGGCTATAACCTTGGCTCAGTCTGTAAAAGGTTATTATATGGTACGATAGTTATTTTAGGCTGTTTAAATTGGAAAATAAAGCTGAGATTCTGCGGCACCCCTAGCCAGTTGTCACAGCACCCACTTTGGGAACCACTGAGCTAGTAGACTACAACGGTAAAGTTAAATAGCCTAATTGTATACAGTTACGAAACTTCACTTTGTCCTCAGCCAAAACGATTTGCAACAAATGATAGATTCATGATACCAAAGATCGCCCGTTAGACAAGACGAATTATACAGTATATCTCATGTTTAACCACTACAGAGTCATCAGAGCTAGCGGCGATCTTCAGAAGGACTAGCCGAGGAAAGGCTGTTCCAGGCGGGGTACATGAGCGCCCGGGGATCGCCTGGATCTCACAACTCCGAAAAAGGCAGATCAAATTTTCAAATAGGTGCTATCTTTATAAATGCATCACAGATTTGAGATTTAAACAAATACATTCTCACCTGAAACATTTCTTGACACAATAGTAATACCTTAATATGAGGACGAATGTTCACTTCCAGGTCACTTTTTCTGTAGCCATATGAGGTGATCTCAAACCTCCTTAACTGAATAATCAGTATTTCTGGAAGGCTGATCATCACACTTTTCTGTTGGGAAAACAATATAGATCATAATTCACTGCAAGAGTTTAATATGAAACAACCCAGCATGAATGAGTTGTGCTTTCTTTCTTCAAAATATGTATGAAGCAAATACAGCATTAAACAATTAAATGCAAACATTATTACTAACTAGTCTAATACCAAACCAAAGCATGTCACAACAACATGGTCCTGTCTACCAGAGAACCTTGTAACAAATCAAAGAGAAAAATAAGTTTTTTTTTTTTTTCTTAAACTGATTTACTTAAATGTGGATCAAATCCACACTATATTTCACAATTGATATTACATGTAGGAAATATACTTGCCTTTTCCCAGACTGTCGTGTTTTTACAATGAAAACAATGCAGCTGATACTCTCCACACATTTGATCAACATATTCCTCTATAGCATTTTCCTACATTGGAAGAAATATTAAAAATAAATAAATAAGATAAAGCACAGTTACACTGTTTATTAAATTCATGTGATGTGCTTGTACATGAATATGCATTTAAATACAGACATTTATTCATCAGAGTCCCACTGAAGCCGTGTTTCAATAGAACTCTATAGTAGATACTGATACCTTTGATTAGCAACAGAGCAAAGATACATGTTGATTGGATGAGAAGCTCTAAATATGTCATTTTCCCTGACTTTTACAATGAACAAACAAAATGGAAATTGACATTATACTGTATGTATTTCTGTTTTGCATTGCAATGGATATGATTATCTTGACACGTTTAGTCTAGGCGGAACAGATCTGCTGTTGGTTATTGGTGCTGCTGAGCAAGTAATGAGCAAGGACAAGTAGCTGTGAGCAAATAAGACATGCTGCTGTTATATACATGAATTATATGATACATACATTCATTACCAGTAGCAAATCTACACAGGTGGTGCTGGGGAAGATGTAATGTGTCTGAAAGCAAGTATTTGAATGTGAAAGGAATACACCAGGAACCAATTCTCTACAGAGAATGATGTGATTGCAAGCAGACTGAGTTAAGGACCTATTAGCCCATCATTATCCAGAGTTTCATGACAGAACTTTGTATTTTGAAGACTCAAATCTCATCATTTAATATTGTTTATTATTATTACTTTTGATCAATATTCATAATCATTTGTAATCATTGTATTTTGTGAAGATGTGGGAGAGAGAGACTTTGGGAGACTCTGAGACTTTGTGTGCTGGAGAGACTGAAATGTATATGCAGTGTTTTCCACAAGCATAGCATAAGGATATACACTCCAACATTAATGGAAACCACATGTTCCTCTGGTAATGTATATGTTCCTCTGGTGATGTAGTTTTTTTCCCTTTGTCCAGTAGTATAAAGTCTGAGCTCTTTTGTCCGAAAATCAGGAAGAGATGGAAAGGCTGCTGAATGAAGACATTTGTTTGGTCCATTGTCTCTTCCTCCTGTGTCTTATATAAAATAAATAAATAAGAGATCTCTTGGCAAAATCACTGGTGTCTGTTTCCATGAAATCAACCAACAGGTTCTATGGTGTTTGCAAATGGTGCCTGACGAAGTGACGAAGCTTGATGACGCTATGAAGGAGAGTGGTACGATGGGAGAGATCCAGAGATGAATGGAATTCATGAATCATGTTCACGGCTGAGGTAATACATTTCAGGAAAATGTTGCCGTTATTTTGTCACTTATTGGAGCAGTATGCTAGCTGGAGCTGTTTACCTCCAGTCTTTGTGCTAAGCTAGTCTAGCGGTGGGTGCGTCAGACAGAGTTACGGCACGCACGGAGATGAGAAGGGTACGTGTGAACTTAGCTAACTGTGAATAAGCTAAAGTCCCAAAAAGTCGGTGTGTTCCTTTAAGTAATTTAATCTTACTTACATTGGTAATGTGGTATTGTTACACATTACATTTTACTAGGTGAACTATTGCCATACTAAAATGTGTAAAATCGAATGGGGGTTAGGGTTATTTAAATGTTTAAATAAATCTAAATGTCAAATGATACGAGGATGTTTTTATGCTCTAAATCTACGGCTCGAATCTCGCTTTGCCGAGGCATTGTGTAGATTACAAGACCGTCGTAGCAGAAGCTAACCCCGTGGAGGGATGAGCAGAATCACTCCTCCGCGGAGCCCTCAGGAAAATCGATGTTTGTATCCCGCCGTTAAGTGCGCTTCAGGACACATCGGTTTCCAGCGAACACACGCTGCTCTGTCTGAGATTGCGCCCTCTATCCAGACTGGCGCATCAGATCTCCTGTGTCTCTCAGAGCAATGCAAATCCCAGGGGAACGGAATCAGAGAGCAGACGTCCTGTTGAGGCAAGGGCTGAGGCCCGGGGAATCGAGACTTCACACAGAGGTGGTGAAGACGATATGTGAGAGGTTTGGCCCAGTGGACGTGGATTTGTTCGCGTCTCGAGGGACGTCCCACTGTCCACTGTGGGTTTCTCTCACCCATCCAGCCCCATTGGGTTTGGATGCCATGGTACAGACGTGGCTGAGGCTATGCCTGTATGCTTTTCCCGAGATCGCTCTGTTCCCGGGAGTTCTGGAGAGGGTCTGTCGAGACGGGATCAGTCTACTTCTAGTTGCCCTGTACTTGCCGGGTATGGTTTTCTGACATCATAGCACTCCTGGCAGGCCAGCCTTGGCCGATCCCTCTGAGGAGGGACCTGCTTCCACAGGCCGGGGGCTCAATATTCATACTGGTCGTATGTATCCTCCGTGGGGCTCGGAGGATGAAACCTGCGGCTCGTACCAGAGTTCCCACAGGGGACCTGGCAGTGGTTCTAGTAGGGCTGGTCGAGGCCCTCTTCAAACCTCTGGAGTCGGCTGAGGCCAAGATCCTTTCCCTCAAGGTAGCTTTTTTATTAGCCATTACTTCTCTGAGGAGAGTAGGAGACCTTCATGCGATCTCTATTTCTCATGGGTGCCTGGAGTTTGCTCCAGGCGACATTAAGGCTATCTTGCATCCCAGGCCGGGCTATGTGCCTAAAGTGCCATCTGATGTGGCACGGCCTACGGTTCTGCAGGCTTTTCATCCTCCACCTCACGTGACGCCGGATGAAGAAAGACTTGATTTGCTCTGCCCTGTCAGAGCTCTCTTCATGGCGGAAGTCAGACCAGTCGCTGGTGTGCTTCAGGTCGCCCAAGAAGGGGCCAAACAGACCATCAGTAACTGGGTCGTTCAGTCGTCTCTATGGCCTATCAGGTGCACAGCTTGTCTTCACCTTTGGCCGTGAGGGCTCATTCAACCAGAGGCATGGCATCCTCTACTGCCCTCCTTTCAGGGGCCCCGATCCAAGAAGTGTGTGATGCCAGGATGGGCCACCCCTCATACTTTCATCAGATTCTATAGCCTGGACATTCCTTCTATGCCAGACACTCTAGTGCTCTCGTCCTAAGTGTGCCGGTGCGCAGCTTCACACTGGGACAGGCAGTGGGTACTCGTTCCCCAAATGCAGTTCAAGTTTCCTCGAAAGGGAACGTCTCGGATTACGACTGTAACCCTTGTTCCCTGAGAAAGGGAGCGAGAACTGCGTCCGCCACGCCTTCCTCTGCCTGGTAGCGACTTGCTTCATCGCAGAAGTAGGGCTGGGCGATAAAACGATAACAATAATTATCGCGATTTTTTTCTTGAATTTTTCTCGATAAAACGATATCAAGAGGTCGATAAATGTTCGATAATGTTTGCGCCAAAAGCAGAGCGAAACTCATTTGAACAGCGCGCCACACGGACCATTTATCCGCTCAGCTCAAAGTCCAAACGGCAGCGCAGCGCGAGCTCACTAGAGCAGATGCGTTTATTCTGATCGGTCTCGGTCACGAGATCCAGTGAGAAGCGCTTGAATTCAGCGAGGAACACAAATGTCTCAGTGATTTAAACCAGTTTAAAGGCAGATGAAACAGCGCTGACAAACAGGAGAAACACTGCGCGCAACGATACAGTCAGAAGGCTTTTCCGTCTACAAACTCCCATCATTTACCATGGATTTGCTGTAACGTCAGTCTAGTAATATTAACTGCACCATGAAATGTGTGATACATATTGAATTGTATTATATTATTAATGTAGACAATGTATTAAAGGACTAACTGAATATAATTACAGTATTTAATAATGTATTTAGGATGCTGTTTTTCATACAAATACCATAGAAACCATAAAGTTACATTTTGCCATGACAGTGAGGTCCTATAGGCTATCTCTGGTTAGAGATATTTATTTCGTTAAGGAAAAATGACAAATGTTTGAATGTTCAACCTCAGATTTGTGAAATGTTCTCCTGTTTGGCAAGTGTTTGTCCTGATATGTTCTGACAATAAAGAGTAGTTTAAAACCACAGTTAATGCTCTGGTTTCTACAACTTTCACTTAGGAGCAAAAATCTGCCTTTAAACTCGAAAGAAATAAAGATTTGACTTTTACCGTGATAATTATCGATATCGACTGATATAAAAAAAATTAACGTGATATTTTTTTTTTTGGCCATATCTCCCAGCCCTACGCAGAAGCTAACTCTGTTGTGTGCCGGCGTCCCTTTGTAGCTTCCTTGTATGCCGTCACGTTATGTCATGATGCAGCACCAATAAGGATTGGATTAGTTTCATTCATACTTCAGATGCGTTACGCTAAGGGCGTTCCCCAAAGTGTTGCAGTCGTAACCCGAGACGATTTATAGCCTCATTTCAGTGACTTTTTTCCACCAACCACGCATAAACACAATTTTGTCAAAACTACATACTTTTACATACATGCTGCTCACATATTATTGTAGCAGAGTTTGTGCTGAATACAGCGTAATCAGACTTTAGACATGAAAGTGTAATACACTTTCAGAAATAGAAATAAGCACAAATGTCAGAGCACCTCCAGGGCCCAGAACACACCTCAGAGGGTTAAAGAGCGCTGTTTGGATAAGAAAAAGCTTTTGGTCGTTTACTGGACATTATGAAGTGTTCAAAATAACTAAATTAAATGTTATTTTTGTATGTTGTTGAATTAAAGGTTCACTTTACCAAACTTTGTTGTTTTCTGCTAAGACATGCAATTAAGAACAAATGAGATAATATTTAGAATATGAATCTAACTTTCACTATTAGCTTCATCATGGGAATGACGAATCTCTCAGTCAAAAGTATAAACCACTGACAGTAAGCATTAGTTAATCAGATATATTTGATCAGACATATTCAGAAGAGCCAAGATCTGCTCACCACTTCCGGAGAGTTCTGAAGAGACACTGGCAATGAGAGAAAATACTCATCCGGGGTTTCTTCTAGTTTGTCTCTGCATGACCCGCATGTTCTCGTCTTCTCCATAGCGCCCTTAAAAAGCTGCACAGATGTGAAGAAAACAGACTTTAGTGATGATCCACAGATATACGTGTGCTTTCACTGTTAAAATGATCATTCTCTGCAGATCAGCCTCCAGCACATTACACTGCTGATAAACCTTTAATTGTGTCTCATGCCAACAAATGATAGTCAAGGATCCGTGTGAAGTAAGTTTGTAAAGACAATGAAGAAGCAGGAGATCAAGACCAAATATGAGGCAATAATATCTCTGGAAATCACCTGAACTTTCTTTGTAGAAACACTTCCAGAGCTGAACTGCTGTGAGATGATGATAGATGGTCCTTATGAAAGTCATTGAATAGATTCAGAAGAAACTAGTTACCTCAGAGGATCCAGGAGTCTTTTCAATGATCGAATGTAGATGTTCTGCTGCATCTTGTTGTATACCAACTTTGGGTTTGATGGAGAGAAAGCAAATAATAATCAAACACTTATATTGAGTAACTTTCATCAGCAGAAACATTGACTGAATGCTGGAAACAGCAATAAAGAGACCAACCACCTGTAATGCCGAGGCTCTTCAAGACTCCAGCTGCTGAAACTGCAGTGTTCTGTTGTGTTTCTAATTCACTGAACAACTTCTTCAACTCTCCAGCCAAGTGTCCATCAGATGAACCGACTCGTCCTCCCAATCTACAGAAGACATTGAGTGTTTATCGATCGGCTGTTTGTCATGTTGTTTCCACTGCTGGAAGTGAAAGATGTTTCTTTACCTCTGGACATGTTGCCTGAATCCCTTCGTCATGAAGAGCGTCTGAAGAACTGCATTCAAGTAGCAGGTGTTCCCTTGATTCTCCAGCCCACGGTATCCTGATATGAGAAACACATTAACACTGGACTGACGTCCATCCAGCTGACCAGAGAAACTCCAGAAACACATCCAGCAGATCTTACAACATACAGAGCCATCGAGTGTCCATCGAGATCAGAAACTGATCAACACTTTAAAGAAAATCTAAAACTAAAAGCATTTTTATTCCACATAAGCCAACCAATATTCATCAGCTTTAACAGCAATGAGATGAAATGTGAAAAAATAAGTCATTTTTCAGCCCATGTGTGACAATAATGTCCATCTTAAGAAAACAATCCAATTCTGAATTGATGAGTGAACTACGGTGAACAAAGTCACTAAAGATGAAACTGTTTCTCACAGAAAACAAACTGGATCATTGTGACAAACACAGACAGTAACGTGAGGCATCAATGCTTTTGTGTAGCAGGAGATTTACATCTCCACAGGGTTTCAGGGACGGAGACAGTGTTTTTTGTCAGTGCAGCTTCTCTTGCTTTATTGATGGAGGATGTTCAGAGAAGTACAAGGAATTTTCAAAGAAAATAAAATGGCTTAACCGTGGTGTGAATTGAACAGAATGTGATCTATATTGTATATCTTCTCTTTCTGGGACTGGATTACGAAAACATCCTTACTAGTTTAAATTCTATTTCAATCATAGCTTATTTTAAGACTGAAGATATGAAGTTATGTAAAACGGCCCCAGATCTCTTAGTGGTTTCAAACAAAACAACCTATATATCATTGGTGAGACTACATAAGGGCCAGGGTGGCACTGGTCCACACAGAGTATTATTTTCTGAGGAAGGAGAAACACATACATGACAATAATAATTACTCAAATACATGAATTAGTGGATGTTGCTCCCAAAACTTGGCAGCGTGTACATGGTTGCTGGTCAAGCATGAAAAAAACAAACAAAAAATTTATTTAAATTCTGAATGGATTATATATTGCCTAGAAAGCGTGCAAAGAGTGGTCCATTTATAATCACTAAAGTTGTCACTCATCTTAGTTCATCGCGATGATGCAGTCTCATGAAGTTCTGTTATAATCAAGGAAGTTGTCTACACCGTCATAAGAAATGATTCGCGAGCGTGCAGAGCTCATTGCTCAATGTCGCAAAAACGTTGTCACCAATATGCTACTATTATGGAGAAAACTGATCCTAGAACAACAGTTATGAGCAGATTCTCCCTCTAAAATCAGTCAGAAGAAGCAACAGGCAGTGGTTTAAGCGAGAAAATTCCACTAAAATGATATTAACGCTTTTCCCGCCATTGACTGAATTTTCTGGCTATCTGTGTTTTCACTGTTATACGGTAGGGGGCGCTATTAAAGATCTGAACGAGTAGAGAATCTCCTGATCGAAACACATGCGAAGAAGCAGCAGAAACAAGTGATAGCATATGCAATGACGTGTAAAAGAACATGATCATGAACATTAAACTGCATATAAGTCAAAACTGCCTAATGTTCCTGAATGAAATGTGGGCCCAGGACGAGCTATAGGACTGTGTAGCGTTGAGGTGTTGATGGACTCGATCATCATTCTGAATCTGATCTGGGTGTAGTCTTTGACAAAAACACCATTTTATCAGCTTTTTGCTCAAAATGTTGCTTTTTCTATGAAACTTGCCCACATTCAAGTCTTGATAAAGAATGCATTAAGCTAGAATAAAACTGTTCTTTCTTTTGATATTGCATGTTCAGATATTAATACAATAAAATGTTCTGGGGGCTATGAAATTTTGTGAAAATTATCAAATTTTGGCAGCTTTAAAAAAAGAAAAACTGGTGGCGAAAGAGTTAAGCATCCCAATCATTTACAACTACATATTCACCGAGCTATCTAGATAGTCAGCTTGCTGACAGTTCTGGAATTATCAGACACAGGCTATTTTCACTATGTATAAAATATGCAATATGCTTAAAATTATTATTAAAATATGTAAATAACCTATGCTCTATGTTTGACAAGACAAGGCGATTTAGCTGTTGTGGAAAAACTCAGAAAGAATAGCAGTCACATCAATTGTTCTCCCCTCAGCCATGTTAAAGATTGTGGTCTGCCCAATATGGACACTCCACATCAAAATTATCTCCGAGGCTCCTAGTGGGAGAGGGCTTTCATGTCCAATATTTAACTAAACTAGTCTTACACATGCTGCGCTGATTATTTACCTCATTTATTGTTCTTATTCTGTTAGTTATTTTATTTATGAATGAATTTCGTTGTTTTCATGAAACTTGCTGACAATAAATGCCATTTAACTAATCTTAATTGTAAAAGTATTTTTATCCCATACTGTAAAATGATGTAATTAGAGATGCACCGATTACAATTTTCTAAGCCGATTCCGATTTCCGATTTTTCATTGAGTTTGAACTGCCGATACCGATTTTAGCCGATTCCGATTTAATTTTTTTCTAACCACTTTACAGCACACACAAATATTTATTTTCGATCTTTTCTTTAACCCTTTCACGCGTAAGTTTAAAATATTCTAACTGACACCCCCACCCACAGAGTGCACATTCTCTTTAATGTTTCCATGGCGACGCGTCACGCGATACACCGCAGCCACAATAATACTGTATGACAGATGTGTCGCTTTTATTTCGCTTTTCCTTTTTTATTCAAAATATTCACAAACTTGCTTACCATGTCATCAACTAGCCTGTCTGATATTCCTATTTTCAAATACGTGTTTGGTCGTTTAAAAACCTTTATAAATAATCTTGATCTATATGAGATGGGCGCCGCAATGTTGTCCTGTCAGTCGGATTTACAGCACGTGAATTCATCAGTTTCTCCCGAAATAAATGCAAAAAAGGTGAACTGAGAAGAATAGAGTAAACTTTATAGTTAACGTTACTTCCACTATGTTTGTCTGATATGATGAATAACGTTAACACATGTCGGCAAATTATATTTGAATGGATTGTTATTGCTGCTTCCACAGACATCAGTGTGTATTTTACAAACTCCAAATGTATTGTTTTACTCGTGCATATGTGTATTTAAATATCTGAAACCTAAAATAAACATTATGAGGTTGAAAACACTGCTTAGTTGTGATGACCCCAGCAAACACATTTACGTTGTGGCAACGTCTCTGGCACGTTGCATTTCTGCTATGGCAACGTCGCTGTCTACGTGCTCACAACATTGTAACAACGTAGAATTGTAAGACGCGACAGGGCTGTAGCAACGCTGTTGCGCGACATTCAGCAACTGAGAGACGACGTTCTGACAATATTTTTATATGGTGTAGCCTATTTTGTTAGATAATTATATACTTTTTATCGTTTATTGTTTATATTATTATTTAATGGGGCTATCAACACCTGCAAGTGTAGCCTACACTTTAAAGAGTAAAAATGACAGAAGGTTTCGTTAATTCAACTTTATTAAAATTGCATATAATCAAATTGCACTTCCAAAAGTCATACATTTGTTGTAGAGATGAGTGAGGAGTCCATAAATCCAAGCCAGATATGTTTATTAAATAAACCTCTGTTGCATACAATCAACTTATACGGCCACAGGCAACATGCTAAACTAGCAACTTAAACTCCGCGGGGGAATCACACGAGCGCAGGCAGAACTAATGCGCATGCGCGCTTCCTTCAGTACGGTGACTCATAGTGTCCATACAGTATGCAAACGCAATCATTCACCAGAATGATCTACATCCCCTTTCTTTAGTTTGAGCTTTCTACGGCAAACTGAATAAAAGGCTAGGCATTAACTTACAACACTATGACAGTTCAATTTTGTATGTTATGAAATAGTACTTTTAACATTCAAAACATTTCAACATTCAAATGTGAATTCAGTGCATTGACGAGTGGTAACTGAAAACATTTTCACTAGAACACATTTTCTTTTCTTTTTTTTTTTCACAACATGGCTATGGCCAGAACTATAGAGTCCCATGGAGCCTACTGCAGAATTATATATAATTTTTTTTTCTTCTTTAAATGTCTTTGGTTTGCAGTCCATGACAGCAAAATATTCATTGTTCATACTTTGGATTAGGCCTACAGACGCGACCCGAGCGTGTCACGTACAGTGTGTTACCTGGTGTTACCTTCGTTGGAGACTGAACAGCAGGCCTCTGCTGCACACTGGTGGGCCTAGGTGATACCTGGGTCTCTCGAGGTGTGTGTGGTGTGTATGGGGAACTGACTGGTGCAACTGGATCGGCATACTGACAATCAAGGTCTGCAGGGTCGACCTGTCGTGGTGGTGGCTCAGCGACGGGGAGGATGTGGCGGCGATTTCTCCTGTAGGTCCCTCCGTTGGACTCGATGATGTAGGAGCGTGGTTCCTCGCACACTTCCTTCACGGTGCCCAAGTTGTCGTGTCCCTTGATGGTCTGCATCCTAACGACCTGTCCCTCTGCAAGCGGCTGTAGTGGGCGGCTTGATTCATCATAGTAGCGCTTTTGAATGAGTCTTTTATTTTTGAGTTGGGCATTGACCCGCTTTGTGTTCTTTGGGGCTGGCTCCAGCAGTCTGGTGCTGACAGGAAGAGTCGAGCGTGTCTGTCGTGACATAAGACGTTCCGCAGGCGAGCCCAATGCTTGGTCACGGGGAATGTTCCTTATGTTAAGCAGGTTGAGATACACATCAGTCCCATCTCTGTGAGATTTTTCCATCAGTAGTTTGGCACTGCGGACTGCTCTCTCTGCCAGTCCGTTTGACTGTGGATACCCCGGGCTGCTGGTAATGTGGGTGAAGTCCCACTGCTCGGCGAAATCCTTGAAGCGTTGGCTTGTGTATTGCCTCGCATTATCACTGATGAGGGTGTGAGGTGTTCCATGGACAGAAAAGTGCCTTTTTAGCTTTGTGATCACAGCTGCTGAAGTTGTGTCACGGAGAAGGTCGATTTCATACCACCCTGAGTACGAGTCTACCAGCACGTGGTACTGTTGTCCGTGCCACTCAAACATGTCGGTAGCCACTGTAGACCATGGCAGCACTGGAACTGGATGTGGCTGTAAAGGTTCCTTTTGCTGATGTGGTCTGGTGCTATTACAGACGGAGCATGATATCAGTTCTTCTGCAATGTCTTTGTTCATTGACGGCCAAAAAACAGTGCTCCTGGCCCTGCGTCTGGTTGACTCTAAGCCTGGGTGACCTCTATGTACAATATTGATGTATTCTCGGTGCAGAGAGTGCGGAATTACTGCTTTATGGCCCTTGATGACTATTCCATCTTCCACCACCAGCTCATCTCTGTAAGGGAAGAACGAACGAATGGATGGGTGGACACTGCGTTCTTTGTCAGGCCATCCTCGTTGAATGATTGTGCTGAGAGTCTGTAGCACCTGATCCTGTGCTGTGTGGGTCCGGAGCTCCTCTAGTCTGTTAGTTGAAATGTAGCTGATGGACATCACCTCAAATGTATTGTTTGCCGCTGGGCTTTGTGAGACAGTTTTGTTTGGAGCTCGTGATAGGGTGTCAGCTAGGTACATGTGTTTACCCTTCTTGTAGACGAGCGTGATGTCATAGGCTTGTAACTGTAGTAACATCCTTTGCAGTCGGGCAGGAGCAGTGTGGATGGGCTTTTTTAGGATTGTGACCAGAGGTTGGTGGTCGGTTTCAATGACAGTGGGCTTTCCATATACGTAATCCTTAAATTTGGTGCATGCAAACACGACCGCCAACAGCTCCTTTTCAATTTGAGCGTACCGTGTTTCTGTGTCAGTGAGCGTGCGAGATGCGTAAGCGACTGGTCTCTCCTCCTGTAAACATGCAGCACCAAGTCCGTAACATGACGCATCACAGGTCAGTGTAACTGGTTTTCTCACATCGTAGTAGGATAAGACTGGTGCGCTGGATAAGCATGACTTGAGACGGTCGAATGCCTGCTGATGTTGTGGAAACCAGCACCACGCAGTGTCTTTGTGTGTGAGCTGTCTCAGAGGCGCTGCAATCTCGCTTAGGTTTGGGATGAACTTCCCAAGATAGTTCACCATGCCAAGGAATCGCTGCATAGCTGGGACGTCCTGAGGGACTGGCATGTTTGTGATCGCCACGGTCTTGGCAGGGTCGGCTTTGAGGCCCTCCTTTGTAAATATGTGGCCAACATAACAGACCTGATCCAGGCGAAACTTGCATTTGAGACGGTTCAGCCTAAGGTTTATCTCTCGGGCCCGGTCGAGCACTTGTTTTAGGTTGGCGTCGTGTTCAGTGGCATCACGACCTCCTATGATGATATCGTCTACTATAATGGCACACGGATATCCTGCAAACAGCTGTTCCATCGAGCGCTGGAAAACTTCGCTTGCTGAGCTTATGCCGAATGGCATGCGAAGGAATCTGTAGCGCCCGAAAGGTGTGCTGAAGGTGGTCAGCATTGATGACTTGTCATCGAGACATATTTGCCAGAATGAGCTCTTTGCATCTAACACAGAGAACACTGTAGCACCTGACATCTGGGTGGCAACTTCCTCAACGCTGCGCATTGGATAATGGGGTCTCTTCAGAGCAGTGTTGAGGTCTTTTGGATTGATACACAGTCTGATTTCCTGTTTGTCTTTTTTGTGCGTTGCTACCATAGACGAAACCCAGTCTGTAGGTTCAGAAACTGTGGTTATGACACCTTTATTCTGCATGCTGTCAAGCTCAGCTTTGACTCGTGTCTGCATTGCCACTGGAATGCGGTGTGCTGGACGAACCACCGGTTGTACAGTTGGATCTAGTGTCATAGAGTATGTGATAGGGAGTTTTCCGAGCTCATCACTGAACACATCTTTGTATTGTGCGAATATCTGTTTAGTGAAATCGGCATCGCTCTCAGTGTTGACCTGATGAACGTGGGGGCTCATTGTGACAATTCCTAAGCGCACACATGCACGAAATCCCAGTAGTGGCACTACATCTCGGTCCACAAGGAAAAAAGGTAGTGTGTGTTGCTGTCCATCTAAACAGCAAGGCAGTGTGACAATTCCGTTAGTCTCTATTTTGCTGCCTCCATAAGCCACTAAGTTAGTGTCTTTGCTGCATTTCACTGGTCGCTCACCGTCAGCAAGCTGTTGAAAGGCATCTTTTGACATCACGTTACACTTAGCACCTGTATCTACTTTCATTTCAAAGGGCTTGTTATGTATGTGCAGTGTAACAAATCCTTCATTCTTTCCTTCTGTTTGAGGAGTAATGGAATTCACGCACTTGTCGTCAAGTTCGACACCATCCACATAAAAAGTGTCATCACAGGTGCTGTTGTCTGACTTTTCCAGTTCTAACTGGTGTACAGATTTTCTGTAGTCGTTGTGCTTTGCATAGCTTTTCCTTTCATAGCCTTGGCGGTGTGACATGGACTTACAGCATTTTTTGTAATGATTGAATTTTTTACAGTTATGGCATTGCTGGCCAAAAGCAGGACACTTGTCTCTCTGCGCCGTATGGCTACTTCCACAATTGCTGCAATTTGTAATGGATTTTGTCTCGTATTTGCCTGCTTGAGGTTTATATTTTGATCTCTGGTGCCGCCCGCTGGAATTTGGCTGAATTGCGTCGACAGTGGTGGCTGTTTGGGGCATGGCAAGCGTCCTATTACTTTCCTCCGTCATCTCATATATGCGGCAGATTGTGATAGCTTTTGTTAGAGTTAATTCGCTGTCACGTAGCAAAGCCTTCCTTATACTGTCATTTCTGATGCCACATACTATTCTGTCACATATAAGTTCATCTGTCAGGTTTCCAAAGTGACAACTGTTAGCTTTGATCCTCAAGTCACTGATGTAGGATTCAATATTTTCACCTTGCTTTTGATTTCGTGAATGAAACTTGTGTCTTTCCATAGTTTTGTTGTGTTGAGGGTTACATACCTCCCGAAATTTTCGTTTCAGGCACTCGGGGTCTTCTCTAGACTCAGCTGGAACGACAACGACTCCCTCTTCACCTGGCGCCCTCACCTCTGCTGCGTAAACAAATGAACGCTCCCGTTCGATGGCCTCCGCTCCTGCGAGATTGAGGAGGATATATGCCTTTGTTTTGGCAGGCTTGTCAGAGTGCGCCGCTGCTATGAAGATATCATATTCTTGTTCAAAAATCCGCCAATTCTCGGCGAGGTTCCCGTCGAAAACGAGGGGGTCTGGTCTACGAAATCCATCCGCCATCACGTCTTTAGTCGTAACTTTAACGACGTCAGTAGTTTTCTCCGCTCCAGACAGAAAATAAAGCACGTGAAACTCACAGACGATAGATCCGTTTCATCTTCTGACACCATGTAGAGATGAGTGAGGAGTCCATAAATCCAAGCCAGATATGTTTATTAAATAAACCTCTGTTGCATACAATCAACTTATACGGCCACAGGCAACATGCTAAACTAGCAACTTAAACTCCGCGGGGGAATCACACGAGCGCAGGCAGAACTAATGCGCATGCGCGCTTCCTTCAGTACGGTGACTCATAGTGTCCATACAGTATGCAAACGCAATCATTCACCAGAATGATCTACATTTGTGAAAAAATAAAAAAAATAAAAATAAACGAATACACATTTATTTTAAGTATAATAAATAATACATGAAAAGCAAAGGCAGATCAGAACATTTAATGAACAAACCCGGGTCTGTAGCCTATGGCAGACAGTAGCCGAGCAAGTGTCACCGGGGAAACATCCACAAATCCAGAGGAGCAAAGAAACAAATGAGACTAAATAGCGGAAAAATCAAACGAAAAACTAAACAGTGCGAGCGATGCTACACTAATCACATTAGAAATTAAAGTTGTAGGTTGTGTTTGATAGCTGAGGTAGGCTAAACGCAATACTCACGTATCCTTGCTCGATGATGAATGAGAACACAATGATGAGCCCAATAACAGGTGGTTGGAATTTAAAAGGCTGATTCCCGCTTCAGGGCAGTGACGAGTACATTATGTAGTCCAGTGGTTGTCAAGACACCCATAGGCACAACCTTAAGCAATGGCCCTGAACGGTGGTTTAATGTCAACATTGTGACAATGCTGTAACAACTTCACCACACAATGTAGTTATAGCAACCTTTTGGCCATGTTGTTAAAACGTTGTTAGAAGGTTGGCTACGTGTGCCAACGTTCTGTGTTTGCTGGGACAGCGCTGAACGCGTCCGACTCTGGCTCAAGCCCCTGCCCCTTTTGTCTCTAAATAATTGTGACCCTCTCTGATAAATGTAAATAATAATAATTATTGAAATTAACATTATAATAAATAACAATACACTTATACACCATTGCCACTAACAATAATAATAATAATATTATTAATAATATTAAATAAAACATTTTTGGGCGGAAGCATTTGGAGGTGAAGTGGTTGGCGGAGTTTCCTTTGCAGCGCTATGTACGCAGCAGTTCGCCGCGAGTC
The DNA here is from genome assembly GCF_964197995.2 of Scardinius erythrophthalmus. Taxonomy (NCBI): domain Eukaryota; kingdom Metazoa; phylum Chordata; class Actinopteri; order Cypriniformes; family Leuciscidae; genus Scardinius; species Scardinius erythrophthalmus. The sequence goes on from NC_138244.1 coordinate 1,578,888, forward strand.
TTCAAACTGCACGGGCAGCAGGTAACATGAAGCTAATATGGAAAAGTTACATTTATCCTACATGCTACTGTAAAAGTTGCGGCAGCATGTGAGTTATGCTTAACAATCATAAAAGTATAACTCATTTTCAGCCGCATTCTGAGTCTGACAATGTCATTCATTTTTATCCAAGGCAGCAAGTGTTAGCTTGTTATTAGCCATGTCCAGCTCTAAATTGTAAGGAATTTATATCTTTGATTTCATAGTACACTTTACAATAAGGTTCATTTGTTTATTATTCATATTAACTAATGTTAACTAATCATGAGCAAAACATTTGTTAGGCTACTGTAGGCCTATTTGTTAATCTTAGTTAATAATAATACAACTTTTTATTGTTTGTTCATGTTATGTCACAGTCAGTGCATTAACTAATGTTAACAAAAATACTACTTTTGATTATAATAATGTTTTAGTAAATGCTGAAATTAATATTAAAAATGGTGTAGAAGTGCAGTTCATTATGTTAACAAACTTAACTAATGAAACCTTATTGTAAAGTGTTACTGATTTCATGATAGCTAACACTTTAATGCAGGGGTGGGCAAACGTTTGGCTCAAGGGCCACACTGGGGTTTAAAATTTGACAGAGGGCCGGTGTTGTGCCGAATTTTGATCCCCTGCCAAATTACCCCCCTCCTCCCCCTCATTTAAGTCAGTACCTGATTGCCTAATCCTAACCCCACCCCTAATCCTAACCCCTCCCCTAATCCTAACCCCTCCCCACAACTAATCCTAAACCTACCAATACTAATAATTTAATAATTAATAATAATTAATAATTTGGGGGTAATAATTTGTCGGCGGTCGTAATTCAGCACAACACCGGCCCAGTAGCAGATTATGAAACACGATCTCATGAAAGTGCGAATCTATACCACGAATTTTATTTCTCGTGCCATTTATACGTCAAAAATGTTTTTTGCATAGGCCTACATATGCGCACTGCAAACCCCTTGGTTAGGATTAGGGGTGCGGAGTGCGTGCCTATTACACGCCATAAAGTGTGTATCACATGCACGCGAAAACTATCATAAGCACTACAAAAAAATGTTGTGGTATTCGCACTTCATGATATCGGGCTGAGCAAACACATTTACGTTGTGGCAACGTCTGCGCGAAATTCTGAGAGACAACATTCTGACATTACATTATTTTATGCTAGATATCCCCCATTTAGCATCTTATGTTTTGAGGTTAATTTTTAATTAGTCAGATGTTAGATAATTATAGCCTATACTTTTTAAATATTGTTTATCCTTATTATTATTTAATGGGCCTAACAGTGAATTAGAAACAAAACACCTGCAAGTGTAGGCTACACCAAAGTCCTTTTAGGCAAGTCGTGCCCATAGACAGTCTATAAACTGGACACAGCGACCCCATAGGTTTCAATGGAGAGAAGTTGAAGCACATTAGAAGCAGTCACTTCCTGATTGCCGAGCGTACTGCGCAGACTCAAACTGAGCTTGACGACGTGGATGTGACGTGAGCAGCCTGCCTGACAGTTGTAAGTTTTCTAGTAGCCGTGCGAAACGAAATCGGAATCATTCCCTTCCGAATCTCGCAGAGATGCAGAGTGTGAGTAGGAGCTGTCCATGAGCTAGGAGCAGGAGCAACGTCATGACTCTCTATGGGCTTCTCCCTTGACTTTATCGGACTTTATGCCTCCACGTCCCCCCGATTGACTGCGAGCTTCTCTTCCTGTCTCTACGGTAATTTCCAGAGAGTCGCGTGGGTATGATGCAATCGTTAGCCTACTTTTACAAAAACTGCTGCTACGGGGCCATAACGTAAGCTACAAGGTAATGGAGCCTTTTATACATTGTTGTGTTTCTTTAGAAATAAATAATGGACAAATGGAGTCTTTAAACGCCTCAGATGTAAAGTTATTCGCTGTCAAAGTGACGCCAAAATGAATGGGAGTCAATGGGATGCTAACAGCAGGTGAAGGCTTGTTAGCCAATGGCGGCGTCCGGGGGTACCTTCAAAATAATATGAAACCCTGACCGCCTGGTCGTGCCACTCGGCCGCCATCTTGGCAACGCCTCCGGGCAGCTATTTCGGACTAACAAGACCAGGCTCCTATCTAAATGAATGGGCAGAGAGTCAGAACTGCACTTTCACTGGTCACCGGGACATAAAAACTGCATGTATAGAAACAGCAGTAAAATAAACGTCTCGGGTTACGTATGTAACCCTCGTTCCCTGAGTGGGGAACGAGACGCTGCATCGATACTCGATACTTTGGGGAATGCCCTCGGCATGACGCGTCTGAAGTCTGTAATGGAACTATTCCAATCTTGATTGGTGCTCGTCACTCGTGACGTTGCATGTGACGGTGATCCGGAAGCTATAAAAGGGCAACGGAACATAGCCGTATCAGCTTTTAAAGGGTCGAAGCAAGTCGTTCTCAGGAGCACGAAAAGTGTGGCCGAGAGATGCAGCGTCTCGTTCCCCACTCAGGGAACGAGGGTTACATATGTAACCCGAGACGTTCCCTTTCGTAAAGGGAACTCCCGCTGCATCGATACTCGATACTTTGGGGAACGAATACCCACGCCGCCACACTGAGAGACCCTGCCCTGGTGTGAAGCAATCTGGCACACTCAAGACATGAGAACTTGTGAACCTGGTGTAGAGGACAGATCCAGACTGTAATGTTTGATGAAGGTGTGTGGGGAGGCCCAGCCAGCGGCATCACAGACCTCTTGAAGAGAAACCCCTGCTAGCAAGGCTCTAGAGGATGCCACTCCTCTGGTTGAGTGAGCTTTTATCAGGAGAGGTGAAGGCAGATTGCGCACCTCGTAAGCTGAAGAAATAGCCTCTACTATCCACTTGCTAATAGTCTGCTTGGAGACCGGGGAGCCCTTCTTGGATAACCCAAAACACACAAACAGCTGGTCCGACTTCCTCCAGCCCGAGGTCCTATGTACATAGGCCTCAAGAGCTCGGACCGGGCATAACAAGTGTAACTTAGCTTGATCAGCCGACACATGCGGTGGAGGATGAAAGGCCGGAAGGATTATAGACCGTGCCACATTTGTGGGCACCTTAGGCACGTAGCCAGGTGTGGGGTGGAGAATGGCTCTCACTCTGCCAGGAGAGAACTCGAGGCAAGAGGGAGCCACAGATAGCCCTGCAGGTCGCCAACTCGTTTCAGGGAAGTAATAGCGAGCAGGAAGGCTACCTTAAAGGATAAAAATTTCTCAGACACCTTATCCAGGGGTTCGAAGGGTGCCAGGGATAAACCTTCGAGGACCACTGCCAGGTCCCACGTGGGGACCCTAGGCTGGATAGCAGGCCTCATCCTCCTGGCTCCACGAAGGAAACGAATTATGAGTGGGTGTGTCCCCAGCGTGCCCACCCCTAAAGGCGTGTGGAAGGCTGATATAGCCGCCACATAGACCTTAAGCGTGGACGGGGAGAGCCCGTCAGAGAAACGATTCTGGAGGAACTCCAGTACTGAAGCCACTGGGCAGTTAACTGGGTCCAACTGATGTTCTCTGCACCATAAAATAAAAATTTTCCATTTAAATGCATAAAGTTTCCTCGTGGAGGGGGCTCTAGAGTTTACAATGGTCTCAACAACCTCGGTTGAGAGACCAGAATTTATGAATTGGTCCCCCTCAGGGGCCAATCCAGTAGCTTCCTGGGCTACCGCCAAGGGTGAAATATCATGACCTTGGGCTGAAGAGGGAGGACCATCCTGATCCGGATTCACCGCGGAAGGCCTGCCAGAAGGGCCCAGATGTTTGGAAGCCATATTTGGGCCTGTCAGTACAGGGCCACTAAGAGTAAGCTGATCCCGTACTGCTGAACCCTCTTGTACTCTAGAACCCCCGGGGGCAGAACAATCGGGGAAAGTATACACAGACATGGCCTCAACCATGTCTGTATCATGATATCCAAACCCAGCAGAGCTGGAAGAGCATGGGAGAGGTGGCGCAGAAGGTGGCCGTCCACATAAAGGGGAAACAGGAGCACCTCTGACAAACCGACCTCCATCCCGGCTAAAGCCAACTTGGGGTGGAGTTCGAAATCCCCGGGCTGCAGCCCCTGCCTCGACAGGATGACTGCCCCCTCTTTGATCAGAGAGACCATCGACATAGTGTCTGTCAAAAATAGAACCTAATGGTCTCTCTGAAGTTTCCTCAGACCCTGTGTTTCCAACACAGGCACTAGGAGCAGGAACCATAACTTCCTCCCCATGATCAGAAAACGAGGGCATGTGCGCGTAACTCTGGTCATGCGGAGTGGGTTCCCTCTCGGGGAAAACCCATTGGTCCTGAGCCACTACTACAGGGCCCCCATGTACAGCAGGCCAAAGAATAGTATGTTGAACACTGCTGCCAGCGAGCCCACTCTTTAATAAGGTCACATAGTGGTGGCCTGGCCTAGCTTGATATTCATGACTATGGTAAGGAAGATGAGTGTCTGAGCTGGAGACAATTGTGCCTGCATCATGACTATAACCTACACCGCCCCCAGGAATCGGTTTCTCTGAAGAGGCACTGGTGATTTTTCCTAGACTCTGAGCCATATTCCCTAGCACCTCACGAGACTCGGAACAACACCTCGGTGTTGAACCGTCTGCTCTAGTAGTCAATGGACAGGAATGAGGATGCCCTGAAGACTCCATGGAGCTAGGACAGTGACCATGCATTCCGAGGAGGTGCGGGGATACAATACTAGGCCGAATGGAAGAATCCGGAACTGATGTGCTTTTCCCCCAAAAGCAGATCTCGGAAACTTCCCGTGATGGGGTTAGAAGGGAATGAGGAGTTAAGGGCCTTGTGGATCTATCACGACAGACCAGTCCTCGGAGCTGGTCTGACTGACAGTCGGAATCTTGAATCTGAACCCCCTCGGAGGTTGATCCATTACCCTGAGATCCGAAACAAGGCCTTACTCCCCTTCCCTCACAGGAACTATGAAGTACCGGCTGTAGAACCCGGGCTCCCGAAACCGAGGAAGAGCCCACCTTGAGGTTTCCTTTGTTAAGAGAGACTTGACTTCCTGTTCCAAGAACCAACCCTGCTCGGGGCTGGCAGACATGTGAACCACCCTTAGTAGATAATATTTTTATATTAGCTCCGCTGTAAGCAGGACCCTCCAGGCTATATTTTGAAGACCCCTCGGGGTGTCTAAATATGCTATTACGGGGACCAGTCCCTCGAGACTGGCCTTGGCTAAAAATGTTCAAATGGTTTCGGTGACCTGAAGCAGCTAACTGGCAGGAACTAACCGAAATATGCTCTCTACAGACCTCCTGAGAGGCGGCGAACTCGACAGGGCCGCAACGTTTCCGGGCAGATACTGCGATTTGTGTTCGCTGGAAGCCGATGTGTCCCGAAGCGCCATCGGCGGCGGGAAGTAAACATCGATTTCCTAAGGGCTGTATAAGGGGGCGAGACTCCTGTACTCGCTCTCCTGGGGGAACGGCCATAAGGGTCTGCGTGTTACGACAAGACCTCTTAGTTGAAGCCATCTTAGCCCGAGAGACAGTCCTCAGACCTGTCCTCGATATAGAGGGCTTCATACGAGAATGTCTCTTCTGGCCCCAAGCCTTATACGGGGGGGCACGAGAGGAAACCTTCTCAAAATATGTTGAACTGGCGGCTGTCCCCTGAGGCTGCCCCCTGGCAGCAACCCCATGAGACCTAGACTGACAACTGGGGATAGCTGATTGTCGCTCTGCCTCCTGAAACCTTTCGACAACGGTTCTCGCCGCGTCGCCAAAGAGGCCAGAAGGTGAAAGGGGGGCATCGAGAAGGAAAGCCCTGTCTTTCTCCTCGATCCCCAAGCGATTAAGCCATAAATGTCTCTCTGTGACGACTATTGCTGCCATAGAACGGCCAATAGCACGAGCCGTCTCCTTAATAATACGGAGAGATAAGTCAGCTACTCTACGAAATTCAGTAATACCGTTGAGTGAAACCTCCCAGTTATCATCCACCTCTTTGAGGAGGTCAGCCTGGTATGCCTGTAATAACCCCATCGTGTGTAGGCATGCACCGGCTCGACCCACCGCCATATAAGCTTTCCCTAACAAATTCGATGTACGAGATTTGGAGGGAAGTGTCTGAGCTATCAGGGGTGACGCAACGTCGGGGAGAAAATATTTCGCAAAATATTCCTCAACCCGAGGCATCACCCCATAACCATTCTCATTAGATTCCCTAATAGATGAGTAAATATATACATGGGGGGAAAATAATTGAGATGAACATGGATTTTCCCACGATCTCAATACCTCAGTATGAAGATCAGTGAAAAAGGGAAGGCTCTGACACAAAGATTGTGACTGGGTCTGCAGGAAGCGCTCATCCATTTTATTTTTCTTAGTTGCTTCCTGCTTATTATATGGCCATTCAACATTTAATTTAACCACTGCCCTGGTCACAACCTCCAGCAATTCCTCAATAACTGGAATATGGGGTGGCGAATCCCCATATTTATGTGATTCAGTGTTGATAATATCTAACCCCTCGGAGCCAGATAAATCAAACGCTGTGTCTTTAACACGGTCGGAAGAAGCCGCAGCGCGGGCTCCCGAACCGTGCGCGAGACCAGTGGAGCTGGTTAATAAACACTGAGAAAGGGTCGCAACCGTCTCAGTGTTATCTGCCAGCTCCATGTGCGAATCCCATGCATACAAGCGGCGCGCTGCCTCAACAGACGCGGGGCCTGATGCACTGGAAACGCAAGCCTGATCTGATTGATCGAACAAGCTCAAACGGGAGCGGAGCTCTCTCATAGATAGCTGAAAACAGTTTGCACAGACAGCGCCCTCGAGCACTGCCCGTGCATGCTCCACTCCCAGACAAACAACACAAAACGAGTGCGTGTCACCCTCGCTCAAATAGCGCGAGCAAGGGGACGCACACCGCCTGAGTCGTTTCTCTATATTCGCCATATATATATTGAGATAGACAAACAACACCAAATAAGACAATACAGTCACACAGAACGCTTGCTGAAGACAGAAAGCTGATACGGCTATGTTCCGTTGCCCTTTTATAGCTTCCGGATCACCGTCACATGCAACGTCACGAGTGACGAGCACCAATCAAGATTGGAATAGTTCCATTACAGACTTCAGACGCGTCATGCCGAGGGCATTCCCCAAAGTATCGAGTATCGATGCAGCGGGAGTTCCCTTTACGAAAGGGAACTAAACTTCAGCACTGGGTGTATAGTCAAAGTCTAAAGTCTTTGATAAATGTGTTTAAAATCTATGTGGAGACATTTGTCTGTCTTAAAACAACTATACAACTGTCCAATGCATCTGCAAAAAACAGCACTGTAAAAAATGTCCGTAATTTTAACAGTAAAAAACTGTAAAAAAGCAACGGAAAAAAAATGTTAATTCCTTAACGGTATGTACCCTTACTATATACAGTGAAAAACTGTAATAGCTCTCACGGGATATTTCATGTAATTTTACATTAATATACTGTTAAATGTACAGATTTTGGAAGTACACTGTAAAAACAAAACTTACCGTTGCATTTACCATACCTTACCGTAAAAAATACAGTAGCAAATGTTTACTAATTTTACATCATCAAACTAAAAATTATGGTGAAAAACTGCCAGCTGGTTGCCAGTACTTTACCGTAAAAAATACGGTATAAATATTTATGTTTTACGGCATTGAACTAAAGTTTACGGTAAAAAAAACGGCAGCTGGTTGAAAGCGATTTACCGTAAAAAATATGGTAGTAATATTTTAGGTTTTACGGCAGTGATCTAAATATTACGGAAAAAAACTGGCAGCTGTGGTTGCCAGTACTTTACCGTAAAAAATACGGTAGAATTTTTTTTTTGCTTTTACGGCACTGAACTAAAGTTTACGGTAAAAAACTAGCAGCTTGCAAGTGCTTTACCGTAAAAAATACGGTAGTTATATTTTAGGTTTTATGGCATTGAACATTGAACTGAACTTTTATATAAAAAATAAAAACCTGCCAGCTGTGGTTTCCTGTAATCTAATTATTGAGAATTACCAGAGGTTTAGACGTTGATGTTTTTATTGAAAATAATAAAGTTTGAAGTTACCATTATGGAGATGAGTGTTTGCTTTAGTTGGGCTCTTGACCCTTGACTTTTTAACTTTAGATTTACTCTGACTGCCTTAACTGTGTGGTTATATAACACAAATTCACTGATCTCATAAAGAGTCTTATCTCTTACTTTATGAGCAAAGTGATAATATTGATTATTATAATAAAAATAAATATTTCATATTATTGAGTATAATATTTCTGTAAATGAGCAACAGATAATCTGAAGAACTTTAAAAATACATGGTGTAGAAAAAAGGTTTTGAACTACTGCTTGATTTAAACCAACACAGACATCAAGATTCAGCGTATGAATCTCAACAACGGTGACAATCAACACAATAATCAGATAAAACTCTGAACATCACAAAACAAGCTACTAAAAAGCTGCAACAAAAACAACATCAAAAATAAAAGCAGATATAATAATAAAAGAAAATACTAAGGCAATTCAGCATAATGTATTCCTGCTGCAATGCATGCTGGGAGATACTGATGAGTTTTGATTGGAGGCTCCATCAAGTGCACTGCACTTTTATCATCACCGTTGTTGAAATTCATACGCTGACGCTTGATGTCTGTGTGTGTCTGAAAGATACAGCAGTTCAAACCTTTATTGTACACAATGTTTTAAAAATTCTTCTGATTATCATAGCAATGATGGATCACATGCTGTAGAATCATAGGGCTACTACAATCAATAATGTAAAATTAATAACACATATAATCAAAGATAAGAGCTCAGTGAATCAAACATGGTGATTGCCATCACTGATACACAACTGCCATCACATGATTCTTTTTCTCTCTGATTTCCTAGCCATAATCAGCATGTCTTATAAACACAGAGTTACAGCAGGCAGAGAAAAACTAATGTTAGAAAGTCAAGGGTCAAGAGCCCAACTAAAGCAGTCACTGATCTCCATCATGGCGACTTCAAATGAAACAATAAATCATCAACATCTAAACCTCTGTTAATTCTCAAACAGAACTGTAGACGTCTGACAGAAATAAAGTCAGTCTGGTTAGTAATAAGTGAAGCTGGTAATGCTGTTTGTGGAGTTGTTTAATCCTCCTCTGCTGAGATCTTCACAGATTTAATGTCTTCTTTTCTCTTCAGTGGATTTCATCTGAGGCTGTGGCTGAAGTCAGTTGTAGTTCTTGTGTTTCTGCTCGTCTCTTTTTCGGTTCCTGTTGTTTCTCTAAATGGACATTCCCAGAATTCCCTGTGTGACACTTCACATTTGATGCTATTTCATTTAAATAATTATGTTTCTTCTTGGTTTTTGTTATCAGTTTTATACATTTGGGGTTTATATTACATCATATATTGTTTAATGAATGTTTATGGCATTATTTGGAGTCATGTGTGTGTGTCACCATGATGGTGTTTTGTGTTTGTGTGTATGACACTGTGCACCTTCTCAATATTAACATGTGCCTCAGTTTGTGGAAAACTAATGGTATACTTAAGTCATTGTGGTTTTTTTTTTTTTTTTTTTTTTTTTTTTTACCCCTTGTGTTATTATGATGGTTATCATTATATTACAAAGATATAAAGCAGACTTTAATACTTTAGTGAAATTTAATGATAACATTTATCATTTTATGTAATATAACGGTTGTTATATATATTGTTTACTTTTTCTTTATTTCTTGAATTCCGTTAGTTGTCCTTTATTTAATTCCTTTAAATAAAACGGACCAGTACTGTTATTAAGTTATAACACACACACACACACACACACACACACACTTTTAAAACTATACCTTCAAATGACAAATATCACTAATTTAAATGTAATTTAAAACCTAAAAATAATAATAGTAGTAAAATACGTTTTACGAAAAAATGAATCAGAAGCTCTATTTGCATGCATGCTGGGATAACATAGATCATCAGGTTTTAACTCTTTAAATAATGGGTATATATATATATATATATATACTAAATGCGGTTAAAAAATAAAAAGTTCTATATGCAAATAAAAACATTGGCATTACTGCATCTCTGTTTGAAATACATCGCGTCTAAAATCGCTAACAATTATTGAACAAACATAGCTTACTGCTAATAAATACAGCTCTATACTAAATTTATTTATTTATTTATTTATTTATTTATTTATTTATTTATTTATATAATTTATAATTAAACTTATATTCCATCCCCTTTTAAGCCTACCTTTACTCTGGGACATCTTCGATGTTCATGAAAAGCAAAGTTTAAATTTCATTCAGCCTTTACCCAACTTTTAAAGCTTTTAAATTTGACCCACCCCGAAATTTTAATCTATCACTTTCCAGTTTGTTCAGTGTCACGTGTGCATGGCAGATCATCTTAATCTAATGTCACATTAATGTTTATTTTTTTATTTTAAAACCTCAAGGCTACGTTTAATATATTTGATAACAATTCAACCATAGATGTCTCTCAGCAACAGTGAGAGAGGCCATGTTCCGCCCTATGGCCTGTGCAGCGGATTTAGTGGCGCGGAGTGCAAGATCTGTAGCGCTTCTCAAATCCGGCACGCTGACAGCTTCCGGTCTTTCCTCATCCAGTTTTCGGAGAAGGTTGGCTTGGAAGATCTGCAAGGTGGCCATTGTGTGCAGCGCAGATGCAGCCTGTCCAGCGGCAGTGTAAGCGCGACTGTGCATGGCTGAAGTAGTGCGGCAGGCTTTCAGATGGAAGCGCCGTCCAGCAGAGGGCGGGCAAAGATGGGCAGCTACAGCTTCTTCCACCGCAGGAAGAGAATGGTATCCTCTGCTTTTAACACCGTCCACCACGGAGAATGCTGCTGAGGCAGAGGTACACACCCTGGCTGACAAGGGGGCATACCAGGACTTCGCGAGTTCTTCATGAAGCTCAGGAAGAAACGGCGCGGGTCTAGAAGGCGGCGAAACACGGTCTCCATGCAGGAAACAACCATCCAGCCGGTTGTGCGCAGGCTCCACGGGCGTTGACCACTCGAGGCCAAGGCTCTCCACGGCCTGTGTGAGCAGGCACGTCAGCTCTGCTTCAATGCTCGCTCTTTTTCCGGAAGACTAGCGAGCAGAGGTGGTGAGATCCACAGAGCTCGACCAATCCTCACTGCCCGACGCCAGGATAGAGCAGCTGTCCTCCTCTACAATAGCCACTTCTTCAGTGTCATCCGCAACGGAAGCGGCGGCAGACGGCGGCCGTTGTCCGGGAGTGATAGACTCAAGTGAAGCGGGTGGTGAAGCTGGCAGACGAACCGGCGAGCTTGTGTCGGTTGGAGGAGGCTCTGGGACCCGCTGAGCACGGCGCTTTTTACGGCGCGGTACCACAGCGGGCGGGGGTGCAGTCTCGTGGAAGGGTGCCAGGCGAGTCCTCAGAATCGCCATAGGCAGTAGCTCGCAGTGAGGGCATCCGCCGTCAGCGAGAGCTGCATGTCCTTCACCCAGGCAGGAAACGCAGATGACATGGCGGTCCCTGTCACTGAGTGGGGCTCGGCACGAGTCACAGAGGGTGCGAGACATCTTTAAAAAGATGCTCAAGCTCTTTTAGAGAGAGAGTGTGTGTCGCGGCGGCAAACACACCCTAGAATGCAAAGGATATGGTGCGCCTGATAGCGCAGCAGGAATGGCGGCAGAAGGCGGCTCGGCCAGCGGCTGCGATGCAAGGCTCGTCCCGCTGAAAGGCTTTCTCTGACGGCGCGGCTTCTTCTCTCTGGATCCAGCGATGCGTGAGCTTCGCTGAAGAGATGAAAATCAGCTATACCAGCCTCTCGAGCTATATTTATAGACCAAGGCCACGCCCGTTTCGGCGGGACGTGACGCAGTGGGAGCGAAGCGCCCTCATTGGAGCTGACGTCACGACGGGGCCTTTCGATAGGCTGCGTGCTGCCGCAACGCGTTTTACATTATTCCAAAATTAAGGATTTCCCCATAGCGTAAGATATTACGCAGTACGAGAGAACCTCTCGTAAGAGAACTCTGTTTATAAAATATCTGTGTACATAGTGATATTCAGAAGTAAAGATTCTGAAAGCATTGAAGGATCCCATAATAATTTATTATAGCCTAGATTTACAGCAGTAACAATAAATTATATTTTATATATGAATAATATCATATTTTTAAATATGATTATTTCATAATAAACATGGTGATTATCGCTTAATATAAGGTGGACATAAATATTTAATATGTTATACCATGGTTTGGGTGAATACTCGATTCTGATTGGCTGCAGGGTGTCCATTAAAAAGTGATAGAGGACACCTAGTAAATAAACCGTCAGGCGTAACCAGGGAAACCAAGTTTTTTTTTTTTTTTTTACTTTAGATTTCGATTGTAAAACTAACATTAAAATTGTAAAATTAAAATATAAACTAAAGTTTTAAAAATGTGTTATTTGGCAAGTGACCATGGTATGAGCGGGTTAATGCCCTTCGAGGTGTCCATTGTCAGGTATTAATGGACTTCGGCGGAGGCAACCGTCCTCCGCTGTGCGTTGGACAGTTCACGCCTCGCCGTCCATTAATACCTGACAATGGACACCTCGTCGGGCATTAACCCGCTCATACTTCCCATCTGAATCTAACCATATCATGTCAACAAATTGAAAAGTCAGACAGATATTTATTATCATGTTAATTATTGGGGGCAGTTGTGGCCTAATGGTTAGAGAGCCAGACTTAAATCTACAACATTTAAAAAATGTCTTTAAACGACAAAAGCAATCCCCAGATAAAGCACAAAGCACGGCGGGTTGCTTAACTTCGCTCATGTAGTGGCCCGAAGCAAAAGCCTGAGGCTGTAAGAGTATGGCCGGAACCCAAGCCGGTCAGTGACAGGCTTTAATAGGGTAAACAAAGGTGGGCCTAAGGAGGGCCACACTGTATGATGTAAATATATGTATGTGTGTTGGTTTTGCTTTTACAGAAACCGAAAGACATGCACTGTGTAGTGTTTGTGGGCACTGGATCGTGGGCACATTCATTACATGTACTGTATGTATGAGAACCGTAGTTTGAGTTAATAACAGACCGGATACATATCGGGCCCGATTTCATTTGTGCTTACACATTTTATATTGAAAGAACCCTAGTATGTAAATTGGGAACTTCCAAGTTATAATACCTGATAAATGTGGACGGCGAGGCCCAGCCGGCCGCCGCACAAATATCTTCAATGGGTATTCCACTCGACCAAGCCCATGACGAGGCCATGCCTCTCGTGGAATGAGCTCTGACGCCTAAGGGGCAAAGAAGGCTCTTAGACTCATAAGCCAGCGCGATAGCGTCAACTATCCAGCGCGATAATCTCTGCTTTGAGACAGCGAGCCCCTTGGTGCGGCCGCCAAAGCATACAAAAAGCTGTTCTGACTGTCTGAATGAGGCAGAACGCTCCAAATAAACTCTGAGAGCCCTGATGGGACAGAGTAAATTTGCGTCTCTTTCGTCCTCTGGTGAGGAGAGCGCTGCTCTGACGGGGATAGAGAGCACTTTAGGAATATATCCATGTCTTTGCCTAAGGACAGCTCTGCAGTCGTTAGGTCCAAACTCAAGACAGGACGCGCTCACTGACAGCGCGTGCAGATCGTCCACTCTCTTAACTGAAGCGAGCACCAGTAAAAGAGCGGTTTTGAGCGAGAGATGTTTCAGGTCTGCAGACCGAAGCGGCTCGAACGGGGTGGCCTTCAGCGCTTCCAGGACCGTGGAGAGGTCCCAGATAGGCACAGAGGGGGGTCGCGAGGAATTCAGCCTCCTTGCCCCTTTAAGGACGCGCACGATGAGTTTGTTCCTTCCCAGTGAATGTCCGGCCACAAGAGCATGATATGCTGTTATGGCCGCCACATATACTTTGAGCGTGGAGGGGGTGCGACCTGCGTCCAGGAGCTCTTGTAAAAAAATTAGTACACTTGGTACCTCGCATGAGCGTGGGTCCAGGTTCCGTGCTGCGCACCAGCTGGAGAACACTGCCCACTTTTGAGCGTAGAGGCGCCTGGTTGATGGTTTTTAGCACCCTATCCAGGAGACACCCGGGTACCCGTTGAGGGGCCATACATGAAGGGACGGGACGGGACGGGGATGCCAAATTTTCCTGTTCGCCTGTGTGAGAAGGAATCGGCCAAGGGGCTGTTTCCAGCAGTTGTGCCAACTCGAAGAACCATAACTGGGTCTTCCAGAGAGGTGCTATTAGTAGCACTGCACACTTGCTTTTCCTGATCCTCTTGATGACCTGTGGCAACATCGCGATCAGGGGAAAAACATATAGCGGATGGCTCGGCCAGTCGTGGGCGAGCGCGTCCTTGCTCTTTGAGAAGTATGTTTGGCAACGAGCATTGTCTTCTGAAGTGAAGAGGTCGACCTCTGCCTCGCCGAAGATGCTCCAGATTAGCTGAACCGTCTGAGGGTGAAGGGACCATTCTCCGGGGGGAATTTTGTCTCTGTATAACATATCCGCGCCCTGGTTCAGGATGCCTGGCACGTGCGCTGCCCTCAGTGAGCGCAGGCGCATGGTGTGCAGGTTGCTTGACCTGAGACCGCCCTGGCGATTTATGTAAGACACCACTGCCATGTTGTCCGTTCGGACCAGGACATGGTGGCCTTTTAGGTATGGGAGAAAAGCCTTGAGTGATAGAGCTATCCGCTCTCATCTCTAGACAGTTTATATGTAGGCGCTTCTCTGTGCTTGACCAAAGGCCAGAGACGGGCCTGCCCTCGTAAAGGGCTCCCCAACCTAGGTTGGAGGCGTCTGTCGAGATCACTTTTCTCTTTGAAACCACACCCATACTCACGCCAGACTGCAACCAGTCGGTCGCTTTCCAGGGAGTCAGGGCTTTTATACAACCGTGACTCGCTCTGATCAGTAAGTGGCCCGATCGCCACACGTGAGCTGATACGAGGGGTTTTAGCCAGCGTTGAAGAGGACGCATGTACAGTAGTCCTTGCTGGAGTACTGATGATGCTGAGGCCATGAGACCTAACATCCTCTGAAATCTTTTCAGAGGAGCGAGAGCGCCCGTTCTGAAAGATACCGCTATGCGTTGAATGGTGAGCGTGTGCTCCCGTGTGAGGCGCGCTTTCATTTGTATAGAGTCTATCACCATACCCAGGAAAGAAATATTCTGGCTGGGGGACAGTGTGCTATTGGAAGTGTTGATCATGAGCCCCAGGCATTCTAGATGGCTGAGGAGCCAGGATCTGTGAGTTATCAGTTGTGCCTCCGATTGAGCTATAATCAGCCAATCGTCGCTTCGTAGCCTTTCTCCTTCGTGCCGTCCAAAGAGGAGAGCGTCGGGGAGAAGGAAGCCTTTAAGCGAGCTGAGTGCGGTGCATTCCATGACCTAGTCAGCTCGTCATGTACTTCAGGGAAGAAGGGGGCGGGTCTCTGCTGAGGGGCCAGTCGGTGCCCCTGCAGGAACCACTCATCCAACCTGCTTCGTGTGGGCTCCTCAGGCGAAGACCAGTCGAGCCCGGAAATCTTCGCGCTAGCTTGTGTTGACGGCGCGGGGTTGGAAACGGAGCCCGCCCACTCAACGTCGGATGCAGCAAGAGAAAGGCTGTCATCCTTATCCTTATCCTCTTCCTTGTCCGAAGCCCTCGAAAAGAGACGAGACCCGCCGCTCGGAGATAGGGATGCTGGTCCGCCCGACCGGGGGTTTCCTCTGGAGAGAGCGAGACACGTGGGGAGTGAGCCAGCATGTGTTCGCTTGTCTCCGTCCGCTCTGGCGTCCTTTGCGAACGGCGCTTCTTTTTGCGCGGCTCAGTCAAAGGGAGAGAGAGAGCGGGAAGTGCGGGGTCGTCCTCAGTGAAGACAGCCAGTCGAGCCAGCAGGGTGGAGAGATCCAGGACATCGCACTCAGGGCAGCCGCCCTTGGCGAGTGCAGCTTCTGCGTGGTCATGTCCCAGGCAGGAGATGCAGAGAATGTGCAGGTCTCCACCGAAGAGAGGGCCTTTATTTTAGTGGGCATCTGACTGAGCAGTGTGTGAGATTAAAATAAGTGTGTCCCAAAGCATATTATGTTGAAGAGAGTATGCCAGAAGTCTCCGGATGATCTACTATTTCCGGTGGATTTTCTAAGTGTGGATCTGTGCTCACTATAAAGGCTATTATTACCCACAATCCATTACACTTTGGAGGAGGAACTACAAACACGTAAAAAGTGTTGGAAATGCGCGACCGACAGTGAGAGGTTTAGATGAAGGTTTGAGTGACTAATCAAAGTTTAACCTGATAGAAAAATATTTATGTAATGTTATCTGTGCTATATTTCATTTGCAATAACAATGTGGACTTTTAAAAAGATCCATTTAGCCATTAACTATTAAATGCATCATTATGAGGAGTCTCCACATGATCAATGTGCTTCTGCATTTTTATCTGATACAGTAGGAAAATGAAATGAAATGTGGAGGATTTTAACTGTGTAAGATGATTAACAGCTCAGTTTACTGTGTCAGGACAACGCGATCTCATGAGAATACGCGTGTATTTTTACGTAAAGTGTAATTCTACCATACATACATTTACTTACGTTTTATACACACAGAAAAGTATAATACTGACGTATTTACAGCACTAAAACGTAAAATGTTTACCTATTAACAGCACAAAAACGTTAATTATTTACGTATTAACAACTCTACCGACGTACATATTTGTATGTATTCTTAATGCATATAAAAATCGCGGCTCTATTACATTCAAATGTCTTATCAATTACGTTCAGTCGCATTTATTAAATGCAGTTTACTCAAGAAGCTAATAACATTTCGCTCTGTTCGTGCCTTCTGCTGCAAAATCGTTTCGGAGGATTAAAGCCTGTTTTATACTTCTGCGTCGGACTTACGCCGGAGCCTCTACGCTGTAGGCAACGCGTTGGTTTTCATTTAACCCCTCATTTACACTGCAAACGCCTGCGGCGCATTACGGCTGCGACAAGGTTTTATTCCGTCCTCCATGCGGTGCCAACTCACACCGGGAGCATATCAGAAGTGGAGCGACTGTATGCGCGAGACCACGTGATTTGCTTTTCTGATTTGGGGGTTTTGGCAATACATTTGGGAATCTGCACAGGGTGTTTATTTTGAAATTGACAGTTTTTTTTTACTTTTATTTTGTATTTCCGGTGCGATTTGGACGCGCGTCCGTCAAAAATAGACTAGGCGCCTATATTTAGCGAAGCGGCACGAAGAGCCGCTTCTGGGAAGCTTCTGAAACGCGCCGCGTCGCGTCGCGGCCGGTGTAAACACAAGCATTGACTAGAATGGGCGCGATCAGCTCCGGTAGCCGTGTCGCAGCCGTAATGCCTGGTTTATACTCGACGCGTCCGCACGAGCGCGAAGGTGCACGCGGCAAAAATGACGTCATTGCGGTGTGGCCGGTCGTGCGCGTTGGGTTCGCAAGACCCAATTTCGCCTGGCGGTGTGCGCGACATTTTTTGTAACAACGCGCGCGGCGCCGCATCCGAAGATGAACGACTTCGAGCCGAATCTGGCCGAGCTCGAACTTCTCACCACACCGGCACCCAGTTTGCACGTCTAAATGAGTTGCTTACATTTAAAAAATGAGCATACAATAGCATAAGAAGTATTTTTAATGAACATAAAGGTCCATGTTTAATAAAAATGTTCACGAAACTTAATGAAATGTTTAGAGAAATTAGAAAAAATGTAAGAGATCGTTAATTTAGTTATGTTGTATACATTCTCATATCCATATATTTTGTTGTATTGTCACGAGTAATAATCTCAGGGTTTTTCTGGGTTTTACACGATTATTTTTGTAGTGTGGTATTGGTGGTGGTGTGGCGCGGGGAGGTGCGCGCGCAGTCTGCGGAGACTCGCGCTGCGGAGCCAGGCTAAAGTATAACCAAGGCTTTATACTTCTGCGTCGTTGTCCGCGTTGACGCGCATGCAGAGGGAGCGTGTGAAAACCGAGGGAGGGGTCCTAGCAGACCAATCACAGCGCTTGCATCCGCGTAGAGTTGACGGGTTGTTACATTTTTGGAGAGGTGCAAGTCAGGGTACGCCGAAGGGTATGCGCGCTACACACAGCCTACGACGTAGCTACGGCGTGAGTTCGACGCAGAAGTATAAATTGGACTTTAAAGGCTGTCAAAAATTACTGTCAAATCCCGCGCTCGTGATGAATTCAAATTCAAAAATTGCGCCCTCAAGAAGGTTACGACATGTTTTACGGCAGTGATATCAAACGCTCATTGGCTATCACCTGTTCGTCTATGTTCGCCCCAGATTGCGACATGCCGTATTTCAGTCTGTAAACTACATTTGAAATGGAGAAGCGTGCACGCCTTCACATAAACCGAAACCAGATTAACATTTCCATGGATTAATAACTTAAATTCTGCTCTGTGCCTCATTCAAAACTGTTATATTGAAAGAGAGGACTGTGACTGCAACACATCGTCATGTGAAGGACTTTTGGTACCGGTTTTGACATTTTCGCAATAAATAAATTATTGTGATTACACGTATATTGTTTTTCTTCATAATTGTAACGTTAGCCTATGTAGTTTTTAGAAGTTGTTATGGGTAAGTTTAGCGGTAGGAGTGGGATTAGCTGCTTAAAAAAATCTTTTAATGCTATATTGTTAATAAAATTGCCATTCCCTACACATCTCTGTACGTTTTATCCTTTTTATACTCATTATAAAATGGGTAACGTTATGTTTAGGTTTGGAGTAGGGTTAAGGGATCTTCCATTTATCTATAAAACGGTAAAAGGTAAATTATACAGATATCTTAATGATATGAAAGAATCATAAATATTTTACGTTTTGTAGCTGTAAAAACGTAATAATGTTACGTTTAATTGTTGCAGATACGTCCATATCATACGTTTCAGCATCTATCCAAACGTACAAAACGTACGTTTTCTATCTTTGAAAACTACGTATTAATACTACGTATTAACAATGAGACCAGGCTGGTCAGGATGACAGAGAGCAAACGTTAAAGACGCAATTGTATGACGTGTTAGTATGTCCCAAAGCTTGCCTACTCTTGTGCTACACACTCAGAAGTGTCTACTTTTTCTTCACAAATAGAGTACATACTTTTAGGGGGTAGTATAAGTAGGTGAATTGAGACACAGCAACTTGTTTCAGCTCAGTGGATGATTGACGTGAGTAGACGGAGCTAAACTGTGGTCAGGGACACATTCAGGACGGATAGAGATTTTGGTCACATGCGTTTTTGACAACCTCCATACCTTAGTGTTTCAAGATCACAGCCAAAAAACACAATCATTTATACTACTAGAACTATAAACATAGTTTTTACTGCTTAAACTTAATTTAAACAATGGAAACAATATGCAATTTTCAGTCATAGGGCCTACCTCCTCCACCACCCAATCTCATCACAAATAGAAGAGTGCTTGCATGTGTGATGTTATAAAACCCCAGTGTTTTCTCATCCTCCAGTTGCTTTGCTCCAAAAGTCACTCGTATTCGGTCTGGTTCTAACAGGAAGAGAAAAACACACTGATGTTACAATGTGACTGTAAATGAGCATTACACAGTTGAGTGATTAAGCTTGTGTACACCTTTTGTCTGCTGTTCATAAACACATTGCTGAATTGAAACACACATAAGATATAAATCATCTTATTTTGTATTTATAAATCATCTTATTTCTGCCCTTCCAAATATATATATATATATATATATATATATATATATATATATATATATATATATATATATATATATATATTTGGAAGGGCAGAAATAAGATGATTTATATCTTATGTGTGTTTCAATTCAGCAATGTGTTTATGAACAGCAGACAAAAGCTGTACACATTATATATATATATATATATATATATATATATATATATATATATATATATATATATATATATATATATATATATCAGAGTTTCCGCTAGAAAAAAAAAATGTTTCGTTTTCCGGACATTTCAATGATATGCCGGTCAAATATCGCCTCTTAATTAGTCAAGTTGAGGAAAACTGGAGGAAGGCTATGTAACTTAAAAAATGAAATAATCAGGCCGAATGCAACATGTTTATTAGCCTAACTTTCAAAAAAAAAACAAAAAAAAAAACATGAACGTCCGTTTGGCGTCAATCAACGCCAATTGTTTTTACTAGGGTTTCACATTCATAGTTTAACAAACCAATCCCCCTTCCCCACATAAAATATCTGAAGCCTATTGCTTTTACTCAAGCGAATTTCCCAGTGTCTCTTCACAACTTGCAATGCGCATAAGCCGCGTAACCTTGTTCTCCGCAAGGCGACTTCGCTGCTCCGTCTTGATCCGATTCTGCAGCGAGAACCCCCTCTCTGCAGGAACACTCGAGACCGTACGTTTCTTCATTCGGATCTTTTTGTGATCCATTCCATTCTAAACAAACAACGCAGTTTATATGCTTTGTCCTGGTTTCATTATTCATTAAGATAATAATTAGCCTAATAAATGCGCGCATAATTATCAGTGAACTTGATAAATGTTGCAGATATGTTTTGTTATGCATGCACAAACAAATGCCTTTCAACTTATGTGTGCAAAATTCAGAATAAAATGAATGTGCAGCAATTTGTACAAATAGAGATTGTTGTAGCCATTAAATAAGCTCATTTAGTTTAATATTTGTTAAAATATTATAATGTTATTTTTTAATTTATGTTGATTATGAAAAGTGAACAGCACGAGTATGCGCAATATCGAGAGACATGGAGCAGGTCAGACATGATTTTGACCACTTCATTAAGTTTGGTTTTGTAGAAAGACTTTTTTGAAGTGAATTTCGTTTTGTATAAATTGTATCTTAATTTTGATAATTTTTTATCAACCAATTGCCTGTATTTAATATATAAGCAGCAAATAAAGCAGACGATAGGCCTAATCATGCAGGCGCCGGCGAGGTCACTTGCATTGCTCGTGAACGGGAGCGCATCTCATCCTAATTTAACGAAACTCAGCGCGTAGGCCTCACAGACATGAAATATATCTTAAGAAAGCTTGAAATGTCTTTTTAACAATTTAAAACGAAAAGAAATAGGCTGCTCTCTGATTATGTAATCCATGATGTGCATTTCTCTCTATAGGCGCGTTCATAAGGAGATGGCGATCGTCAACTTCATCTTTACAGCTGTTGTTGCTGTTAATAAACTAAAAAGATAATAGGCCTATCATTTTATTAAAGAATAAATTCAAAGAAATTGTAATTGTATTAAAAAAGAAAAAAAAATCCTGTTTGAGTTTTTTTTTTTTTTTTTTTTACGCATTAAATTTAGGTAGGCTACTGAGTCACTGTCCTCTGCCCAGAAAAGCGCTGAAACTGAGATGAAGGGGAACCCGTTTTTTTTTTTTTTTTTTGGCTTATTTTAACTGGTTTATCCAGTTTTCTGGAGGCACCTACAATCAAAATCCTGGCGCCGCTAGTGCTTCACAGCGTCTGATATCAAGAAATAACAGACCGCATTCCACATTGGAATTCAACCAAGCCATGTAATAATGTTTAATAACTTTCAAACGGTAGAGCCTGTTCCTTTATAACATAGCCAAAGGTCGGTGTATTTTTGCTTTATACATTTTAGGCTTATTCTCAAATTCAGATTGTGTTAGGGGGGCGGGATTATTAGGCAATTTTAATCGGACAATTTGACCGGAGAGATTTATTTTTGTCGGACATTTCATTTTTTTTCCGGTCAATGTCCGGTAATTACCGGACAACGGAAACCCTGAAATATAAATATATATATATATATATATCACAATACATAATAATAATTTGTCAAAATAAAAAAAAATATTTGATTCCTTGTGTGTGCAAGCAAAGCTCTTTCTGATTTTGATTCATCCTGTTGGAGTTTCCTCACTGTGAACTGATGGATCTCAATATCTTACAGCCACTGTTGGGAAATGTTCACAAATATACAGAAAATGCAGGAAAGCCTCAGCAGAAACCCATTAGCAACCATTAACAACCATCACAAAACACAGTGTAGGACTATATATATATATATATATATAAGACTACAAGTATATATAAACAAGTACATTTATATGATCTCATATTTTCTACTCGGTGTTAAACTTTAGCAATAAATCTTTATCTTACCTGGTGCCCTTGGATTTTTCTGTTTGAATTTTTCTTTTATCCCTTTAATTGTGGTTTTATTGAACTCTTCATTTGAATGTGCCACAGTTAATACTGTTTCTTTCGTATCATTAAAGCGTATAAGAACCTGAAAAGCCATCCTGTCTCCAGTTGCAGTTTTGCTAGCATGCAGCGATGTGCTGGTGTGCTGAAATAAAAGCTGTACAGTTTTGCCTTCACTTTTAGTCACACGTTCGTCAGGGGCGTTGCCGTAACATTTTCTCACATACTGAAAATAAGCACATATAGAGTTGCCTGCAGTCTCGGGATTACAGCGGTCTTCTCACAATATCTATGCAAACACTATCCTAAGTACTTTACAGGTTTTAGGGTTTAAATGTACTTATATACCCACAAATATGTTTGGATCAAATATGGACAATTATTTTTCCAAATATTAAAATTGTAATCCCAACAGTTGGGTTTTTCATATTTGACCCAAACATGGATTAAAACAACCCAGCATTTTTTAGTGTATGCACACATTTGACTGTTCTGAAAGTGATTACCTTTGTGTTCAACTGTTGTCCAAATTTTGTGTATTTTGATGTTTTAATTATTACCCACTCAGTAATGTAATGTAAAGGTTCAACAACACTATTCGTACTTCACACAAATCCACAAAGTGTAGAAATAAATTGATTTAAAGTTTAAGACTAGTTTGTTGTAGTTTGAATAGTGTAAGAAAACAAAGTCACAGAGATTGTAACACAGTGTTATAAAACACTCCAAAACTCACATTTCCAGAACATTATATTTATGTATAAAACTACACATGCACAAACGTTTTTCCATTTAGTTTGTGTATTTTTATTTTCATAAAATCTAAAATTTTAAATCTAAATTTGTGATGTCATTTTTGACATTCCAAATACATTAACAGCCCAACATCAATGTTCATGAACAGTTGGTCTTATATATATATATAAGATTGTGCTGGTCCATCCTAGCTTAAAAAGGGTTACATTATTTATTTTCTTTCTAACAAGAGAGGGAGGAGTGGTGCAGGAGTCGATAGATACCTTTTAAAAACAAAACTCTATAGGTCTATATCTTAAAATGAATATATTCCATATATTCCAGCCTATTTTAATATGAAGAAATAGACCAGAATAATGCAATCAAAGAAATCTTATAAGATCAAATGGATTTGTTTAAAAACTTAACGAATTGTTCTCTATAATATGAACATTTTAGGCTATTTTAAGACAGGACATATTGTACTAAACTGATTCAGACATTGGAACACTCCTGACAAAGAAAATAACAACATTCATTAGTTATAATCAATCAATCACATCTGATAGAATTTGCTCAAAATGACATACAATTGAATCTATTATAGGCCTATTGTCGCTGGAGCTTCTGTTGCAGACCTGTTATGAGAGGCGAATCATGACTACTTCAGAAAACCCAGCACAATAGGAACAACCAGACATAAGTGTACGCTGAAATAAAGTTTTTCACCTCAGAAAAACTTACTTTCTTGTCCTGTCAGCCGCTATCCTGTAGTCGTAGCGCACACTCAATTGCACGCGCAAATGCGGCGGCGCGCGCTGTGTCGCCTCACTGATCAAGTGCCAAAGAAACTACGAGCATGCAACGCCGTTACGTTGTAAATTACTCGAAATACAAGTAATGGAGGTATGATTTTCATTCTTTTCACCAGGAGCAGTTTCCATGTTTCATTAAGTTATTGTATTAGGCCTATGTATTCAACTATGGTAGGCTAACTGTCGTTTCCATATTAACCCCAAAATGACACTATTTTTCTTTGTGTTATTTATATGTTTAAATTACTGTAGTGGCTCATACCAACATTGTATTAACAAAAACTAGTTTGGGACTGCCATTTAATAACTTAATGTTACCAAGGGGTACCGTTCCTTTAAGCCAGGGGGGAGAACAAAAAAACTAACTACAATGTATTCACAAAAATAAACAGATTTATTGACAAATAAACCAATAGGACAATACCTATGTCGAATCAAAGAAAAGAAAATACATTTGTAGAACAAAAAAACTCATTCCCCCTCGAGGGATATTAATGACCAGCCAGCCTCCTATGAACCCCAATACAATCCCAATTTTGTCACAAAACAATTCAAATTAAACACAGTAAATGCCACAAACAGAAATCATATTAAGTAAGTTATGTCGTCAATTATTCCGCTTATACTACAGTTACCACACCTCGAAACATTGTTCAGATTATGTATTTCAAGACGTTTGTAAAGTTTTTGTCATTAAAACGCTCTTGTATGTAGGACTAATTTCTTACGCATCTAGTCCAATGCCTCCGTTGCTAATTCCAAAACGTCATTTTAGAGTTAGTAACGAAGGTTTGAGCCACTGATAGAAGACTAATGCTGGGCACACACGACATTCTCTGACTGTTTTCATCGCAGCATATTTTAAACACCGACTTTTTGAACACAGACTGAATGCGCTGAACACGCGTTTGGGCATGATCAGTCATAAGTATCAAATTACATTCATAACCGGCCTTAAAGTGTGTCCCCGGCTTTATGCAGTTATTAATGCAGTTATTAGAGAGAGATGTGCAATAATGAGACAGAAAAGCATGTGCGTCAATATTATTATTTATTATTTTAATTATTTAATTATTTTCAATTCGTTTTAATTAATTCGTTAATTTTTTTCTATTATTGACAGATGACAGTAGACTAGCCAAATAAATGAAACACAAAGCCCTTTTAACAAGTAGGCCAATCAATAATTATTTATTTGTTAAATTATCTGCAATAAAAATCCATGCTGCAGGACTATCCATTTATTTAGCCTATATTCAGTTTAATTTTCTATTGATTATATAGGACTATATACTTTATTTATTAAAATTAAACTGCATGTTTCCATTGATTGTGAAGCTAGACATTGAAAATTCCAGATCAAGCGCATGCGGCTAAATGCTTTTTCTTGTTATGAATTGTATCCTATTTTCCGTTATTACGGTTAACTACGCGAAGTGATATGGAACTGTAATGCGGTCAAGACCTGCCTGGAACTACTTTAGCTGTGCGTTTCCCTGAAAATAATGCACACCTTAGAATGTTTGTCAACCAATCAGATTCAAGCATTCAACGGCCCTGTAGTATAAATGAAAGTAAACCATACTGGGAAGTGACATACAAACAAGGAAAAAAAAAAGAAAAAAAGGAAAAAAGAAAACACCCCACTAGCCAGTACAAGACACAACATCCATACACATTGCGCTGGAGGCATACAGTGCACACATATCAGTACTGGCTAGATGGGGAAATCAAAACAAAAACTCAAGAGGAACAGCGATCAACTAAACCTGCAACACAGCCACTAATCCTGGACTAACTTCCAAGATAGAAACGGGCGTGACCAACGGCCTACAAATCCACACTGTTTGGCGTCTACTCACCAAACCGTTCATGCACAAACCAACGTGGACCTGTCACCGGACCGCACAATGTTTGTGTCTTCTCAACCAGACCACATCTGTGCACCAACGCCACAAGGAAAGGCTACCAAACAGCACAATTCCTCACAACAGATTGGACTTCCTCTCTAGGCCTCCCTAGAGGTGCCTGCTTAAATACCCTCTTCCTACCTGGCCACGCCCTCCACTAATTGCCACCTCACCGGCTACATTAAGCATATAGGCCTAATTTATTTATTAGGATTTATTAGTACTAGTCTTTACTATTAGTCATATTCTTACAATTTATGATATGTATGTATGTATATATATAGGCAAATTATAACATGTTTACACAAAAAAAATGTATAGCCTATATATATATATATTCAATGTAAACTTTGATAATCATAATTAATAAATCGCTATTACAATTTGAAGGGAATAATCGGCAAAATTTAATCGGAAACCTTTCTTTCTTTCTTTCTTTCTTTCTTTCTTTCTTTCTTTCTTTCTTTCTTTCTTTCTTTCTTTCTTTCTTTCTTTCTTTCTTTCTTTCTTTCTTTATTAATTTATATAGCACAGTTTAATACAACTTGCGTTGCCCAAAGTGTAACAGAGTAAAAACACAGAACAATAGAATAAATAAACATATCACATAAAAAAGACACAGACAATAATCCAGTTAAAAAGCTCTCCATTAGAGTTTAAGAGATGTTGTTTTAGCATAGCTTTGAACATGGATAAGGTTTTGGCAGATCTAATCGATTGAGGAAGGTCATTCCATAGTTTTGGACCTGCTCGAGAAAATGCTCTATCACCCCTATGTTTATATTTAGTCCTGGTAGTACAAAGCAACTGTTTATCTTCAGATATCAAGGATCTAGAAGGGCTGTAAATTGCCACCAGGCTAGATAAATACACTGGGGCTAAGTTGTGCAAGGCCTTAAAAACTAATATAAGTTTTTATAATATAATAATAATAATATAAGTGTTAGAAATTAAGAATTCCAACACGAAAAGTGCCTTTAGCCTTCGTCTTTATTCGGGCATATGAACAATTAACCAGCTGGGGAGACAATGCTCAAACTCATGAAACTCTATGTCTGGAATATATAGTGTAAGACTAAGGGGAGTTTGACCATCCTAACCAATGATACCATACATGACATCATATACATTGTATAACAAATCTATAAATGGTCAATATCCGGTAAAGTTTCCTTCTGAGCCTTGTGGTCCGAAGGCTTCCACACAATGCATAGAATAGAATAGCATAGAGGGCTCTCTCTACAGCCGAACACTCGAGTCCACTTAATAGATAACAGATGTGCATTACATACTTACAAAGGAATCTTGAACATACAGAACTGTTCTCTGGACATGGCTGAGAGGGAGAAAACTATGACTTCTAACAATAAGTTTTATATAATATAATATCTTATAAGTAATTCTACATCTTACTGGCAGCCACTTTAGTGAAATTAATAGTGGAGTCACAGAATCATATTTCTTTGCCGACTTTATCATTTTAGCTGCAGCATTTTGGATTTTCTGTAAACGCACAATTGCTCCGGCATCAACACCATAAAAAAGGGAATTACAATAGTCCATTCTAGAAAAAACAATGGACGTAATGGCTTTCTCAAAATCTGAAATAGATAGAAATGGTTTAGTCTTAGCTAACAGACGTAGGCTAAGAAAACAGGATCGCACCACAGAGCTAATTTGCCTGTCCAGCTTTAAATCACTATCCAGAACAAATCCCAAATTCTTTACACTAGATTTAACTAAACCATTCAAAGAAGTTGTATTCAAGTACTGCAGCACATCATGTTTTTTAGGGCCAAACACGATGACATCAGTTTTATTTTTATTAAGATTCAAAAAATTTGCAGCCATCCACTCCTTAACATCATGTAAGCATGCCAATAAAGTATCAAGTGAATTTGAATTTAATTCTCTCACGGGCAGATAAATCTGCGTATCATCAGCGTAGCAGTGGAATGACACTTTATGTTTCCGAAAATTTTCCCCCGTTTATTATTTATTCATTTAATTTTGCAACTGTTCACTGAAATAGCCGGTTTCAATAAAACTACTTGTGACGTCATATTTGGCTTTGACTTTGACTGAACATTTGCTCTCACTTTGCGGAAAAAATATCAGGATATTTATCGTATATCGATATTCAGTCTAAATATATCGGGGTATGACTTTTGGTCCATATCGCCCAGCCCTACAAGAAATCAAAGAATTTGTTTTGACAAATTATTATTATTATCATTATGTATTGTGGTATATATATATATATATCCTATGTTCGGAAGGGCAGAAATAAGATGATTTATCTCTTATGTGTGTTTCAATTCAGCAATGTGTTTATGAACAGCAGACAAAAGGTGTACACAAGCTTAATCACTCAACTGTGTAATGCTCATTTACAGTCACATTGTAACATCAGTGTGTTTTTCTCTTCCTGTTAGAACCAGACAAATTACGAGTGACTTTTGGAGCAAAGCAACTGGAGGATGAGAAAACACTGGGGTTTTATAAGATCACACATGCAAGCACTCTTATATTTGTGATGAGAATGGATGGTGGAGGAGGTAGGCCCTATGACTGAAAACTGCATATTGTTTTCATTGTTTAATTAAGAGAGATACCACACCGTTTTTGTTTTTATTTTTTATTGAAACGAATCAAATCACTGATTTCAGCTTACAACAAGAATGCTTCACAGGACAGATATCACATATCCTCAAACAAATTAGCAAGTCAAACAAAAGAAACAACAACAAGAAAGAGAAAACGGAAAAACAAACAAATCTGGAATGGTAAAAAAAAATCTTCCTTTATCTTATTGACACATTCAAGATTCATAGAATTTGGTGGGGACATTACAATATAAAGAATTCCTCCATAAAGTTTAACAAAATTTCATTATTTTTATTTTTAATTAACTTTAATGACTTCTTCAGTGATTCCATCTCTATTAAGAATAAATCACATTTAGGTATGCATTCTGTAAATTCTGCGTCTGTGTGTGAAAGAACATATAACATCTTTTAGAGATAATTTATAATTCACCTTTCTTGGGGCAAAAAGAAAAGAACTAACATCAGACCAAAATTCTAAAGATAAATCACAGTTGTAAAACAAATGAGCCAAGTCTTCCTCGTGTACAGTACAAAAACCCCCCCAAAAAAACAAACAAACAAAAAACATTTGTAGTCAATGTCCATGAATTTTGATATCAAAGCTTTACATGGCTATATGTTGTGAAGTATTTTAAAATGTACCTCTTTAACTTTATTCAGCATACAACATTTATTTGGATTTAACCATGCCTCTATCCAGTGAATATCAGCGATTTGTGCATTCCAAAGAAAATACCCTCTAGCCTCCTGGGACCCAGGAATAGACTTTTGTCTACTGTAGTGGACATTATATTTTAGTGAATTTCTCTGACATCACTCATGTCACATGTCACACCTGGGTGTCCTGTGAAGAGCACATTCAGGACTTTTCAGAGACACCAAATGTTTGGAGATTTCACCATGAAAACAACTTCTCCTTGGTCTTTAAAAATGTCTGACATTAATTTAGTGATCAAATGTAGCACTCTTATGGAAATATGATAATATATTGTAATTATAATTTAAATCGGACTACTTTTCAAATTGTATTTCATAAACCAACATCTCAGGAAAACGTTTTATGGGGTTTCAAATCAAAACAATGACTTTCTGTTACAGAACCGGATGTTGATTTCATACGTGTCCACTGTAGAGGACATCAGGACTTACATCATGTTTATCAGGCATTTTAGGAGACACAACAAGAGAATATGGAAATTAGTTATACATCAATTTTCCTATGAAATATTAGATATTATTAGTAAAATCTAGCTAATTATTACTCCAATTAATAATTCTTTTTTCATTAAATATTGCTCCAAGAACACATTAATGTGCACATTAGATACAGTGTACAGGTCCTTCTAAAAAAATTAGCATATTGTGATAAAGTTCATTATTTTCCATAATGTAATGATAAAAATTAAACTTTCATATATTTTAGATTCAATGCACACCAACTGAAATATTTCAGGTCTTTTATTGTTTTAATACTGATGATTTTGGCATACAGCTCATGAAAACCCAAAATTCCTGTCTCAAAAAATTAGCATATCATGAAACAACCCGGTATCACGACAAGACGTGAAATAATCACGTTGGTCCCCTTTGGAAAACGTGTAGATGTCACAGTTTAACGCCCTCAAACGTGAATCTTACACGTTTGCCATTGAAGATATCTGTACAATTTCCTTACCATTTTATAGATTATAAATGTAAGATCCCTTCTACTCCCACACCTAAACATACCCATTTTATGGACAATATTAAAATGATAAAACGTGTGGACAGATGTGTATGAAAATGGCATTTTTATGAACAATATGGCATTAAAAGATAGTTTGAGCCACGAATCCTACCCCTAAACCTAACCATAACCATTTCTTAAAACTAACGTTACCTAGGCAACAATTATAAAGAAAAACAACAGACAGACGGGTATAATCACAATAATTTATTTATCGTTCCTAATAACCATAATATACTAACCTTACAACACAACATCGATTCACAAAATACATAAATTTTATTAGCTTGATGTAATCCAAACCTTCAGAATCCATATATTGTTTGCAAGAAAAAGATCCAAACTCAGCCCTTTATCCAGTAAGCGTCATCTTGACCGTAAACGTCAAACCCCGCGCTTGTTATGAATTCAAATTCAAAAATTGCGCCCTCAAGGTTACTATGGTTACGGCAATATCAAACGCTCATTGGCTCTCGCCTCGCCTGCTTCGTCACAGATTGCGTCATGCACATTCACATTTGAAATGAAGCGCGCGCGCAGCCCTCAGAGCGAACCGAACTACCGAACCGAAGACGGATTAACATTTTCATGGATTTGAATTAATAACTTAAATTCTGCTCTGTTACCTCATACAAAACCACTGCCAGAGAGGACTGCGACACATCGTCACGTGAACAACTTTTGGTACCGATTTTGACATTTTCTCAATAAATAAATTATTGTGATTATACTTGTCTGTCTGTTGTTTTTCTTTATAATTGTAGCCTATGTAACTTAGTTTTAAGAAATGGTTATGATTAGATTGGGGTAGGATTAGCAAACGTCCCGGGATAATGGTACGTGTAAGATTCACGTTTGAGGGAACGTGTAAGATTCACGTTTGAGGGAACGTGTAAGATTCACGTTTGAGGGCGTTAAACTGTGACATCTACACGTTTTCCAAAGGGGACCAACGTGATTATTTCACGTCTTGTCGTGATACCGGGTTGCATGAAAAGGTTCTCTAAACGAGCTATTAACCTAATCATCTGAATCAACTATTAACTCTAAACACCTGCAAAAGATTCCTGAGGCTTTTAAAAACTCCCAGCCTGGTTCATTACTCAAAACCGCAATCATGGGTAAGACTGCTGACCAGAAGGCCATCATTGACACCCTCAAGCAAGAGGGTAAGACACAGAAAGAAATTTCTGAACGAATAGGCTGTTCCCAGAGTGCTGTATCAAGGCACCTCAGTGGGAAGTCTGTGGGAAGGAAAAAGTGTGGCAAAAAACGCTGCACAACGAGAAGAGGTGACCGGACCCTGAGGAAGATTGTGGAGAAGGACCGATTCCAGACCTTGGGGGACCTGCGGAAGCAGTGGACTGAGTCTGGAGTAGAAACATCCAGAGCCACCGTGCACAGGCGTGTGCAGGAAATGGGCTACAGGTGCCGCATTCCCCAGGTCAAGCCACTTTTGAACCAGAAACAGTGGCAGAAGCGCCTGACCTGGGCTACAGAGAAGCAGCACTGGACTGTTGCTCAGTGGTTGCTCAAATTTTGCATGTCATTCGGAAATCAAGGTGCCAGAGTCTGGAGGAAGACTGGGGAGAAGGAAATGCCAAAATGCCTGAAGTCCAGTGTCAAGTACCCACAGTCAGTGATGGTCTGGGGTGCCATGTCAGCTGCTGGTGTTGGTCCACTGTGTTTTATCAAGGGCAGGGTCAATGCAGCTAGCTATCAGGAGATTTTGGAGCACTTCATGCTTCCATCTGCTGAAAAGCTTTATGGAGATGAAGATTTCATTTTTCAGCACGACCTGGCACCTGCTCACAGTGCCAAAACCACTGGTAAATGGTTTACTGACCATGGTATTACTGTGCTCAATTGGCCTGCCAACTCTCCTGACCTGAACCCCATAGAGAATCTGTGGGATATTGTGAAGAGAAAGTTGAGAGACGCAAGACCCAACACTCTGGATGAGCTTAAGGCCGCTATCGAAGCATCCTGGGCCTCCATAACACCTCAGCAGTGCCACAGGCTGATTGCCTCCATGCCACGCCGCATTGAAGCAGTCATTTCTGCAAAAGGATTCCCGACCAAGTATTGAGTGCATAACTGAACATAATTATTTGAAGGTTGACTTTTGTTGTATTAAAAACACTTTTCTTTTATTGGTCGGATGAAATATGCTAATTTTTTGAGACAGGAATTTTGGGTTTTCATGAGCTGTATGCCAAAATCATCAGTATTAAAACAATAAAAGATCTGAAATATTTCAGTTGGTGTGCAATGAATCTAAAATATATGAAAGTTTAATTTTTATCATTACATTATGGAAAATAATGAACTTTATCACAATATGCTAATTTTTTGAGAAGGACCTGTATAGATACATTGCATTAAATGGGAATATCAATGTATGGCCATTTTACCCACATATTGCATAGAGTAAAATGGTGCATCAATTCATTCCGTTATATCTTTCATAACATAGTTGAGAATCATCTTTATACAAATTTTAGTTAAAATAAATCCTGAAAACCCAACATTTATTGGTGATTGAAAAAAAAATCCCATTGTTTTTGCCTATACTTATAATTTCATGTCATTTTATTTTTAAACAACTGAGTCCTGGTGTCCCCTACAAAGGACATAGCATAACGTATGAATAAAATATCATTTTTCAGAAATGTTTTTTTTTTTACCATTTGTTTGTTATGCTTTAAACAATGTGATAACATGAAAAAAAAAAAAATTCTGGGTCTCAGGAGGCTAGGAGAGATTTTATAATTGGATTGAAAAATGAATCTGATATTTTTATTATTACAGGAATGAAAAGATAGTTTGATACCATCAACTATTATAGGAACACTCCACCGTTTTTTGAAATAGGGCTTATTGACCATCTCCCCTACATTTAGATAGGTGTGCAAACACATTTTTGTCTCAGTGCATGCATTGTTTTTAGCCTGGGTTTCCCCATACTGCCTTGCTCGCAGCGCGATTCTATTCACGCTGCTATGGCAGTCTGGACACCATGGGACAATTTTTCCCCTGAAAAAGGGAACCAATCACAGAACGGGGAGGGAGCAGCAAGATGATGACGACACCGAAGCAGTTTGTTTATATCAGACTCGACGTTACCTTCTACCCTCATGTTTATCTTGCACAAACGGTAATATTCGGTAAACGCCATCGTGTACAAATAAATCTTTGACCCATCGTCTTTTTCCTCGTCGAATTTCTCTCACTCTACATACGTCATCTGGTATAATTGAAGCGATTGGCTATGAGCTACATACAGGCGCATTTGATAGACATTCGTAGCGCCCAATAAACGGCTCTGGGCATTCGTAAACCACGCCTCAAATACGAGAAAATGCGCACGTAGTTCCCAGACCAAGTCTCAATGAGACTTGGTCTGACGTTAGCCAGGCTACATTGTTTTAGTTTGACAGGGTCAGTGCTAGCTTAGCTTAGCATAATGAATGGAATCCTATGTTGCCAGCTAGCATGTTGTGGCCTGCGTATTCACAGTGAGTACAGATAGCGATGCAGATTAACACTAGGCGTACAGTCAGATAATCGACTTGGGACTATATTAGGGGGAAGCACAGGCGAAGCACTAATGCACTGACGCAGAGATATCACGCAACACATGAACTCCAGAGGCTATTGTTCCACAGAAGCATTTTGTGAGGAGAAAAATTGTGATAGAAACCAATTTTCTAAGCTAATAACACTTGCTGGTAAAATGTGGATAGTTTAATTGGTCATTTCCCTGGCAGATAGTTACATCTCAGTAGAAAAGATAAGCCTCCAAGCTTTTTGAAAATGGTCTGAGGAATAAAGAACCATAATGAGACCAATTAACCAATTAAGTTTAAAAGTATTGTTATATAAAAAAATAAAATAAGAATAAAAAAAAAGTATAAAAAACATCTAACATCTCTAAGCCACCATCGAGCATCTTTAGAACGAGCCAATGCACAGATTTGCATCTCACACTCGCGGCGCGGTTATAAATACAGAAGTAGATGTTTTTTCTTATACATGTAAGAGGTAAAAACAGTGTTAGTTTATAATCTTTAATCTGACTCTTCGTGTCGTCACTGAAGACAAACTCTTGTTTTCTCTATAGCAGTGATTTTATATTAGTAATTCTGCTCTTAAACTGAATGTATATTCGGGGGGGGGGGGGGGAGGCGGGGGGGGGGGTATGGATGTGTGTTTATGACATTCTGCTTGGTGTGACAAGGAAGTGAATGTTTTCCAGGGGGTGTTTTTATTATAGTAGGATAATGTCCGCAGAATGATGAAATTATGAACATGAATAGATCTGCCATAGATTTGGTTTTCAGATGGCGTTGCAGAGTCCATAATGTCTGTGGGAGAGAGTAAAAAAGTCAGGGAATCAAAACAAAAGAGCCAGGAAGTTACATTTGATATAGCCTACTCTTATCCAGTGATTGCTCTGATAAGCTAAATCGCCCTCTTCCTGGGGAGCCGTCCCCCATCCTGTTTTTCTACGAGAACATGTGAAAGAAAGATCAAACCCAAACAATGACACCACAATTCTGACAACTTTTGAATATCAGAACTTTGAAGATTAACATTTAAACTTAGAACACATTATTCGAACACCCTTTGACTTTATGAATACACAAAAATTACATCTTAATGATTTTTTATATTTTTTTATATTTTATGGGGGGGGGGGGGGGGGGTATGGATGTGTGTTTATGACATTCTGCTTGGTGTGACAAGGAAGTGAATGTTTTTCAGGGGGTGTTTTTATTATAGCAGGATAATGTCCGCAGAATGATGAAATTATGAACATGAATAGATCTGCCATAGATTTGGTTTTCAGATGGCGTTGCAGAGTCCATAATGTCTGTGGGAGAGAGTAAAAAAGTCAGGGAATCAAAACAAAATAGCCAGGAAGTTACATTTTATATAACCTACTCTTATCCAGTGATTGCTCTGATAAGCTAAATCGCCCTCTTCCTGGGGAGCCGTCCCTCATCCTGTTTTTCTAGGAGAACATGTGAAAGAAAGATCAAACCCAAACAATGACACCACAATTCTGACAACTTTTGAATATCAGAACTTTGAAGATTAACATTTAAACTTAGAACACATTATTAGAACTCCCTTTGACTTTATGAATACACAAAAATTACATCTTAATGATTTTTTATATTTTATGCATTTATTTAAAGACTGCATGTAGGCCTACCATTTTGACGCTTATGTTGCCTTACTTCTTTGGTAATATTAAAAGTTTTTATGATTTTTTTTTTCAGCACATGTAGTCAGAGTTAAAGAAAATAATAATAGTGCAACAAATAGGAGATTATGTTTTATTTGTTTTAATCAGGTTTGTTAAAAGTGTGCTTGAATGATGTTAGTTCATCTGCGCTACCATGTGTTTGCTATAACAATGAAAATATTTGAAAAACCTGTTAAAATCAAGTAATGATGCAATCCTTTAAATCTGAACTTTTGAATGTAGCAGAATTAAATGGATGTAAAATTATTATCATATCACATGTGTCCTTTTATTTAACGTGACAGAACGCCGGTTACTGGTGTAACCTTGGTTCTATGAATAGTGGAAGACCGCCAGAGACGGTCGAACATAGTGGAAGGAGTCGCGTCTCGCGAGCCATATCGAGAATCTCGTACTGATTTGTCACCTGTGACCCTGACCAATGACGTGTTGGAAGCTATATCCGCTTCATTCGCGTCACGGTCGTTCTCTGAAGTCATTCTCTCAGTCCGAGTGACCAGAGACTCTGGCGGTCTTCCACTATTCATAGAACCAAGGTTACACCAGTAACGGGTGTTCTATTTCACTGTTACAGACCGCCAGAGACGGTCGAACATAGTGGAAGACGAATACAACCAAGTCACGAGGGCCACCCACCTAGATACTGTCCACTAACACAGCAGAACTGATCAAAGGAATAGGGGCCACATTGATCCTGTAGAATCTTATGAACGTGCAAGGTGACGTCCATGTAGCTGCTGCACATATTTCGGAAAGGGGCACCCCACGTAGTGCTGCCCAGGAAGTAGCAATTGACCGAGTTGAATGGCATTTAATAGAAGTTGGAACTGTCTGACCAGCCGACTCATATGCCTGTACAATGGTATCCACCACCCAATGAGACAACCTTTGCTTCGACAAGGGTGAGCCTCTCTGACAGGCATCAAAACGGACAAACAGCTGATCAGTGGTGCGCCATGAAGCAGTTTTCAACACATACTGTCGCAATGCTCTCACTGGACACACAGCTGTCTGGGAAGCCTCCTGATTAAACGCTGCAAGCTGAATGGGTTGATTCACAAAGCGATCAGACAACACCTTAGGTCAGAAAGCTGGATTCGGCCAGAGTGTAGCCTGATTGTACTCGGG
Source organism: Scardinius erythrophthalmus (assembly GCF_964197995.2). Lineage (NCBI taxonomy): Eukaryota > Metazoa > Chordata > Actinopteri > Cypriniformes > Leuciscidae > Scardinius > Scardinius erythrophthalmus. Next base: position 1,615,321 of record NC_138244.1, read on the forward strand.
CCCCCATCTGAGGCATTGTGGACTCACTGAGAGGGCATGAAGCTCACCTACTCTTCTGGTTGATGTTATAGCCAAGAGAAAAGCAGTCTTCATCGAGAGACTCTTAATATCAGCTTGTTCAAGTGGTTCATAAGGCGGTAAACGCAGGCTGTTAAGCACCATTTGAAGATCCCACTGGGTATGCATTATCCGTGCCGCTGGATTAAGACGTACTGCTCCCTTAAGGAAAGCCGCCACCAATTTCTCCGCACCAATCAATATCCCCCCCAAAGGATTCCGATGTGCTGACAAGGCTGCCACGAATACCCTTAGAGTTGCTGAGGACCGCCCAGTGTCCAATAAATGCTGTAAGAACTCCAACACTGAACTGATGGAACAAGTGACTGGGTTGACAGACCGATCTGTACACCATGAAACAAAAATCTTCCATTTACTGGCATAAGTGCAACGTGTTGATGGGGCTCTTGCATTCATGACAGTGTTTCTCACATCTGGTCGACTGCTGCGGTCCCATAAAGTCCCCAAATTGACTGAACTACCGCCTTGTGCAGACACCAGTCCCCTGGCTTCGGACCCGATCGAGAGTGTGAGTCTGCCACACTGTTGCAGTGACCGGGAATGTGTGCTGCCCTGATCGACAGGAAGTGCTGGTCTGCCCACAACAGCAGCACTCGTGAAAGACGAAGGCAGGGTAGAGACCTCGTGCCCCCTTGGTGATTGATTAAAAACACCACTGTGGTGTTGTCGGTCCGCACCAGGATGTGCTTCCCTGATAACTCCTGTCTGAAGTGCCTTAGGGTGAAAAGCACTGCCCGCAGCTCCAGGATGTTGATGTGAGATGACATCTGCTGCAAGGTCCAGCTCCCTTGAACACCACGGTGTTGCTACAGCCCTCCCCATCCGGAGAGAGAGGCATCTGTTGTCACCACTTCTCTGCGTGATGGGGGTGGTCCCATTGGTACACCCCCTTGTAGAAATTGTTCCCGTCTCCAAAGCCTCAGTGAGACAGAACAACTGGTTGTCACCAGAACAAGGACATGACGGTTGTGAACCGCTGACAACCGTCTGGCTATCAACCAACGCTGAAAGGGGCGAAGGTGTAAAAGCCCCAAGTGAATGGCTGATGAGGCTGCCGTGAGAAGTCCCGCTAGCCGTAAGAAGTGGAGATAAGGTAGCTTGCGCTGAACCTGGAACCTCGCTATGGCTCCAAGTATAGCCTGCGTCCTGCGTGCTGTGAGGGTAGCCCTCATTACTCTGGAGTCCAGCTGCAAACCCAGAAAGCATATTGACTGGCATGGAGTAAGGCAGTTTTTCTCTAGGTTTACCCTCAGTCCTAAAGCAGTAACATGCTCCAGTAGGCGCTGTGTGTTGTTGGCCACTTGCTGAGGTGATCTGGCACAAAGCAGCCAATCGTCCAGGTAAGGGAGAATCAACATGCCCTCCCGTTGTAGAGGTTCTAGTGCCGCTTGCATACATCGTGTGAACACACGGGGAGAGAGGGAGAGGCCAAATGGTAGGACTCGATATTGGTATGTCTTGCCCTGGAATGTGAACCGAAGAAACCGTCTGTGATGAGGTGCAATGGGGATATGGAAATATGCATCCTTCAGATCCACAGACGTAAACCACATGCCGGGTTCGACTACTTGTAGGACATCCTTGACACGCAACATGCGGAAAGGAAGGTGTTTGAGACTCCTGTTCAAGCGTCTGAGGTCCAAGATTGGCCTGAAACTCCCATCCTTCTTACGAACTAGGAAGTACTTTGAATAAAATCCCTCCGGATGGACCTGGGGGTTTACTAGCTCTATCGCATCCTTTTCCAGTAGCTTCCGGACCTCGAGAGATAGAGCAAGAGCTTGACGAGGGTCCCGAACCACTGTGGGCCGAGTGTGTGTGCATAATTGGGGTCTGTGACGGAACTGAAGACAGTAGCCCTTGTCGAGTGTATCGATGAGCCACTTGTTGTCTGTAATCCCTCTCCCAAGTTGAGAGGTTGAAAAGTGTCCCATCACAGACCCTGGACCATCACCGACGACGGGGAGCGGTTCCCTTATCCCTGGGGGGGCGACGATGAGTTGCCACAGGGCGAGCAGGTGGTCTACGAGCACGGGATGCCTCCCTTCTCGAGTCATACCCAGGTCGAGTAGCCTGCTGTACAGGCCTGTAAGACTGTCCCTGCCTGTGTTGGAGTGGATTTGCCTGACGAACAGGCATTCGATGTGAAGGTGGTCCATAACTCACACTGTGCTCAAAGTGCTGGGACCGAGACTCCACTGCATGAACTCTGCGCTCAAGAGCTTCTTGGGCGGCTGGACCAAAAACATGCCCAGGTACCAGTGGTAGTTGACGAAGATTGTTACGGCAAACCTCTGGAAGTTTAGACTGTGCCAGCCAAACCTGTTGCCTAGCCTGTGATGTAAGCCCAAGAGCCTTTCCACTAGAGAAAGCGATTGAACCCAAGGCCTATAAGGAGGCCTCAAGTAACTCTGATGCAGTACCATCCGGTGGATTAGTACTTAAAGCGGAATGAAGTGCCAACAGAAGATGAGCCATGGAATTCCCCACACGACTCAAGCCAGAGACAGTATTATAAATCCTCACCAATAGATCATCTGTGCATCTACACTCTGGGTTAGGACAGCGAAGGTTCTGTCTAAGAGCCTCATCTGGTGACACTATCAGTGAAGAAACGCATGGCTCAACTGGAGGCATGTTACCAAGGCCCTTCTCCTCGGCCTCAGCCATTGCTGCTAGTATACGAGCCACACGATCAGGTCTGGATAAAGGAGCTGACCAAAACGCAGAAGAGACAACATCTGTGAAGTCCGGACAACTCGGCATTAGGAAATCCTCTTGCTGGGAAACTGAGCGACGCAAGAGGTTTGACTGGCCTGGCCCAGGAAGTGGAGGATCCAAATTCCGCTTGGCAAGCGCCATCTTGAGTGTGTCCTGCAGAGTGAAAACCACTGAAGAAGGCGCATCCTGAAGGCTAGAACCGTCGTCACTATGAGAACGTTCGAACTCGGAATGTGAGGGTATGGTCTCCTGCATGGGCGTATAATAATCCTGTTCCTCCCGGTCTAAGGAGTCAGAGGCCGCAATAGATAAGGTGTCTGATTCTCTTCTGGAAAAGCTGGACGCCGGCTCACACCTGGGCAAGGGAGGAGCTAAGACACCCATATTCCCCTCACTCATATTCTGACGGGTAGGGGGTACAGATAATAAGGCCTTAATACCCTGAACAGCGTTCGCAAGCTCAGCCACTTGCTGGGTCAACGTACTTGACTCTGAAGAGGTTCTCATCTTCTTCTAAGGCCTTCCAGTCCCACTGGCCACACGCTTGCTGGCCACACGCTTGCTACTCACATGTGACACTGCCCCAACTGATGGAGCAGAACCCCGGAATTCAGGTTTTAATTCAGCCAGCCGATGTCGTCTCATCTCCAAGGACATCAAACCACATTCAGGACACGGGTCTACTAAAGCCTCTCGGAGATGATCAATGCCCAGGCAAGTGGGACATTGCATATGAGCATCCATGAGATCCATTGGACCTGAGCAGATGGAATATGAAGCTGCCATAACCTCCAGACCAGTAGTTGGAAAAAACCCCTGGTCAACCAATGGGATTATAATCACAATACAGGCAGAAGAAAACAGCCACTCAAAATAAAAAAGGCTTTGCAGTTGCTACGATAAGCCTTGTCAATGTATCACCCTGGTTAACCAATGAGCATACACATAGCAGTCGTTAGACAATAAACAATACTACACGCAGTCTGAATGAACCCTGGTTAACCACTAAGTTCACGTGAGTACTCACCTCAACACTGCTAGTAGCGATCGGTCCAAACAAACCCTGTTTAGGCAATAAACAATGCTACACGCAGTCTGAATGAACCCTGGTTAACCACTAAGTTCACGTGAGTACTCACCTCAACACTGCTAGTAGCGATCGGTCCAAACAAAACCCTGGACAACCAATGGGTATAACGTTATGGTCCGATGCACGCGATCCAAAATAATCCAAATATAATCCAAATATTTCTCCCGAGACACAGCCGTAGCGGGGAGCAGTTGCTCACCAAAAACGCTGTGCACGCTCGAGCGAGATCTCTTCGCGAGAATGACAAAGAGAACGACCGTGACGCGAATGAAGCAGATATAGCTTCCAACACGTCATCGGTCAGGGTCACAGGTGACAAATCAATATGAGATTCTCGATATGGCTCGCGAGACGCGACTCCTTCCACTATGTTCGACCGTCTCTGGTGGTCTGTAACAGTGAAATAGAAAAGACAGTAACACCAGTGACACAATGGGCCCTATTTTAACGATCTGAAATGCAAGTGTCAAAGTGGGTATGTGTGTAAGGTAAATGTGTAAATGTGGGTAAATGTGTAAGCTAGATGTATGCTTTTATAATAAATCTATCGATAAGTCTATCTATCTATCTATCTATCTATCTATCTATCTATCGTTTGTAATAATATGATTTGCAAAAATAAATGTTGCATCTGTGTAGATTACATAAGCAAAGTGTATGTGCGTTGTGCACGCTATACATTATGGTCAAGCATGCGTCTTAAAATAGCATAATGAACAACGCGCAACGCGTTTTTTCTGGTCTGTGGCGCAATTGTTTTATGGAACAGTAAAAAACAAAGTCAATTGCCCTGGGTGCAAGATAGGACCCATTGAATCACCAATGATATGCGTAAGACCAAAGATCATTATTCTTCAACTATCATTAAGTAGATGAGACTAAATTGTTACATTTTTACAAAATGGATACTACAATGTTTATCGACTTTTTAAGATCAGCTGATGCTGTTCATCATTCGTTACTCTGAATAAAAGCAGCTGCTAAATCAACTAGAATGCATTTCCGGAGGAACTTGCTCGGGTGCGGTTCACTAAAGGCGGGCATAGGCCTACACTGTGCGATTTTCGCCCGATTTTGAGCCGAATTCTGACTCGTGCGACTCTTTTTCGGGTCGGGCCGATTTTCAGCTTTGTCGTGTGTCGTTTGTCGTGCAGTGTTCGTGCAGTGTACAGAGGGAAAGGAGAGGCGATTAACCTCTCCCGACCGGCGATCGGATGGTAGGATGAATTTCTGGCATGTTAGAAATTTTGGTCGCTCCTCGTGACTATATCGCACAGTTGAAGCAGAGCTATGAAACGATTGCCCTAAACTCAGTGTTTTCCCCCTCACTGCACCTGCGCGAAAACAGAACCATTTCATCTGCAGCAAAAAAAAAAAAAAAAAAAAAAGAACGAAAAGAGGGAGATCTAAGTTCTGTAGTTCAGCTACAAATTACTGTTTAGTTCTTACCTCCAGTTCGTGTTGCAAAATGGATTAACCATTACCCAAGTCTTCCAAGCCACTTGCGATCTACACCGTGCCTTTTTTATTAATTTGTTAAACAATGTTTTGAAATAAAGCTGTTTTAACATAAAGCTGTTTTTAACTTTCATTGATGACTCAGTGTTCGGACTCGGACATATTATAGACTGTTAATAATTAATTAGGCCTATATGGCTATAATTCACTAATCGACCTTAATGTTTTAGACAAAAAGGAGGAAGGGGGTTTCCGGTTATGGCGCACGAGGAGTAGACGTGTACGCGGCTCGCTCCCTAAACTTTTAAGTTTATCTCTAAAACCTCAGCATTTTCGTTGACATCTGACAGCATTTGTTTTATAACCACTTCGGGATTTTATTCGATCTTGAAATGTCCAAAGGAAGGGGAAAACAAGTCGATAAAGACAGAGAAGGCGCCTCTCCGACGGGTGTTAGCGTTACGCTAGCCGAGATCAGTGCTTTACACGATGACCTCAGAGCATCTATCGCCGCGGACTTCAAAGCATCTTTCGAAAGTTTGGCAACGAAGTTGGACAACATTCAGTCCACAGTGGCAGATCATGATATTCGCATCAGGAGTCTTGAGGCCGGCACTACGGAGTTCAGTCAACAGCTTGAACGACTCGAAGCTACGTGTTCGGGGCTCCAGAAGGATAACGAGTGGCTTAAGGCTAAAGTCTCAGATCTCGAGAGCCGCAGTCGGCACCAAAACATTCAAATCCTGGGTTTACCTGAGTCAATCGAGGGGCCGCGTCCAAGTACATTTTTTTCCCAGCTTCTGGTCGATGTCCTTGGATCTCAGGTGTTAACCTCGCCGCCCGAGCTAGATAGAGCTCATCGCAGCCTCGCACCTAAACCAGCGCCTGGGCAGAGACCGAGACCCGTCATCTTGCGATTTCATCGCTTTCAAGTTAAGGACTTGGTCATCCGTGAATCTCGCAAAAAGGGTGAGTTGATGTATGAAGGAAACAAAATCCGTATCTTTGAAGATTACTGCCCTGAGGTTTTGAAACTTCGCTCCGAGTATAAGGATGTGATGTCGTCATTGTACAAATGCGCTTCTGTTCCCTGCTAGACTGCGAATTACTCTTCCAAACAGTGAGAAGAAATGGCTGGCTTCAGTTGCGGAAGCCAACAACTTCATCCAGAGCTTGGACTCATAGTAAATTGAATGGACTGTAGGCCTATTCTACTATGAGCAGTCTTTATTTTTTTGGCGTTTTTTCCCCCATTATTTTAAGTAATAGCTTGGCCGTTGGCCCCGCGGATTTGAGGCTAGACACTTGGCTAAACTGGACAAAGTTGTTTCTTTTTCTCTTTCTTCAAACTTGCTAACTACAAGGTCCCTTCAAATCTTGGCATACAGACAAACAACTTTTAATTTTCAAATCAGACTCCATCATACTGCGAGCAGGCTGCTTAATTATTACTTGTTAAGGATAATGTGGGCTGTTTAGTGAATTTAACATTATATTGTTTGTTAAACTTGACAAAGTGAGTTGTTTTATATTGAACTTGTTCACCACAAAGTTCCTGCTATTTGATTAGCCTAAGCTTAATTCATACATGGTGTAGTAATTTTGGACAGCTAGTTTTACTGTCCTTTTGCCCAAGTTATATATTTGTATTATTATTATTATTATTTTTTTTTATTATTATTATTTTCTTTAAAAGTTTGCGCTTATAATTTTACATTAGATTTGTTTCTGAAGAATGTCTGTCAGTAATTTCTGATAATCACTATTGAGGTTATGCACCTTTTATGGGAGGACAAGGAGTTAGGAAACTTGTTATGGTAAAGTGGCTCCAGCTGCTGTTCTTGTCAGCTCATGGGAGGGGTGGGGGTAGGAGTTGTTCTTGTTTTTGTCTCTTGGTCGTTTTTTTTTTTTTTTTTTTTTCTCTTCTACCTTTTTCAATCTGTGTGCAATCACTATGGCACTTTATATCCTTATATGCTACAAACAAGGTGTACTATTGGCTGAGATGTTGGTGTGGGGGTCTCAGAAATCTTGTCATGTTCAGGGAATTAATTATCCACGCCCGTGATGAATAACAAGATGGCAACTCGTGGTGCACTGAAATTCACCAGCTGGAACGTCAAAGGACTGAATTCTCCGGTGAAACAAAATAAAGTTCTTAATTATTTGAAACAATTGAATACTAGCATAGCCTTTATTCAGGAAACACACCTCATGCCTGCAGACCACCTAAGTATTAGAAAGGGCTGGGTAGGCCAGCTCTACCACTCCAGCTTCCAGGATAGGTCCCGCGGGGTAGCTATTCTCATACATAAATCGGTTCCTTTCTCCGTTTCTGAGGTCATCTCGGACCCCAATGGGCGTTTTATTATTCTTAGAGGACAGATCAATGGAGTTTGTTTGATTTTGGCCAATGTATATGGCCCTAACTGGGATGATGAGGCTTTTTTCAAAAAAGTTTTGTTTTCCCTCCCTGATTTGAACTCCAACCAGCTAATTCTGGGTGGGGATTTTAACTGCTGCTTAGACCCTCTTTTAGACCGTTCCTCATCTAGGCCATGTGCACAGTCTAAGTCCAGCAGGACGATTCAGTTATTCATGGAGCAGTATGCTATTTCTGATGTTTGGCGTTTTTTTAATTCTAGCACAAAACAGTTTTCTTTCTTTTCCCCTGTACATCATACTTTCTCCCGCATTGATTACTTTCTTGTTGATAACAAATTGCTTCCATTGATTAGCTCATGTATCTATAATACTATTGTTATTTCAGACTATGCTGCTGTTACATTTGACCTCGCTTTACCAAGCCTTTCAATGTCCCGGTCTCCTTGGCGTTTTAACTCTCTGCTTCTCAATGATTCTAATTTTATTTCTGTCATTAATGATCGTATTGACCTTTTTATCTCCACAAATATTTCCCCTGGTGTTTCAGCTAAGACAATTTGGGAGGCATGTAAGGCATATTTAAGGGGAGAAATAATTTCATATTCAGCCTATAAGAGAAAAATAAACAACGAAAGGAGAGCTAATCTTTTGAATACTTTGGCAGACCTCCAGTCTATTTGTGTTAATTCTACAAACTCAGATGACATTGTTAAATTTCTGACAACAAAGACAGAGTTTGACTTACTTACTACAAATGAGGCGACTGAAGCTCTACATAAGACTCATTGCAATTATTATGAATTCGGTGATAAATCAAGTAAATTGCTTGCCCATCAGTTGCGTCAGTCTGCTGCTTCACATCTCATTACTCAAATTTCCACCTCTGTTGGGTCTTCAGTTAATCCACTAACTATTAATAATGAGTTTAGGAATTTTTATTCCTCGTTATATACTTCGGAAAGCATAGCTGAAGTAGCCCAATTCGATAATTTTTTCAATTCCTTCAATATGCCTTGCATTGATCCAGATATCTCCTCAAATTTGATAGGCCCTCTTACATTGAACGAAATTAAGTCTGCTCTTAGTCTAATGCAGAATGGCAAATGCCCAGGGCCGGATGGCTTCCCTGCTGAATTTTTCAAGACATTTTCTGACAAATTATCACCTCTTTTACTTAACATGTTCAATGAGTCTTACAGCTCAGGTTTTCTCCCTCATTCCTTATGGCAGGCTATCATTTCTCTTATTCTCAAAAAAGATAAAGATCCTTCTCAGTGCAGCAACTATCGCCCCATCTCCTTACTTTGTTCAGATGTGAAATTATTAGCTAAAGTCCTAGCAAGACGCCTGGAGGTGATCCTTCCAACTTTAATTTCTACTGACCAAACAGGCTTTATTAAAAACAGACATTCTTTTCATAATATTAGACGCCTTTTTAATATTCTCTATTCTTCTTCTTTAAATAAAACACCAGAGTTAGTTATTTCTTTGGATGCCGAGAAGGCGTTTGATAGAGTCGAATGGCACTATTTGTTTTATACACTGAAGAAATTTGGCTTTCCTGATCAGTTTATATCTTGGATTAGGCTTTTATATACATCTCCCTTGGCCTGTGTTCTCCCTCAGTCGCGGGACTAGACAAGGTTGCCCACTTTCTCCCCTTTTGTTTGCAATAGCCATTGAGCCTTTGGCAATTGCTCTAAGATCCAGTGCGATGGCTGGCATTCAGAGGGGAGGGTTGGAGCATAAGTTATCTCTGTACGCAGATGATCTTCTCTTATATGTCTCTGAGCCTGGTACTTCCATTCCCTTGGTGCTTGATTTGCTAATGGATTTTGGCCTAATCTCAGGCTATAAGTTAAATTTGAGTAAAAGTGAATTAATGCCCATTAACACAGCTGCCTTGAATTATCCATTAGCATCCCTACCTTTTAGATCTTCCTTAAGTTTTAGATATTTGGGCATAAATGTGACAAGAAATTTTTCAGACTTATTTGACCTCAATTTTGTCCCACTGCTTAATCGTCTATCTCAGGATTTTAATCGTTGGTCTCTCCTCCCTATATCCCTGATCGGTAGGGTTAATTGTATTAAGATGAGCGTGCTCCCTAAATTTTTATATTTATTTCAGTGTATTCCTATCTTTATTCCAAAGTCTTTTTTTGTTACACTCAACAGCTCTATTTCTAGTTTTCTTTGGAATGGAAAAACCCCAAAGATTAAAAAAGGCATTCTGCAGAAGACAAAACAATTAGGTGGTCTAGCTCTTCCTAATTTTCTAATATATTACTGGGCAGCAAATATACACACCACTCTTTACTGGTTCCAGCCAAGCAACTCCGTCAACTCCCCATCCTGGCTGCATATCGAGAATGCCTCATGTAAATCATCCTCCCTGGCTGCTCTTTTATGCCTCCCATACACACTGTCCCCAATGAAATATTCAAATAATATAATTGTTAAAAACAGTCTTAAAATCTGGACCCAATTTTTGCGACATTTCGGTCTTCATAATACCCCCCTGTTATCCCCAATACATTCTAACCCGTTGTTTCAGCCCTCCATTTTAGACCGTGCTTACACCTCTTGGAGAGATCTTGGGTTGGTCTCTGTTGCTGACCTTTACATCGATGGTGTTTTTGCCTCTTTTGAACAGTTGACTTCTCAGTTTAATATTTCCAAAAAACATTTTTTCAGATATTTACAAATTCGAGACTTTGTACGAAAAAAAATGGTCAACTTTCCAAATGCACCTCTCCCTTCAGATTTAGACACCATTCTGGGTGTGGATCCTTGTACTAAAGGGTCAATTTGTAAACTAGTGAATATAATTGTTCATTTGCAATTTTCCTCTGATGATTTACGCCTTGTCTGGTCCCAAGACATCGGTACTGAGATTAACGAGGAGACATGGAGGGCAGTCCTGAACAGGGTTTACTCCTCTTCCCTCTGCGCGTGTCACAGGCTCATACAGTGCAAGGTGGTTCATAGAGCCCACTGGTCGAAGACCAGGTTAGCACGCATTAACCCGTCTATTGACTCGGAGTGTGACAGGTGTCATTCTGGTTCAGGCACTTTAATTCACATGTTCTGGTCCTGCCCTGCCCTGTCTTCCTTTTGGAGACAAATTTTTGTTTCATTGTCAGCCATTACCTCGGCGGATTTCCCACTCTGTCCAGTCACAGCTTTATTTGGGGTTCTCCCGCCTGGCCATTCGCAGCTCGACGATCGGACCGTATAGTGTGAGCACATAAATCCTGAGCTTTGGCTTTACATCGCATGCGATCTACTCGTTCAGTGTGAGTAGGTACCTTGCTGAAATCGCACAGACATCGCACAGTGTATGCCCGCCTTAACGTGAGCAGGAAGTGGGTAAGGGTGCATTGAAGTTTGCTTGATTGGGAGTGTTTTGGGGGATGAAATAGTATTGAAAAGAAGTTGACAGTCTTCATTTACTGTATCCAATAAGCCAATACAAAACTCCTGTTCTGTGGTTGAGTGTTCCATTTGATTAGGAACAAATTTACTATCTCAAATTAAGGTCTACCGTAATTAGCGATGCTTTGATTGCTGCTGTCAAGATGGTTGTCATCACCTACACAGAAACGCTGATTTTTATAGCCTACCGTCAGTCCTCATATTGTAATTAAATGAAAAACGCTATCAGTTTCACTATTAGCTTACTCTAGCGATGCAATCGCAACAACATGGATAACGCTGTTTGGCCTTGCCTAACTTTATATGACATATGCGCCATATGCTAGAGTTACACATCCCACTGCCATTTCAGGGCTTGAATTTCGGTGCGGGAATGTGGGGATTGCGCATAATTTAAACCATTCCCGCAAGGTTAGCTTTTATAGTGCGAGAAATTCCCACACAAATATATTCGCTTCATCTCAGAGCAAATGATTAAAAAATAAATTCACAGATGCGAGAAAAAAAGTGTCAAACTGTCTTTTATTTTCGAATTTAATTCCTCAATCAGCGCTGGACCGGCATTTTCTGTCTTCCGCTGAGCCCTGGCCGTAGACAGATCATGCTTCACGCTGTCAATGTTTGCGTTGCGCTGATCTTATTCACACTATCGAGTGTAGGTGCAGCATTCTAACATTGAGTCATAATGAGCTGTTTGTGAAGAAATTATCCACTTCCAAATTATGTCATTTTAATCACGAAATTAAAACATTAAAAAACAATTTGCTCTTTATGGTGTGTGAGTGATAGAGCGCGGCAGCAACGAACCAACTGATCAGCTCGCAGCGTAACAACATTGATCGCTCGGCCGAACAGCTGATCATAGCTGGGCGCCTTATTATTTTTCATCTCCATAAATATATCTAGTAGTAAAGCTAATGCAAGGACTAGAAATCAATTAATCTTTTGCTGATACTTCCTTGTCATCATGGAGAGCGCAGTTCATGGTTGCATAGCAACGACAGACGCCACAGGAGAACAAGCGCTTGTGGAAAGGACTGTTTTATGTAGTTTTAAGAAATGAGGAACCAACCAAACACAGGGCGGTTATTAATACTTTCACTAAAGTTTTTGTCGACATCACCACCAATATGGCAATATAGTAGCACAAACTCAATTTACAGTTTATGCAGTTTCTCATTCTCAATTTTAAGTAGGCTGTTGTCTGTAGCAACTAGTGAAGTGTTCGGCTAGGAGACGGTGCCCTCAAAAGGAAAACTTTGTACCTTAATTATTTACCCCTAAAAGGTTTATAGTAGTAATATATTACTGGTCTATGGTACTAACATGCACCTTTTAGGGGTAGATAAGGTACAAAGTTGTCTCTTTAAGGGCACCGTCTCAGTGACAAGCTGTTGTTCCTCTAAAGGTAATTTTTTTGCGAATATGTTTTCGATAGTGATTGAAATTCTTAATCCAGAAGACATCTGCTATAGCACCCTTTTTGGAGAAACAAAAGGAACGTGCTGTGTACTGCCACATTTTGAATTGCAGCGGTGCACAATCTGTGCATAATCAAGCTTGCATATCTAGAAACATCTGTGTCCGCATACTTGTGTAAAATGTTTTAGGCTGAGTGCTGAAAGAAGAATTTGGTCTTGGTGATGGACTTCATGCAGGCCAGTGATTCATTGAGCTTTTTCAAATCAGTGAGGGTGCCAGCTTTTGACTTTCCTCGAACACACAAAACGCACCCCCCTCCCTCCTTTGCTGTAGCTTAACTGAAATACAGCTCTAGAATACCAACATCCTCAGTGAAAAGAACCTGGAGAAGCTATTTAGTCCGAGGAGCTTGGATATTTACACAGGAAGAACATTCAAAGAAAATAAGACCTTTGTGCCTGAGCCTCTCAGTGGCATTGCAATTAAAAGGTGTAATTCATGCTGGTGAGAATATCCGCATGGATAGGTAGTTGGTTTGTTCGCATTGAATGATTCAGCAACTTTGGCACAGCTTATGCTGTTGTTGAGTGATGGTTACCATGGGTGATGGGATGAACCATGCAGGAACTCCAAGGCAGTTTCATCAAGCTGTGAAATAATAGTTGAGCTTCTTTTTCAGCTCTTTAATTCAGCAACAGACCTGACCATAATGCAACTGTTGTGGAATTATGCAACATTTAATCTATTGTCACGCAAGTTGTAGCTTGCAAGAAATGCCTGGAAACCCTCACAAGGGCACTCATATTTACATGTGGAAAAAATAAATAAATTTCTCTTTGTTCCCTGGTCCCATTAAGGACAACTCTGTCGACCTGGTCTGTTGAGGGGAAGCTTTTTGGGACCAATGCAGACCCCCCCTCAGATCCTCACTGTCAGTGCCTGTGCGTGGGTCAGCAGTTTTTGTCGCTGTAAGTGGTTTTAGACACCTGCTTGCTCCCTGTTCTCGTTCACCCATCAACAGCCATTGACTGGCCTGGCCCAGGAAGTGGAGGATCAAAATTCCGCTTGGCAAGCGCCATCTTGAGTGTGTCCTGCAGAGTGAAAACCACTGAAGAAGGCGCATCCTGAAGGCTAGAACCGTCATCACTATGAGAACGTTGGAACTCGGAATGTGAGGGTATGGTCTCCTGCATGGGCGTATAATAATCCTGTTCCTCCCGGTCTAAGGAGTCAGAGGCCGCAATAGATAAGGTGTCTGATTCTCTTCTGGAAAAGCTGGACGCCGGCTCACACCTGGGCAAGGGAGGAGCTAAGACACCCATATTCCCCTCACTCATATTCTGACGGGTAGGGGGTACAGATAATAAGGCCTTAATACCCTGAACAGCGTTCGCAAGCTCAGCCACTTGATGGGTCAACGTACGAGGTTCTCATCTTCTTCGAAGGCCTTCCAGTCCCACTGGCCACACGCTTGCTGGCCAAATGCTTGCTACTCACATGTGACACTGCCCCAACTGATGGAGCAGAACCCCGGAATTCAGGATCTAATTCAGCCAGCCGATGTCGTCTCATCTCCAAGGACATCAAACCACATTCAGGACACGGGTCTACTAAAGCCTCTCGGAGATGATCAATGCCCAGGCAAGTGGGACATTGCATATGAGCATCCATGAGATCCATTGGACCTGAGCAGATGGAACATGAAGCTGCCATAACCTCCAGACCAGTAGTTGGAAAAAACCCCTGGTCAACCAATGGGATTATAATCACAATACAGGCAGAAGAAAACAGCCACTCAAAATAAAAAAGGCTTTGCAGTTGCTACGATAAGCCTTGTCAATGTATCACCCTGGTTAACCAATGAGCATACACATAGCAGTCGTTAGACAATAAACAATACTACACGCAGTCTGAATGAACCCTGGTTAACCACTAAGTTCACGTGAGTACTCACCTCAACACTGCTAGTAGCGATCGGTCCAAACAAAACCCTGGACAACCAATGGGTATAACGTTATGGTCCGATGCACGCGATCCAAAATAATCCAAATATAATCCAAATATTTCTCCCGAGACACAGCCGTAGCGGGGAGCAGTTGCTCACCAAAAACGCTGTGCACGCTCGAGCGAGATCTCTTCGCGAGAATGACAAAGAGAACGACCGTGACGCGAATGAAGCGGATATAGCTTCCAACACGTCATCGGTCAGGGTCACAGGTGACAAATCAATACGAGATTCTCGATATGGCTCGCGAGACGCGACTCCTTCCACTATGTTCGACCGTCTCTGGCGGTCTGTAACAGTGAAATAGAAAAGACAGTAACACCAGTGACACAATGGGCCCTATTTTAACGATCTGAAACGCAAGTGTCAAAGTGGGTATGTGTGTAAGGTAAATGTGGGTAAATGTGTAAGCTAGATGTATGCTTTTATAATAAATTGTCTATCTATCTATCTATCTATCTATCTATCTATCTATCTATCTATCTATCTATCTATCGTTTGTAATAATATGATTTGCAAAAATAAATGTTGCATCTGTGTAGATTACATAAGCAAAGTGTATGTGCGTTGTGCACGCTATACATTATGGTCAAGCATGCGTCTTAAAATAGCATAATGAACAACGCGCAACGCGTTTTTTCTGGTCTGTGGCGCAATTGTTTTATGGAACAGTAAAAAACAAAGTCAATTGCCCTGGGTGCAAGATAGGACCCATTGAATCACCAATGATATGCGTAAGACCAAAGATCATTATTCTTCAACTATAATTAAGTAGATGAGACTAAATTGTTACATTTTTACAAAATGGATACTACAATGTTTATCGACTTTTTAAGATCAGCTGATGCTGTTCATCATTCGTTACTCTGAATAAAAGCAGCTGCTAAATCAACTAGAATGCATTTCCGGAGGAACTTGCTCGGGTGCGGTTCACTAAAGGCGGGCATAGGCCTACACTGTGCAATTTTCGCCCGATTTTGAGCCGAATTCTGACTCGTGCGACTTTTTTTCGGGTCGGGCCGATTTTCAGCTTTGTCGTGCGTCGTTTGTCGTGCAGTGTTCGTGCAGTGTACAGAGGGAAAGGAGAGGCGATTAACCTCTCCCGACCGGCAATCGGATGGTAGGATGAATTTCTGGCATGTTAGAAATTTTGGTCGCTCCTCGTGACTATATCGCACAGTTGAAGCAGAGCTACGAAACGATTGCCCTAAACTCAGTGTTTTCCCCCTCACTGCACCTGCGCGAAAACAGAACCATTTCATCTGCAGCAAAAAAAAAAAAAAAAAAAAGAACGAAAAGAGGGAGATCTAAGTTCTGTAGTTCAGCTACAAATTACTGTTTAGTTCTTACCTCCAGTTCGTGTTGCAAAATGGATTAACCATTACCCAAGTCTTCCAAGCCACCTGCGATCTACACCGTGCCTTTTTTATTAATTTGTTAAACAATGTTTTTGAAATAAATCTGTTTTTAACATAAAGCTGTTTTTAACTTTCATTGATGACTCAGTGTTCGGACTCGGACATATTATAGACTGTTAATAATTAATTAGGCCTATATGGCTATAATTCACTAATCGACCTTAATGTTTTAGACAAAAAGGAGGAAGCTTCTATGTAATATTTTATTATCATCACAGCGCGTTGGTTATGCGATGCGCTATGAAATTATTGCGTGGCAATTTAATAAGCCTATAAATTTTATAATAAAAATAGCCTAGTCCTTCCCTAATAATAATAATAATAATAATACCAATTTAATACATAAATTAGAAATGCTAAATCATCTTGATATTGATAGCTGATGCTTGTTTTGATAATATCTCTGGATACATGATATCTATAGGCGCAACCTTATCGCGCGATTCACGCATATTTCACGTACAGTGTGAGCAGTGAAGTCGCAGCTCGACGATCGGACCGTATAGTGTGAGCACATAAATCCTGAGCTTTGGCTTTACATCGCATGCGATCTACTCGTTCAGTGTGAGTAGGTACCTTGCTGAAATCGCACAGACATCGCACAGTGTATGCCCGCCTTAACGTGAGCAGGAAGTGGGTAAGGGTGCATTGAAGTTTGCTTGATCTGAGAATTTCAACAATAGTACTTTTTTCAAGATTGTGCAAAAAAGTGAAAAGTTATGTGCATTAAGAGACATGTCTGCAATGTAGACTAGTGCCAATGGCATTGTTTATGTGGCTTGGTTGTTGGTTTTGAAATAATTGGTTATGAATATACAGCAGAGAGTGGGAGTGTTTTGGGGGATGAAATAGTATTGAAAAGAAGTTGACAGTCTTCATTTACTGTATCCAATAAGCCAATACAAAACTCCTGTTCTGTGGTTGAGTGTTCCATTTGATTAGAAACAAATTTACTATCTCAAATTAAGGTCTACCGTAATTAGCGATGCTTTGATTGCTTCTGTCAAGATGGTTGTCATCACCTACACAGAAACGCTGATTTTTATAGCCTACCGTCAGTCCTCATATTGTAATTAAATGAAAAACGCTATCAGTTTCACTATTAGCTTACTCTAGCGATGCAATCGCAACAACATGGATAACGCTGTTTGGCCTTGCCTAACTTTATATGACATATGCGCCATATGCTAGAGTTACACATCCCACTGCCATTTCAGGGCTTGAATTTCGGTGCGGGAATGTGGGGATTGCGCATAATTTAAACCATTCACGCAAGGTTAGCTTTTATAGTGCGAGAAATTCCCGCACAAATATATTCGCTTCATCTCAGAGCAAATGATTAAAAAATAAATTCACAGATGCGAGAAAAAAGTGTCAAACTGTCTTTTATTTTCGAATTTAATTCCTCAATCAGCGCTGGACCGGCATTCTCTGTCTTCCACTGAGCCCTGGCCGTAGACAGATCATGCTTCACGCTGTCAATGTTTGCGTTATCGAGTGTAGGTGCAGCATTCTAACATTGAGTCATAATGAGCTGTTTGTGAAGAAATTATCCGCTTCCAAATTATGTCATTTTAATCACGAAATTAAAACATTAAAAAACAATTTGCTCTTTATGGTGTGCGAGTGATAGAGCGCGGCAGCAACGAACCATCAGCTTGCAGCGTAACAACATTGAATGCTCGGCCGAACAGCTGATCATAGCTGTACAGGGCAAATATATCTAGTAGTAAAGCTAATGCAAGGGCTAGAAATCTATTAATCTTTTGCTGATACTTCCTTAGCTGTGTCTGAAACTGCTCACTCATTCACTAATCCCTACATAGCGAATGGCAGTTGAGTGCACTACATCAGCAAAGAATTCGGACGCTGACATAATTATCACGCGCCAGAGAGCTCAGACAATTTGTCATAAACATTACCTACCAATCTTTAATATTTCCTTTTTTTGGCTGTATGAATTGTATGTAACAATTGTATATGTTTCACGTTTATTCCGTTATTTGATTTAAAAAAAAGATAATAAAAACACTTGCTTGTCATATTTATTTACTTTTTACATTTATATGTGAAAATAAAAGAGAACAAAACACTACACAACACATTTGTTTATTCAAATATAGATATAACGGTATATATAAATAAATAACCAGGCGTCTGGTCTTATAAATGATTGTTTTCTAACTCGCGTGCACCGTTGCCATGGTGACATTTTTGTTTATTTTTCATTCGCGCTCTATCGCCTTATCATGTTGGATTGTGGGAAATAGTGTCTCAGCAAGTGTACATCGTATGTACACTCGAATTCAGAGAGGATTGTGGGTAAAAGTAGTGAAGAATGTAGGGAATGATGTCGTTCCCTCAGAATTCGGACACCACTACAAAATGGCCGACACCCTAAATAGTGCACTATATAGTGGATAGGGAGCGATTTCAGACACAGCTCTTGTCATCATGGAGAGCGCAGTTCACGGTTGCATAGCAACGACAGACGCGGGAGAGCAAGCGCTTGTGGAAAGGAGACAGCGGCGCGCTCGCGCTTTCCACTAGTTTTTACACATCTAAGGTGCGTTCCATAGACCAATTTTCAGTTGGTAAACATGGTGACGTTTTTGTGTGGGCGGAGCTTAGGTGGTGGCAGAGCCCTCTGGCCGCTTCACTAACGTTGGTTTGCAAGTTTTGTTAGCTTGTTTTTTTAATAATGACTGGAGAAAATCCGATTTTATCTTAATGTGCAAGGTAATTCACTGTCCAGGACCGCGATTGTTATTTGCAAAAGTTCATTTTAACAGACATCCCAGATTGGCTGACCTGTACACGCAGTCAATGAATGGACGATCTGACAGGATTAACGTTAACGCTAGCTGCTACCTCCGGTTGAGTGGCCTGACTTCTACACCTACCCGATAGAGAAACTGAGCGTAAAGAGAAACTGAGGGCATATAAATCTTTAGATGCAACTGTAATGGTCACATACAAGACTTGTGTGGTAGCCTACGATCCGCAGTTCTGCCTAGCCAGCGCCACG
Source organism: Scardinius erythrophthalmus (assembly GCF_964197995.2). Classification (NCBI taxonomy): domain Eukaryota; kingdom Metazoa; phylum Chordata; class Actinopteri; order Cypriniformes; family Leuciscidae; genus Scardinius; species Scardinius erythrophthalmus. Next base: position 1,634,364 of record NC_138244.1, read on the forward strand.
GCCAGACACAAAGACGACAATGTATGTGACATTATGGTGCAATTTTAACGATGTGATTAAATAAAAATTCCAGATACAGCATATTCATTTTTTAACTATGTATTTGATTACCCTTTTTTACCAGGTTCTTCAAAAAGTATAGTCACAATCAATCAAAACTATGTATAAAATCATAGATGATTCACAAATAATCACAATCATTTAGAAAACATTATGCGATAAAATTTCAAATTGGAGCCTGTACTCCGTTGATTCTTGTACCCAACACAACAAGATGACATTTAATAACAATAATAATAATTTAAGCTCCTTATTATGTAGCCGAATATGTGCTGGTTTGTATTGGCCGCCTCCAATTTTCCCTTCCTTTTGCCACCAGCTAACGCCGTGACGTAACTGTGACGTCGGCTTGAAATTGGTCTATTCGACGGGGTCCATACGCACTGTTCACTGCTCCCCTACTCCCTGAGCACGGTATACCAGTTGAAGTGGACTTCACTGACAATAACCTCTCATTTGAAACGCCCTGCAAATGTCATCAAAGAAAGTCAACGACCGAGTCGCGCAGATTATGATATAACATAAATATATATAGGACTTGTAACGCTTGGACCGGATAACTCGAGAGAAATCGAGGGAAGAAAGAGCTTGAAGGCGAAAAAGGCTGTATCACGCACGTTTAATGATAAGTGCACAGGCAATGCAATCCTCTCATACATGAGAGCTGCTCTTTCTTAGCGTCACAAAACTCAACAAATAAAATATACAGGAAAAAGGTAGAGCACGTCTAGCATCTACAATGGTCTTAACTCATTCTTCTTTCACATCTCACAACGTCATCACGCATAGTACACGTCATGAGTGACGTAACCATCTCTCTTAAAGGGCACACTGCACTATAATGTGATAAACATGAATACACAGTAACGATCGTTACAGATTCCCCCCGGCAAGAAAAGGCTGTCCCCAGCCGTACACAACATAAGCACATAACTGGCATACATGTCAGCATGAGCAACACATTACACAGTATACCCTCCCAAAGCATTCTCACAGAAAACAAAAAATAAACCTGTGACAATATACCATATGTGCAAAATACAATTTTCCTTTTTCTTTTGAACATAACCTGAACTCAGGAACCACTTTCAAATGTACATGTTTATATTCCCTTATTATACCAAACATTTCAGAAGATACATTTCAAACATCGCATTCAAACCATCAAACACAATATTACTTAAAGTCCAATCTGTCAGTATGATACTCATTAGTCCATCCACTGTCTGACCAACCAGAAGTAATTCTAGGGGCTAACCTAGGTCTGAGATTGTAACAAGGACTCTCTGGGGCAAAGTCAAAGTCAGGGTGGCATGTACTACCTATAGACTCAATGTCATGAACAGTGTCAGTGAAGTCGTCACAATCAAAGTTCTCATCATGTAGAGCAGTGTATGTCTCCTGAGATATGTCCCCATTCAAGTGAGTTGTTTGCTGACATTCATCAGATGCATCAAAGGGCGTTTCAGATGCAGACTGAGGCACATCCATCATGTTACTGTCACACAAGTTTCGAGTGTGGAAAGGCTGCATATTTACAACATGAAAGACTCCAGCATCCTCACCAGTGTTCAACTTCGTAAGCCTATAGTTCACGTCAGACAAAACTTTAGTGACACGGTATGGACCAGAGTACAAGGGCGCTAGTTTAGCAGTAAAGTTGGCTAACGCATCCGACTTAGGGTGAGTTCTCACTCTAACAAGGTCACCAACGTTATAAGAAGCTGATCTGCGCCTCTTATCATAGTGCAGCTTTCTTTTTTCGTGACCGGCGTCCAGAGCTAACTTGGCATGATCGTGCGCTTCTTTCAGCGACAACCTCAAGCGTTCAGAGTACGGGATTTCAGTCTCCTCCATCCCAATCCAGGCTGGTTGAGTGACCAGATCTAGTGAAGTGTCCAACTCTCTCCCATATAACATCATGGCCGGCGTTTCACCCGTGCTTTCATGAGGTGCAGTCCTTAGTGCAAAGCAAATTTGTGGGATATATCTGTCCCAGGATGTGTGTTTCTCATCCACGTACGCTCTAATGGCTGTTTTGAGAGTACAGTTCACCCTCTCTGTTGCATTAGTCTGCGGGTGATACGCAGTAGTCAGTCGATGTTCAGTTCCCAAGGCAGTAAGCATCCGTCCAAACAGTTCACTCACAAAGGGGGAACCTCTATCCGAAATCAAGTAAGTGGGGGCCCCGTGACGGGAGAAAACTTCACTCAGCAGTTTACTGGCAGCTACTTGAGCCGTGGCTTCTCGTACAGCAACTATCTCGACCCACTTTGAAAAGTAGTCAACAAACACCAAGATGTGAGCATTTCCTCTGGATGTACGAGGTAAAGGGCCAACGAAGTCCACACCCACATACTCCCAAGGCTTCTGAGGCTGAATCGGAACCATCAGACCGGAAGGCTTTCTCTGGCTTGGTTTCGTCAATTGGCAAACTGTACAGGATGTCACATATTTCTTTACTTCTGATGCCATTTTGGGCCAGAAGAATCTCATTCTCAGTCGGGCTAAAGTCTTAGTAATTCCCAGATGACCTGCCGTAGGATGATCATGATAATACTTTAGCAAGGTATCTTTGAGCGACTCTGGAGCGTACAACTTCAACTCTTTCAAAGGGTGGATACCGCAAGCATGTTTTGGATCATTGAAGTATAACAGACCATCCTGAATGGAATACTCGGAGCATTGATCAGTGTCATCTTTTTCAAGCGCAACCTCCATTTTACGGAGAAGTTCACCTGTGACTGGATCATCCAGTTGGAGCTGTCTTATATGAGAACGATCTGTAAGAGTCACAGAAGAGAGTGTTCGAAGATCAAGACCACCAATCACAGCGTATTCAGGTAGTATATCCATCAGCGACTCCTCAACATCTAGTGGATTTCTAGACAAGGCATCAGGCACTTTGTTTCGATCACCAGGCCTGTGAACAATGTCGAAATCGAAATCCTGAAGGTGGAGAGACCAACGAGCGAGACGTCCAGTGGGATTTGGATGTGACATTAACCACTGAAGTCCACTGTGGTCAGTGAAGATAGTGACGTGGAGACCCTCAACGTAAGGTCTAAAGTGCTCAAGGGCCCAAATCACCGCAAGGCACTCCTTTTCAGGTGTGGAATAAGGCTTTTCGGCTTTATGTAAGGCTCGACTCGCGTAGGCCACAGCAACATCTCTACCATTTTCATCTTTCTGCATCAACGCAGCTCCCAGGCCCGCATCACAGGCATCCGCATGGATGAAAAATGGTAGATTGAAATCGGGAAAACTTAACACAGGTGCTGAAGTTAACTTTCCTTTTAGAGTGTCCATAGCATCCTGACAAGCACTGTCCCAGACGAAAGGTACATCGGCTTTTGTGAGGTTGAAGAGTGGTTCGGCAAGGCGGGCGTAGTCTTGCATAAATCTGCGGTAGTAACCCGTCAAGCCTAGGAACTGCCTCACTTGCTTCACGTTAACAGATGGTTTAAAATCCGTTACGGCCCTCACTTTGCCTTCTTCCGGTAAGATGCCACTCGGACAGACCCGATACCCCAAAAAGGTAAGTTCACTGCGACAGAACTGGCATTTGGTTGGTTTAATGGACAATCCGGCAGACTGGAGCCTCGAAAACACTTCCTTCAGATCCACAAGATGCTGCTTGAACGTGGGCGACGCCACAACAATGTCGTCCAGGTAAACTGCACAAGACTTATAGATGAGTCCCGCCAAAACGCTGTTCATAAGCCTTTGAAAGGTCGCCGGTGCATTGCACAAACCAAATGGAAGCACTCGGAACTGAAACAGTCCACAATGAGAAACAAAGCAGTCTTCTGTCTTGAGTCTTCTGCCATGGAGACTTGCCAGTAACCCCGAGCGAGGTCAATCGTCGTCAAGAATTTCCCCCGTGATAGGAAGTCAAGGGACTCGTCAATTCTAGGTAATGGATAAGAGTCTTTAGTAGTGAGCTGGTTTAACCCACGATAATCCACACAAAACCGTGGTTCGCCACAAGGTTTTTGTACCATCACCACTGGAGCAGCCCAAGGGCCCGTAGCTGGTTCAATAATGCCTTCATGCAGCATTTTCTTTATCTGGTCCTCGATCAATTGCTTTTTAGCTGGGGAAGTACGATAAGGAGGAAGGTGAATAGGTTTTGCATTTCCCGTGTCAATGGAGTGCTCAGCTAGAGTGGTGTGGCCTAGATGACCGTCGAAGAGATCTGGAAAGCTTCCAATTAGGTCAGCCAACTGTTTTTTTTCGGCAGTACTCAGACACGCTTCCTCAATTTTATCATGAAGTGCTGATGAAGAAACTTCCATGAACAATAAACTATCATCCGACTCATAGTCTGCTCCGCTATCCAAATTCTCCATGAATAAAGGAATATCGCCCATTACGACAGTTCTAGATGGGACGTGAATGGAAATGGAAGCACGCAACATGAAGTCCATCCCTAGGACCAATGTAGAGGAAAGGCGTGGCACAATAGCAAACCGATGATAAAACCGCTGACCCATGAAGCTAAAAGCCAACCATGTAAGCCCCACTGGCTGGCATGCCCCACCATCTGCGAGTTTTATAGGGGGAGAAGTCCATGGCTGAATTCTACCCTTCAATCCGCCATGATTCTGAATAATGTCTGCCTGCACTGCAGAAAGTGATGCGCCAGTGTCAATTGTAGCATCCAGCACCTGGCCACGTAGGTTAACTTTAACAGTAAATGGGGTACTCCAATAGGAAGAGGATGTGGGGTCCTCCACATGACCAAGGACAGGTTGTGCAGGAACAGCGCAGTAAGTCAATTGAGGCGAATTTATTTGCTGGAGGGAGGATTGCCTCCGCGAATCATCCTCCCCCCTTTGTAGTTTCCCTCATGCGTGACAAAGGGGGTATTTTCACCTGCATCACAGCTGTCAAATCTGTTTCTGTCTCTTGTATCAGGAAAAGGTCCTGAATGCACATCAGGAGCCTCACTTCGTCGTCGTCAGCTCTTTCCTGGAATTAGGTTGCAGTCTGGACATGTGCGTGAAGTGAAGCCAGGACGTGAGCATTTGTAACAGTAAGTGTCTTTAACAAGCTTAGCTTTACTCTGCGCTGAAGTTGGGGAACAACCACTTGGTCCAATGACTACATGGAGCTCATGAGCTCTCAGAAGGAGATCCATGACTGAGGTGACAGAAGTTCCATAGAGTGCAACTCTGTATTTTTCAAGGGCATGTTTAGTAATGAGGTCAATTTGTTCTTGCTCTGGTGGGGGTGTTTTTAGCTTCTTGAACTCACTTAGCATGTGGGCCACAAAGGTAGGTAGGGGCTCATCAGGGCTCTGTATGCAATCTAAAATGCCTCTTAATATCTGCTCCTGACTGTTGGAAGGAAGAAAGACTGTCCTGAAGAAATCACAGAACTGTGACCATGTGACAACATGTGAGTCAAGGACAGTGAACCATTTCTTTGGTTCCTTCGACAAGAATCGTGGCAGCTCTAGAAGAATTTGGGCATCAGTTAAGTCAAGCGAGGTTCTGTAAACATTTACTGATTGGAGCCAGTCCTCTGGGCTTACATGTCCATCACCCGTGAATACAGGTGGCTCGAGCCTTGACTGGTGCAGTACAGATGCAAGGATTCTACTGGTATTACTCACATCGCAACAATTTGCCTGTGGTGAGCATGTCAAGTGTCTATGGGAAACATTAGCAGTAGTCGTACCTTGTGATGGCACCTGGCCTGTGGAGACACGGATATGTGGCGTAGAACTAGCCATCGGAGGTAGCTGATCATGTGGCGCTGCAAGGGTGTCCACATCAGGTGGTCCCCACTGTCTTAATATTCTCTGCTGTAACTCGAGAGAGTCATTTAGACATTTCTGCAGCACAGATACTTCGGCCTGTAGACGTTCCACTTGAGTCTCCAGACCCACGGTAGCATGCCGAGCTGACTTGTGTCTCTGTCTGGGAACAGAAACTGGTAACGAGTAGGTTAAGTCAGTCTTAAAGTCTGGGTAGTAAGCCATCACAGTAAATTTGCATTCGCACAAACAACAGTACAACACCGTAACCTTCCCAATGTAACACAGAAAATGTAAATTGACATTAATATGCACAGCATCAATAGAATCTCAAACAAAATTTAGCAACCTGTGTAGGGAAGAGAGAAAAAAAATAGTGTCACCAAAACCATACAGATTAACCTCTTTTTTATATATATATATTGTCCTTCAGTGTATTCAAGGGAAAAACACGCTGCCTCAGAGTGAATGGAAAGCTCTCAAAGTCACTCGACCTCGCAATTGAGTTCAAAAGTTATAAATCAGCCAGTTCACATCAGCAAGTTCAGTTCACGATGGATTTGGAGAAAATAGAAAAACAAGAAAACAGTTCAAAAAAATTGTCCGTTTCTTCCGTGCTTACAAATACAGTTCAGATGAAAGCGAATAGGCCGCACTGTCCGTTTGTGCATGAAACATAGTCAATGTCCCCACACCCCAAGCAAAAGGGAGAAAAGAGAAGAAAAAAAAATATATATATATATATATACAGGTATATATATTTCTGCTGAAATTTCCACAAAAATTACAAGCAAAAAAATGTCAATCTGCGTTTGGGACCAGTTTGGAAGAGGAAGGGAAAAAAAACGTAACAAAAACAATCAGACTGAAGTGGAAAATGTTCCGCTCACACAGCATAACTTAGCACGCGGTCTGCGCACGTGTCGTCCAGCATTAGCAAGCTAATCTCACCAGTCTCTGTTGTACCAGCCGGATCGTTCCAAAAACCTCCACACACGACTGGAGATGTAGAAATACCAGGTTCCACGTAGATGACGGATCCAGCTTCAAGTTGTTCGGGCGCCAATTGTAACGCTTGGACCGGATAACTCGAGAGAAATCGAGGGAAGAAAGAGCTTGACGGCGAAAAAGGCTGTATCACGCACGTTTAATGATAAGTGCACAGGCAATGCAATCCTCTCATACATGAGAGCTGCTCTTTCTTAGCGTCACAAAACTCAACAAATAAAATATACAGGAAAAAGGTAGAGCACGTCTAGCATCTACAATGGTCTTAACTCATTCTTCTTTCACATCTCACAACGTCATCACGCATAGTACACGTCATGAGTGACGTAACCATCTCTCTTAAAGGGCACACTGCACTATAATGTGATAAACATGAATACACAGTAACGATCGTTACAGACTACATTCATATTTACATTTTTATTATTATATTATATATTTACAATTATATTGCACTATTTTACAACTACTTAAAATAAAATCACTTTACTTCACAAACTAGCTAAGCTGGCTGCATTCACTGAGGTAAATTATTATCATCAAAAGTAGTATATGTAATATTCACAACAATAACCGTTAAAATACTGTCATTAGTATAACAATGGCGAAATGTATGAATACTTACACACATACGTAAACTCCTCCATCGTTAGTTATGACCGTTCTGACTGGTGATGACGTGGTGCGCGAAATGACAGTTCCCTTTCGTGGTCACTCCGAGTTACGTCGGATGACGACGATTGGGGTTTCGCTTAGAAGCCTATCACCTTCGAGTATATAAAACGAGCCAATGGCAATGAAATGCCATGGGTCTGCGGAATTTGCATAGCGTAACTCCGCCCGCCGCAGGGGGTATATAAGGAAGTACGCTGCACAATGCAGACATGCTTTCGCTTCGGAGCCGAGAACTTCTCCACTCCTGCAAGCCAAAGATTCTGAGTTAGTCTTCTCTTACCTTCGAGACGAGCGAGCTCTCCGGTGTTGGTGTGACGGCGATTTCAGCGAGTGCACACTTCCCTGCTGATCTTGTCAGTGATCTGACAGTTAGTGTGATTTCTCCCTGTTCGCTTCAACATCCGCGGAGTTTTCCTCTCACAAAAAGAGCATTGCATGTGGCACGTCTTTTTAAAGATGTCTCGCCCGTGCACTTCTGGTTGTGGTCGCGATGTATTTTCTCCTGATGGGCACAATCTCTGCTTAGCGTGTTTGGGCGTTGATCACGCTGAAGCAGCGTTTGTGGATGATTCATGTTCTCATTGCGGGAACATGACCATCTCCATGCTGCGGTCGAGACTCAATGAGCTCATCAGAGCGAGAGTCCCCTCATCCACACCCCGATCTACGGTCTCCCCGAGAGGCTATACTTCGGCTGGTGGCCAGGGTGACCTGAGGGTATCTGTGTGGGACAAACCGCCGATACGTCCACGGTCCACACACCCCTTTTCAGCATTGGTACCCGCGAGCGTGCAAACCGAAACCGCCGGTCCCTCTACGGAGGCCCCGCGCGTTTCGTTTCGCGTTCCACAGGAGGATGCAATGTCGATCACTGCATCACAAGGTGGGCATGAGTCCTCGGGAAGTGAGGATTCGGCTGTGTTGCCGCCCTCGGGCGTGCCAGCATTGCCCGAGTCTGATCCCGAGCTGACTGCCATGCTTTCCCGGGCAGCCGCGGCCATTGGGCTCGGGTGGTCCCCGCCGCCCGATCCAGTGCGCTCGCGGCTGAATGATTGGTTTTTGGGAGCGGCCGCTGACATTCGTCGCCGCCCAACCCCAATACCATTCTTCCCGGAAGTGCATGAGGAAGTCATGGAAGGCTCCCATGTCTTCCCGCGATCGTTCGTCGGCTTTCTCCGCCTTTCCTCCCCTCGATAGAGCTGATGCTTGTGGGTACACTGGGATTCCCACGGTTGAACGTTCTGTCGCGATGCAGCTGTGTCCGGCAGGCGCTTCATCACGTGGTGATCCTAAGCACCCGTCCAAAGCCTGTGGATTCTCGTCCACTCTCGTGGCGAAGTCTTACAGTGCGGCGGGACAGGCAGCTGTCTCTTTGCATGCCATGGCCATTCTGCAGGTCTACCAGGCCCAGATGCTTCGTGACATGCACGAGGGCAGGACAGACCCAGGGCTCGTTGATGAGCTGCGCGCCGCCACCGACCTCGCTCTCCGAGCGACGAAGGTGACCGCGCGCTCCCTGGGTTTGGTGATGTCCACAGCTGTGGTCCAGGAGAGACATCTCTGGCTGAACCTGGCTGATATGTGTGAGCCCGAGCGGACTCGTCTGCTTGATGCTCCCATATCCCAGGCCGGCCTTTTCGGCGGTGCGGTCGAGGATTTTGCCCAACAGTTCTCGACCGCCCAGAAGCAGACTGAGGCTATCAAGTACATTCTGCCCCGACGCTCCGCTGCTCAGCTGTCGGCACAGAATCCTCAGCCTGCTCTGTCCCAGAGGGGGATGACAGCACGCGCCGCCCACGGGCCACGCTCCTCTCATCCCCCTCTGTCGCCAGACCCCTGCCAGAGCACGCCCCCGTGGGACGCGCGCCCTCCCCTGGCCTCCTCTGGCAGGACGCGGTTAATGACCGTGCCCCCGCACAGGGCCGCTATGCCACCCTCGCCGGTGCCGGTCATTCCGCCTCGCTGCCCCACCGACGGTACGTCTGTGGTTCGTATGACCCCGCTGGTGCACTTTCTGGAGGCCTGGCTAGAGCTTCCCAGACTGTCCCGCTGGGTCGCGAGAACCATCAGGCTCGGCTACGCGATTCAGTTCGCGAGATCTCCTCCCCGCTTCAGGGGAGTCCGCTTCACTATGATCGGTGGCAATGCCCCTGTCATGAGAGCGGAGGTCGCCACCCTACTGGCGAAGGGTGCGATCGAGATTGTCCCTCCAGCCGAAATGAAGTCCGGCTTCTACAGCCCTTACTTCATTGTACCCAAGAAGTCCGGTGGGTTACGGCCAATCCTCGACCTGCGCGTCTTGAACCGCTCCCTTCACAGGCTGCCGTTCAAGATGCTAACGGCCAAACACATCCTCCAGTGTGTGCGGCCGCAGGATTGGTTTGCAGCGATCGACCTGAAGGACGCCTACTTCCATGTCTCCATTTTACCTCGACACAGACCGTTTCTACGGTTTGCTTTCGAGGGGCAGGCATACCAGTACGCGGTTCTCCCTTTCGGGCTAGCCCTGTCTCCTCGCGTCTTTACGAAGGTCGTCGAGGCAGCCCTTGTTCCCCTCCGGGAACACGGGGTTCGCATCCTGAACTATCTCGACGACTGGCTGATCCTAGCTCACTCTCGAGACCAGGTTTGCGAACACAGGGACCTAGTGCTCCGGCACCTAGCTCGTCTGGGCCTTCGGGTCAACTGGGAGAAGAGCAAACTCTGCCCCGTGCAGAGGATCTCTTTTCTCGGTATGGAGATCGACTCGGTCGCCATGTGCGCGCAGCTTACGAGCGAGCGCGCGCAGTCACTGCTGACTTGTCTTCGTCAGTTCGAGGGCAAGAGTGCGGTTCCACTGAAACTTTTTCAGAGGCTCCTGGGGCATATGGCATCCGCAGCCGCAGTAACGCCGCTGGGATTGCTTCATATGAGACCGCTTCAGCTTTGGCTTTGCGATCGAGTCCCGAGGTGGGCATGGCAACACGGCACGCTCCAAGTCCCAGTGACTCCAGCCTGCCGTCAGACCTTCACCCCGTGGGCGAACCTCAGTTTTCTACGGGCCGGAGTGCCCTTAGAACGAGTTTCCCGGCATGTTGTTGTATCAACAGATGCCTCCAACACGGGCTGGGGCGCCATGTGCAATGGTCATGCTGCCGCGGGCTCCTGGACAGGACCCCAGCGCCTTTGGCATGTCAATTGCCTCGAGTTGCTGGCTGTACGTCTCGCCCTGCACCGCTTCCATGCGCTGCTCAGGGGTCAGCACGTACTAGTCCGATCAGACAATACCGCAACAGTAGCGTACATCAACCATCAAGGTGGTCTACGCTCCCGCCGTATGTCGCAACTCGCTCGCCACCTCCTCATATGGAGTCAGAAGCATCTGAGGTCGCTTCGAGCCATTTATATCCCGGGACACCTGAACCAGGCGGCCGACGAGCTGTCTCGAGTTCGGCCTCTCGCTGGAGAATGGCGACTCCATCCCCGGACGGTTCAGCTGATTTGGGATCAGTTCGGCGACGCACAGGTAGACCTGTTTGCCTCCCACGACTCGTCCCATTGCGACCTGTTTTATTCCCTGACCGAGGGCACGCTCGGCACGGATGCACTGGCGCACAGCTGGCCGCGGGGCCTACGCAAGTATGCGTTTCCCCCAGTGAGCCTTCTTGCGCAGACCTTGCGCAAGATCAGGGAGGACGAGGAGCAGGTCATTTTGGTTGCCCCGTATTGGCCCAACCGGACCTGGTTCTCCGAACTAGTACTCCTCGCGACAGCACCTCCCTGGCCAATTCCTCTGAGGAAGGACCTCCTTTCTCAGGGACGGGGCACCTTATGGCACCCTCGTCCCGATCTTTGGAACCTCCACGTGTGGCTCCTGGACGGGACGAGGCAGGTTTGAGTACCCTACCACCTGCGGTGGTGGCTACCATCACTTCCGCTAGAGCATCGTCCACGAGACATGCCTATGCGTTGAAGTGGAACCTCTTCGTCAACTGGTGTTCTTCTAAACATCAAGAACTCACGAAATGCCCGATCAGTGTCGTGCTTTCCTTCCTGCAAGAAGGGTTGGAGCGAAGGCTGTCTCCCTCCACCCTGAAAGTGTATGTTGCCGCCATTGCCGCACATCACGAAGCAGTTGATGGTAAGTCTCTGGGAAAGCACGACCTGATCGTCAGGTTCCTGAGGGGAGCGAGGAGACTAAATCCTCCTCGTCCTCCCCTCGTTCCCTCTTGGGACCTCTCAGTGGTTCTAACTGCCCTGCAGAGTGCTCCATTTGAGCCTTTGCAATCAGTGGAGCTTAAGTTCCTGTCAATGAAGACAGCGCTCCTGGTTGCATTGGCCTCCATCAAGAGGGTAGGGGACCTGCAGGCATTTTCGGTTGACGAAGCGTGCCTGGAATTCGGGCCGGCTGACTCTCACGTGATCCTGAGACCCCGGCTTGGATATATGCCCAAGGTTCCTACCACCCCCTTTCGAGACCAGGTGGTGAACCTGCAAGCGCTGCCCTTGGAGGAGGCAGACCCAGCCTTGGCACTGCTCTGTCCAGTACGCGCCCTCCGTGCTTACGTAGACAGAACGCGGTGTTTCAGGACCTCAGACCAGCTCTTTGTCTGTCACGGTGGGAAGCTGAAGGGAAAGGCTCTCTCAAAGCAAAGGTTATCTCACTGGATAGTGGATACCATTGCTTTGGCATACCAGCAGCAAGGTCGCCCGTGCCCCCTTGGTGTGAAAGCCCACTCCACACGTAGTGTGGCTTCCTCTTGGGCTCTAGCGCATGGCGCCTCGCTAACAGACATTTGTAGAGCTGCAGGCTGGGCGACACCCAACACATTCGCGAGATTCTATAATCTCCGCGTAGAGCCAGTTTCTTCTCATGTACTCGCTTCAACCAGCCGGTGCTAGATTCTGCTCAGGTGTCTTCGCTTGCTCGCCATTCCTCTCCACGGACGGGATACGTGCGATATTCTCTCAGGTGAGTCTGATAAGCTCTGAGTTCCTCCAGCACTGGTGACGTCAACGCCTGAGTTATGCCAATCTGCCATAACGCAGCTTTTGCGCTTGACTAGGTGCCTCCATGTGCATGGTTCCCCCTCTGGGCGACCCCCACATGTGTATTCCACTGTAAGTCTCCTTGTGAGCGTGTGTCTTTCCCTTGGCAAGCCACCTTGCCACCCCTGGGGTTTAAAATTCCACCTGCGGCTGGACACCCCAGTGATTCTCCATATGCATCCCTCTGGGTCATATGTGTATTCTAAGTCCCCCCCATCATGGCTGGGCATGATTGCATATTTCTCTCTGGAGATATGCTTCCCAGTGTACCTTGGTATCCCTGTGTTAAGTAGGACTCCTTCGTTCGACTAGTCTCACAACAGGGAGCTCAGACTTACGCAGGGCACTGGAAGACAGCCGAGGTGGCGTGATTAGACTGGAACCCCAATCGTCGTCATCCGACGTAACTCGGAGTGACCACGAAAGGGAACGTCTCGGTTACGGATGTAACCCTCGTTCCCTGAGTGGGAACGGAGACGTTACGTCTTCCTGCCACTTCCGCTGTACCGCTGAAAAACGCCTGGGGCCAGTCTCGGCTCCTCAGCGAAGGCATGTCTGCATTGTGCAGCGTACTTCCTTATATACCCCCTGCGGCGGGCGGAGTTACGCTATGCAAATTCCGCAGACCCATGGCATTTCATTGCCATTGGCTCGTTTTATATACTCGAAGGTGATAGGCTTCTAAGCGAAACCCCAATCGTCGTCATCCGACGTAACGTCTCCGTTCCCACTCAGGGAACGAGGGTTACATCCGTAACCGAGACGTTGTGTGGTCATTGCTCTCCACTTCCTGTGAAGTGATGTATCGATGTTCCCTTATTCCCTATGCCGTGCGCAGTGCCCTTCGAACTGAACATGTTCGCTCCCTTTGGATTGGAATCTCACTTAAGATGGCGGAAAACCCTGTGAAGTCCACTTCGCAGTCCACAACGCACCTCTAGAGCGACGTTGTTGATTGTTTGAGCATGTGACTGCGCGTTTCTCCTTGTTTTCTATTGTTATGCGCAGCATATTTCCCGTGCGCACAAACACAGCCACAGACAATGAATTGTTTGTTCGGTTAGCAAAGAAGAGCATGATGTATTTTGTATAAAGTTTTTTTGTTTTTTTTGTTATTAACTGCTTTGAGAACTGGAAATGCACAATTCATGCATACAAATCTGTATAAATGAAGATGATTAAATTAGACCGATGCAAAAAACGAAATTCATGCCTGCATTTATTAAGCCAAACCTAGTAAAAACGAATGCAGTCTATACACTGACTTGGCAGCTCTGTGAAATGTAATACAACAGTGCCACCTACTGTCTAAATGCATTAACATTAAAAGTGTGAGGTGAAACTCTTGCATAGACATAGGTAAATGGGTTTGTCAATTAGCCTGAAATAAAAAAAATGTAAAAAAAAATTCAGATCTTGTGCTTCCTCACATTGGAGTCCCGCGATCATGTACAAAGTTTGGTTTCGATACGTGATAGAGTTCCTGAAATATGAGCTACTTCCTGTTTTGGCGACTACGCCGCTGATTTCGTTTGGCTGTGACGGGCAAACGCTTCTGAAAATTAAAAATCCTTCTAGTAACTTTTGTGAGGCTTGGTCCAAGGATCATGTACGTCCAGTTTCGTGAAGATTGGACCAAATTTGTGACCTGTGAAACTTTAGTTTCGCTTTCTGTTCAATCCACTATGGCGGACAAACGACATGGACTCGTGATGTCATCTTCGCGAGCAACTCACACCGGTACTGACCGTACGTTTTAAAGTTGGAACGGTGTCTCTGTCTCAAAGGGCCTAGGCGCAGGAGCTGGCCAAAATTTTTCTCCCGGGAATAATAATAATAACTAGAAAAATGCATTTCCGGAGGAACTTGCTCGGGTGCGGTTCACTAACGTGAGCAGGAAGTGGATAAGGGTGCGTTTAAGTTTGCTTGATGTGAGAATTTCAACAATAGTACTTTTTTCAAGATTGTGCAAAAAAGGTGAAAAGTTATGTGCATTAAGAGACATGTCTGCAGTGTAGACTAGTGCCAATGGCATTGTTTATGTGGCTTGGTTGTTGGTTTTGAAATAATTGGTTATGAATATACAGCAAAGAGTGGGAGTGTTTTGGGGGATGAAATAGTATTGAAAAGAAGTTGACAGTCTTCATTTACTGTATCCAATAAGCCAATACAAAACTCACCCAGCTGTTCTGTGGCTGAGTGTTCCCTTTGATTAGGAACAAATTCATTAAATTTAATGCCTTTTTAATGCCATTTTTTTTATTTTTAATGCCATACACGACCCATGACTAACCACGGATATTATGTATGTATGTATGTATGTATATATATATATATATATATATATATAAACTTGATTAATCACACGTTTTTTACGCAATTAAAACACTTACATTTGTTTAGGTTTATATATTTTATAATGTAATCATTTCACAGTTAATCTACAAATGAATGTAGAGACAACATAAAGGCCAGTCTCACTGATACTAATACAGCTATTGATATCTGGATAAAAATGATTTCTCCCCCCTAATTTTAAACATTAATTATAGCCATCCAACATTACAGTGTAATTAAAAGCTATCAAGTTTTTAACATTAGGCTTCAAAAAAAAATATGACAACTTTTAATTTAAGTGAACTTAACAAACAATCCTCACATAAACCTATAATAAATGTCATATTTACCTTTGGCCTTCCTGTCTAACATACATTATCAAACAGTCTGCACATCATAAATTATAGATTAAATATAGACTACTGCTTATTAAAGCTACAAGAGTTCTTTAGTCAATAGCAGTGAGTAATTTTCTCTGGTGCCTTTGTTCTGTGATTAACTTTACTGACAGAAAGCTTTATTGGCTGCTGTCCCTTTAAGAGCAGCTGCTGACAGAAACACGGATCTAACACGCGCCTCATTCTCTCACAACTCTTTGCGTTCATTAAAGACTTTATTTCACTAATTTAAGACTGCTCTTATTTTATGAGGATACTCACAAAACAGACATTTTGGCAAAATTGTGTGTTATTGATCGTTGCGCGAAAGAGGACCGTTTTCTGGTGCGCAGTCTGTGCGCACGATCTGGCGCGCGTCTTTCTCTCTCTGTGTGTGTGTGTGTTACATAGACAGGACATTCGCAGGCAGCGCGTTTAAAAGCATTTACATGAATAAGAGCGGGATCATATAATGTAACGCTACCCAAGGGATGACAAAAATTAACGAATGCTGCGTTTGCGTTAAATATTTTAACGCGTTAAACTGGACAAAAATAATCTCATGCGTTAACGCGTTAAAAAACGCAAAGTGAGCTTCAACAGCGGATGTCGAGCTGATGAGGGAACGTTACTACACATAGTTAATTGCTGTCTGCCTTTTACCGTCGACCTGTGGCTGTCAGACTGCATATGAGATTTTACGCCATTGATTCCCATTGTAGCTACCCAATTTAAATACCTTTTTACAAACGCTGCAAAATCCTTCTTTATTTTGACCACCAGCCATGTTCTAAATTGTTTGTCTTCCATGCACTTTCCCAGTTTTCTGGTCTAGTTTTATTCCTGTTGTTCCTGCTGTCCAAAATTACTCTTCTTACTCGAAGACTATTCAAATAAATGGATAATATAACATTTTCTTCAAAACCATTAAAAAAAAATGTAATGCCTGTAGGATTACAATTTAATGCTTTTTAATGCCATTTAAGGCATTAATTATCGCAAAATCCATTTAATGACTTTTAATGCTTTTTAATGCCCCGCGGAAACCCTGGCTGATCATAGCTGTACAGGGCGCCTTATTATTTTTCATCTCCATAAATATATCTAGTAGTAAAGCTAATGCAAGGGCTAGAAATCAATTAAATCTTTTTTTTTAAATCGGAGTTCATGGTTGCATAGCAACGACAGACGCCACGGGACAGCAAGCGCTTGTGGAAAGGAGAGAGTGGCGCGCTCGCGCTTTCCACTTGTTTTTACACATCTAGAGAGACGTTGTTGATTGTTTGAGCATGTGACTGCACGTTTCTCCTTGTTTTCTATTGTTATGCGCAGCATATTTCCCGCGCGCACAAACACAGCCACAGACAATGAATTGTTCGGTTAGCGAAGAAGACCAAATGTATGATGCATAGGCTAATAATCTTTAGATCCCCCCCATGTGACCCATGTAAGTGGTGGAATTCCCTCCCAGTTTAAAAAACGAAATTCAGGCCCTGCATTTATTAAGACAAACCTAGTAAAAACTGCAGTCTATTCACTAACTTGGCAGCTCTGTGAAATGTAATACAACAGTGCCACCTACTGTCTAAATGCATTAACATTAAAAGTGTGAGGTGAAACACTTTTGCATAAGTAAATGTTTTTGTCAATTAGCCTGAAATAAAAAAAAAAATGTAAAAAATTCAGATCTTGTACATCCTCACATTGGAGTCTCGAGTTAATGTACAAAGTTTGGTTTCGATACGTGACAGCGTTCCTGAAATATGAACTACTTCCTGTTTTGGCGACTACGCTGCCGATTTCGTTTGGCTGTGACAGGCAAACGCTTCCGAAAATCAAAAATCCTTCTAGTAACTTTTGTGAGGCTTGGTCCAAGGATCATGTACGTCCAGTTTCGTGAAGTTTGGACCAAATTTGTGACCTGTGAAACTTTAGTTTCGCTTTCTGTTCAATCCACTATGGCGGACAAACGACATGGACTCGTGATGTCATCTTCGCGAGCAACTTACACCAGTACTGACCGTACGTTTTAAAGTTGGAATGGTGTCTCTGTCTCAAAGGGCCTAGGCGCAGGAGCTGGCCAAAATTTTTCTCCCGGGAATAATAATAATAATAATAATAATAAGAAAACTTAAGAAGAACAATAAGTGTGCTGCTTCAGTGTTTTGCACATTTTGTTGTGATTTCACCAGAACGAAACGAATAGCTCAGTCTCCACAACGGATTGAAGCGCGCGTCCGTGTGAAGAGTGAAGACTGCGCGAGCCACAAGACAACACTGCATCCACTTCACTGATCGAAGCGGCGACGAGCACTTATCACTCTGGTCACGTGTTAAAGACACACTTTAGAGAGTGACTGAAAGCAAGACTAAAGCAAGACAGTCCGAGGAGAGAAAAATCACGGAAAGACAGTTCAGGTACGTAATAAAAGTGATTGGAGATGTGGCTTTACAGCCGGCAATGCAATGTGTTAATCTACTGATTTAGGTAAACTAATTCCCTAATAAATCATAAAAATATATGATGATCGGGGGAATTCCCATACGGAAAAGTAATATATGACATATATGTCCCTATATCGCTAGTGACACCGTCATATATGCTACATATAAGACAATATATTGCTATCACATATATACATATCTCTAGATATATGTTGATATAGGTTTATAACATAAATTTTTTCCATATTAAATAAGTATATTGATATACACTGCTCAAAAAAACACTTTGAAAACACATCAGATCTCAATGGGGAAAAATATCATGCTGGATATCTATACTAATATGGACTGGGTAATGTGTTATGAACGAATGGATTCCACATCGTTTGATGGAAATGAAAATGATCAACCTACAGAGGATTGAATTCAAAGACACCCCGGAAATCTAAGTGAAAAAATGATGCAGCAGGCTTGTCAATTTTGCTGAAATTTCATTGCAGCAACTCAAAATGGTACTCAGTAGTTTGTATGGCCCCCACGTGCTTGTATGCAGGCCTGACAACGTCGGGACATGCTCCTACTGAGACGGCGGATGGTGTCCTGGGGTATTTCCTCCCAGATCTGGACCAGCGCATCACTGAGCTCCTGGACAGTCTGAGGTGCAACCAGGTGATGTCAGATGGACCGAAACACAATGTCCCAGAGGTGTTCTACTGGATGTAGGTCAGGTGAGCGTGGTGGCCCTTCAATGGTATCATTCCTTCATCCTCCAGGAACTGCCTGCATGCTCTCGCCACATGAGGCCGGGCATTGTTGTGCACCAGGAGGAACCCAGGACCCACTGCACCAGCATAGGGTCTGACAATGGATCCAAGGATTTCATCCCGATACCTAATGGCAGTCAGGGTGCCATTGTCTAGCCTGCAGAGGTCTGTGCGTCCCTCCATGGATATGCCTCCCCAGACCATCACTGACCCACCACCAAACCGGTCATGCTGAACGATGTTACAGGCAGCATAACATTCTCCATGGCTTCTCCAGACCCTTTCCTGTCTGTCACGTGCTCAGGGTGAACCTGGTGTCATTTGTGAAAACCACAGGGCACCAGTGGCGGACCTGCCAATTCTGGTGTTCAATGGGAAATGCCAATCGAGCTCCCTGGTGCTGGGCAGTGAGCACAGGGCCCACTAGAAGACGTCGGTTCCTCAGGCCACCCTCATAAAGTCTGTTTCTGATTGTTTGGTCAGAGACATTCACACCAGTGGCCTGCTGGAGGTCATTTTGTAGGGTTCTGGCAGTGCTCATCATGTTCCTCCTCGCACAAAGGAGCAGATACCGGTCCTGCTGATGGGTTAAGGACCTTCTACGGCCCTGTCCAGCTCTCCTAGAGTAGCTGTCTGTCTTCCTGGAATCTCCTCCATGCTCTTGAGACTGTGCTGGGAGACACAGCAAACCTTCTGGCAATGGCACGTATTGATGAGCCATCCTGAAGGAGCTGGACTGCCTGCGCAACCTCTGTAGGGTCCAGGTATCGCCTCATGCTACCAGTAGTGACACTGACCCTAGCCAAATGCAAAACTGGTGAAAAACAGTCTGAAAAGATGAGTAGGGAAAAAATGTCAGTGGCCTCCACCTGTAAAACCATTCCTGTTTTGGGGGTTGTCTCACTGTTGCCCATCTAGTGCACCTGCTGTTAATTTCATTAACACTAAAGCAGTTGAAACTGATTACCAACCCCCTCTGTTACTTAACTGACCAGATCAATATCCCAGGAGTTTAACTGACTTGATGCTATTCTCTGATTAAAAAGTGTTCCCTTTATTTTTTTGAGCAGTGTATATTAATATGATGTATATGATTATTATTTAGATGCTAAATATAAGACAATATATTGCTATCACATATATATACACATATCTCTATATGTTGATATAGGTTTATAACATATACTCATTTAATATGGCAAATGTATATATGTTATAAACCTATATCAACATATATCTAGAGATATGTGTATATATATATATGTGATAGCAATATATTGTCTTATATTGAGCATCTAAATAATCATATACATCATATTAATATATATATCAATATACTTCTTTAATATGGACAATTTATATATGTTTATTATTTACATAATACTGTATGTTGTGACCATATATGTCACCGATATGTTTAATTTATATACGCAAAACTATTTAAACATACATTTTACATGCCTATAGTTTCCTTATTCATTCCTTGTTTTCATTTTTTGAACAGTTTGAACTTTTATCAAGTCTACACACTCCTAGTCTACACACTTCAACGCTACACATTCACATTTCATTTCAATTTCTATCCCATTTTCAAATCTTTTATAAATAAAATGTATTTATTATTATTTTACCACTTCTTAACTGGCTCATATAAAAACAAAAACAAATACTGCACAAATTCTATTTGAATTTTTTTTGGTTTTTTTTCATCAATAGCCATATATCAATATATGTAAGAAAGTACATGCATGCACTACATATGCAGATGCATACAGATTACAGAATAATATACAGTTTTGTTTGTCTTCAAAAAAATCCTTAATTTAAACGTATTTCTCTTAACTTATGCAGCTATGTAAACCTGGGTTCTCCACTGGCATTCAAAGAAAACAAACTTTTGGTGCTTTCAACAAAGCTTGGCAGAGCTGCAAAAACTGATGTCACTGATGCCAGACTAAAAAAGACCAAAATTAAACGGTTACTTCATAATAGTTAAGAAAATTCAAAATGTAATCACATCTGTGCTGTTCTAAAGGCATGTACAAACATTTGTGTTCAATTGCTGAGGCATGTACAGCAGTTAGGTGAGACAGCACCTTCTCAACTGGATTAAAGTGTAGAGGATTTTGAACACAAGCAGAAAAGCTGTGCTTCCCCTCCTCAAAAAAGCGACCAATAGCATAACAAGTACTGCCGTTTCCTACATCTGTCACCATGAACGTTTTCACTGAGAAGTATGTGTTGTCAGTTTTTAAATGAACTACAGATGAATTTCTCTTCTTTGAACGGTGGTATGTCTGGGAGTGAACGATCGCACCATTGACAAACACTCGATCATAATATTCTACAACCTGCTTCTCCACCCTATTACCAACACTATGCAAAGCAATGTAGTCATCATGTGCCATCATTTTTTTCTTGGGTGGTCCAAAAGCTGTAACTCCCAAACACCTCACTGCATGCTTTCGCTCTTGTTTTCCACTCAATAACTGCCCAAGAACAGCACTACACTCTGAGGAGGGATTTTTCAGTGTTTGACTGGCATACAGTGGAAGTGCTTTTTTCATCCAGAAAACTTTACATATTTGGATGGGCACAGACTGGGTGATTTTCACCATTTCAATCAAGTCCATGTTATAGGCCTCAAATTGAAAGGCAGAATGGGCCCATAATGGCCCCCAATTCTGGACACTTCTAGAGAGATGAAGGCAGAGGTGAACATTGTAGCTGACATTGCCTATACCATAAAGGGGCTCCATCTCAGATACAAACTGATGAAGAAGGTCCTGTGCTTCTAAAAGCTGCTGAGATGAAATCGATGTGGTTAGCAGCAAAGCTATGCCACTTGCAAGTTTCAGCCAATGATTAAGGTATCTCTCAGGTAGAATCCCCTTAAGAATGGAGATACTGTAGTAAAGTAGCCACATCAGCCATTCATGGGCTTTCCAGTAACGTCTTTCTTTTATGGATCGAGGTGTTCTGGAGACATTACTTGGGGGCTTTATTTTTAACAGTAGTTTGTCAATTTGTGGTATGGACCTGCCCAAGTACCAAGGAGATTGGTGGTTTTCAGAGTCACACCATGGCAAAGTGATAGATCTTGTAACTCCAAGGAGGACACTGTGCATGTAATCAGGGACACATCCCTCAATTATATCAAATCCAGGTAAAAGGGACAACACCGACGGTCCTTTTTTACCTGCTGAAGGTGTGCCTGTCTCAACAGCTCTCGTAACCTGCTCCAAAGTCTGACTTTGACATCTAAGTTCTATATTTTCCTCAAATGGGTAAACCCTGGCCTTTCCCCGACCACGTTCGACAACTGTTCCCTTCTGAAGACAAAAAGAACATCCAAACTCCCCATTGAACTGCTTAAAGTTCTGTAGGAGTGGACGGGCAACGGAATCACTTACAAGTATTAAAGCATATACTTTGCTGGTACCATGTACACCATCAGATGTAACCCAATCAAAGCCACGCTCATGTAGATCCGTACACTCATTAACAAATGGCTCAAGATACATGTTCATCAGGGGCTTTTTAGCTCCAAACCACAATGCTGTTAACATAATATGGTCAGATCTCAGATCGGGAGGTAATTCATTTAAAGTGCACAACACGGGCCATATGGACTGTGAAGAGGATTTGAATAAAGGTACACCATCACAACTAAAGGTGATTGAAAAGTTGGGGCAATCATTTAAAGTTGTGAAGATTTGCAAGGTCTTTTTATAGAGCACACCATCACATACATCACCCAAGTGTCCATTTACGTCATCCTTGTTATTGACGGTCAACTGCGAAAACTTGTGTTGTTCAATAATATTTCGTAGTTGTGCTTCTAGAGGGAGAACAATAAAAAAGTTGCCCGATTTCACGTGCTCCTTTGCATCAACTTGTTTGCCGCAAATTCTGCAACCTACTTTTTCATCTTTTGTTTCAATTAAGACATTACAATCTAAACAGAAATGCTTCATAATAATATAGTCCTTATAATCAGTCATGTTTTTGTAGAAGTGATGTTTAGTAGCTGACACTGAGTGTTTACCGGTGATAGCATTTATGACTTGAAGCATGTCTTCTAGTGCTTCATCGGTCAAACCATGTTTTAATTTTAGAGCTAGGAGAAGCAACTCATTCTCTTTTCTTTTTTGTTCATGTAGTGCTTTCTCACTGTATTCTGACACTGTCCATAAGAAGATACATGGCTTTCATTGCTGGGCGCTTTCTCCATAATTTCATTCTCTGTAGTGCCATGTTGAATGTCATCATTGCCGTCACTTGATTGTTCTTGGTAGTCAGCCGTTTTCTGTTTCTCATGGAAGAGTACCTATACAAAAGGAATTTATTTAAAACATCAGTTAAACCCTTAAAGCATAACAGAAAATGTAATGTTTGTATGGCACCGTATCCTTACCTGCACATTGACTTCCACTTTATTGTGTAGGATGCTTGAACCATGAGGTGTAGTTGAATCCTTTGCAACTTCTTGCTGAAAGTTAAAGTCAACAATTTAACAAATCAATTCTCAAACAAAATACAAGAAGTCCTACCATGATACTACACATAAGGCAGGGCTCCAAACTAACTTATTAAAAGCACTGTAGCCCTTACTAAAAATGTTTAGGAGCACAAGCAGAACATTTAGGGGCACACCTTAAATCAACATGCAACACAGTTTTTCATATTTAAAAAATTAAAAGACATTACAATGTGCAGTTTTATTTCAAGTTCCCAGGGCTCCAGACTAACACTAACAACTCAGTTTTACAGAAAGTATTTGGTAGCACTGGGGGCTGACGATAAAGTACTGTGCTTGAGTTGTAGATACAATTAACTTTATCATCATTCATAATGTCTTAAAGGGTTAGTTCACCCAAAAATGAAAATTCTGTCAGTAATTACTCACCCTCATGATGTTCCAACCGCGTAAGACCTTCGTTCATCTTCGGAACACAAATTAAGATATTTTTGATTAAATCTGAGAGTTGTCTCACTCCTCCATAGGCTGCTATGTGACCGAAACTTGCTGGCCCAGAAAAGTTATTAAAGAGATCGTTAATATAGTCCAAGTGACTCCAGTGGCTCAATCTTAAGTATATCAAGTGACGAGAATACTTTTTGTGCGCAAAAACAAACAAAAATAACGACTTTATTCCACTTTTCATTTCCTTCTCTCTGGGCCTCGTAGTGTTTTTGCGCTGCGCGTCTGTGTTGCACGTCACCACGCATCTCACACATGACCGGCGTCGGCCAATAGTGAGCCTACGTGGTGACGTGTAACACAGACGCGCTGCGCAAAAACACTACGCGAACCAACTAGAGGTCCAGAGAGAAGGAAATGAATAGTGGAATAAAGTTGTTATTTTTGTTTGTTTTTGCGCACAAAAAGTATTCTCGTCGCTTGATATACTTAAGATTGAGCCACTGGAGTCACTTGGACTATATTAACGATATCTTTAATAACTTTTCTGGGCCAGGAAGTTTCGGTCACATAGCAGCCTATGGAGGAGTGAGACAGGGCTCAGTTTTCATCAAAAATATCTTAATTTGTGTTCCGAAGATGAACGAAGGTCTTACGCGGTTGGAACAACATGAGGGTGAGTAATTACTGACAGAATTTTCATTTTTGGGTGAACTAACCCTTTAATATTAATTCAAATCAAAACGATTAAAAATTGTAATTAGGGAGTGGAAAATAACTAATAACCGCTCCTCTGTAGCCAGTGTTACAACAGTAATTTACTGTATTTTTATTTTTAAATAAGTGAGTTTTCCTACATCTTGAAACTTTTTGTTTTATAAATAGGAACTATCTTTAAAGGATGAACAAATAATGTTTTGGTCATACATTTAAATATGGTAATATTAGAATTTTGAAGTGCTGGAAAATATGTCTAGTACTTGTAAGTGTTTGACTATTTCTGCAACAATACCATGGTTACAGTTAGTGTTACTACAGTAAATCCATGGTTCATTCATGGTACACGTTTCTCCTGGTTTGCATGTCAGCGCTGTTTGATTTGATACATTTTATAACAGAACTCTGCGCCAAATCTGAATGCTCCTCACTAGCAGCGATATTAATTCTGTGGCAAATTCAATCTATTTCTTCACTGAATCTCATTGCACTGTGTTGTAACGGTGTCGCGTTATTGAAACCGGGCCGGCTCACGACTCAAGTAGCTTGCAGTGGTGCGCTGTCTATTATTGGTCCGAATTGATCATTGGTCCATGATGCACAAATGAGTAGCGCAGTTTTAATCTTGTTTGTTGATATTGGGAAAAGTTGTGGTCGTGCTAGCACCTCCTAAAAATTTGGTCACATCGGCAGGAATGGTGGAAACATGCGATAATTTGGTCGCAGTCTGGACCCGTGACATAAGTTATGAAAATCAAGTTTTTTCAACAGTACTTTTAAATTTATTTATTTTTGTATACTCATGCATACACAAAACATGTACCATATGTATAACGTTTAAGGATCCATCAGGTGCGTCCAGATCATCTTGTCTGTCATCAACTTCTGCAAAAACCTGAAAAGAAAAATATTTTATAAAGAATAAATAAAAACCTTTACAGATCAATTACAGGTTATAAGAAAATGAAGTAGCTGTGGGAAGGAGGTTATATTGTGAGAAAGAAAAAAAAAATACAGTGCTAATGAAAAAAAAGAAAGAATAATGTTCAAAATATTATATATTCTATATAGAAATAAGAAATAAGCCAGAGTTTTGATAATATAACTGATTATTTGTGGGTTTTGGCAAAAAACCACATCACTTCACATTGACAGGCTAGATACACTTCCTTCACAGTGCAGCATCAACATTCTCAAAAAGTATATGTTAATTAAAAATTTTAGTGTTACACCATTTTAACACATTGTGTCGTCATACACAATGTGTGTCACTTTGTGTTAATTGTGCATTCAAATTAATAATAGGGACAACACAAGTTGAGTTTAAAGTAGGGCTGGTCCGAATACCATTTTTTGAGCTTCGAAGCTTCGGCAGTAATAAACTTTGAATATTCGGAGAGAGGGTGCTGGACATATTCTTCTCTCTAAAAAATCTCTATGTGTCTTTCTATCTTTTTGAATTTTTATTATTTCGAGAACCGTTCATCCAATCGACTTCATAAGGGAGTACAGTGTTGCATTTAGTGCAAGATAGACACACCAGACGCAACACGTTCTGAATTAATAAACTAGAACAGCGCGAGCGGGAAGAGGCGCATCTCACGCGGGAAGGGTTTAGATGCTCCGAGAACGGACACGCGAGACGCAACGTGTTCAGAATTAATAAACTACAGAACAGCGCGAGCAGGAAGCCGCGCGCCTCGCAGGCAGGGTTTCCTATAGGCTATGCCCCGAGAACGGACACTGCAATAATGATATAAAACGTCAACGGTTCTCTACAAAACATGCGTTTTATATCACTAGTGTGCGTTCTCACCGCCCTGCCCGCGGTGAGGCGCGCCGCTTCTCCTTTGTGCTGTTAACTGTGGCCCGCAGGTCTGTTAACTTAAGCAATACTTTTGATAAGGTAGTCTGATATTTTTCTGACTAACAAATTACTGACACAGTAAAGGAAAAGGGTAGATTTAAATAAAGAAAAACTCAATTTAAATAGGCTGAATATAAACAATTTTAATAAAGAAATTACAAATTTTTTATAAACAAAAAACGATATTTAAATATAGATGAACTAAATACAAATAAAGAAATAACGGAAATTAAACAAAGATAAACGAATTTTAAAGAAATAACGAAATTTAGGCTAAAGAAAAACGAAAAATAAATGAACAAACTAGCTGTCACGATACACACAGGGAAAAGGTAAGATCCAAGTGCATTTTATTAAGGGTAATCCATACTCGTAATCCAGGCAGGCAAAAGGTCAAAGTCCATACAAAAACAGTCCAAAACCAGAAACAAACAAGAAACAACCGTAAACAGAACTCCGAAGTGCAGGGTGACATTATACAAGGACTCCATAACAATGACTAAACAGACAGGGTATATATATATACACACAGATACTAACAAGGTGACGGGAAACAGCTGAGTGCAATGATCAATGAGTGACAGAACAGGTTGATGGGAAATGTAGTTATGAGTGAAAGACACCGTGGGGGAAGAGGACCTCTAGTGGTTACCCAGGGAACACAAACCAGACACTGTGACATTACCCCCCTATAGTTTTATAGTTATAGACATAACTATAAAACAAAACAAGAGTCCAGGAGGGAGGTGGAATGGTGGAGGATCAGGGGGAGGGATGGGGGGCCAGGTCCATGAAGGGGAACAGAAACGGGGTGACAGCTTAGCCGGCGGCCAGGGTGAAGCAGACAGTCCATCGGGCGGCCAGGGCGAAGCAGACGACCCATCGTGTGGCCATGAAGGAGACGACAGTCCCTCGGGCGTCCATCGGGCGGCCAGGGCGAAGACGACAGTCCCTCGGGCGGCCAGGGCGGAGACTTTGCCTCGGGCGGCCAGGGCGGAGACTTTGCCTCGGGCGGCCAGGGCGGAGACTTTGCCTCGGGCGGCCAGGGCGGAGACTTTCCCTCGGGCGGCCAGGGCGGAGATTTTCCCTCGGGCGGCCAGGGCGGAGACAACACTTCAGGAGGCCAGGGCACAGAAACAGGCTCAGGAACAGACAACGGCTCAGGGACAGACACCGGCTCAGGGACAGACACCGGCTCAGGAACAGACACCGGCTCAGGGACAGACACCGGCTCAGGGAAAGACACCGGCTCAGGGACAGACACCGGCTCAGGAACAGACACCGGCTCAGGGACAGACACCGGCTCAGGGACAGACACCGGCTCAGGGACAGACACCGGCTCAGGGACAGACACCGGCTCAGGAACAGACACCGGCTCAGGGACAGGAACAGACACCGGCTCAGGCACAGGAACAGACACCGGCTCAGGCACAGGAACAGACACCGGCACAGGAACAGACACAGACACCGGCTCAGGAACAGACACAGACAGCGGCTCATGCACAGGAAAAGATACAGACACTGGCTCAGGAACAGACACCGTCTCCAGCACAGTGTCCGGGGTTCCAACTGGAAAGGAGACTACCATCTTGGTGGTGTGTGCAGCCCAGGCACGCAGGACAGCAACCACATAAAAAGTGAAGACAGCCCTCTTGGCCGTGTCAGAGCTGACGGGTACAGCCTCTGGCACAGGAACAGTCTCTGGATCAGCAGACGTGATGTGAACCATCTCTGGATCGGCAGACGTGACGTGAACTGTCTCTGGATCGGCAGACGTGACCAGAACAGTCTCTGGATCGGCAGACGTGATAACCTCCCTGTTCTGAGGGACGGTGGATGCCTGCTTCCTCCTCCTCCGCCTACATTTGGAAGGGTGAGGCAGTGGAATGGCGGTTGGAAGTTCCAGTGTGGAAGCCATCTTGTCTGGTGACACCGCCGACGAGTCGGCCACTCCTTCTGGAAAACTAAGCCCAACTGAAATATCCCACCTGCTGCGGGAATGAAGATATCCAACAAAGCCATCAAAGTCCAATATCTCCAGTCCCCTCATTTCCCAGGCTGACAAGGGATCATCAAGACAGCAATTAAAAAAGTCTTTCAAAGCTGCATCATTATATCCCATGCCTTCTGAAAGAGTCAAAAATGTCTGAGCCAGACAACCCACCGTCTGGCCCTGCTGGCGTAGGCCCTTTTGTTTTAGATTCTACAATTTGTATTCTCTTTTTTTCCCCCACAGGGAGACAGTCCACCCTAGAAAAACTACAACACGAGAGGACACAACACCAGTCCAGTCCAAAACCTCTGACCAAACAAAAATGAAAAGCCAAATCCTAAGTTTGTTGAAGAGGAGACCAGTGATCATGAACCATCTAGCCCCAAAAAGGTAACAATATATATATTTTTACTGAGACCCAAAACTCACATCTGCATTGCGAATGTAAAAAAAAAAAGGCTATTATATAGTTGTTGCTTAAGAATAAAATTAAACAAAATCATTATTATTTATAACTTTGCAAATAAATTACTACATTTAGAAATTAAATAGGCTACTTAAAATGAATCATCCAAAATTAGGAGTACCTAATAATCAAAAAAAATTCACTAGATCTTGACAGGATCCTTTTTTTAAGTTATTATTTTTTATTTTTCACCATTTCTGAACAAGCTTATATTAGCAGGGTTTCTGCGGAGTCATAAAAAGTCATGAAATGTCTTAAATTTAATACTAAGAATTTTAGGCCATAAAAAGTCATAAAACGTCCGGATTTTCCATACAAGGTCATAAATTTCATTCAGCCACGTCTTAAATTGATATGCTCGTTCATTCATTGGTTCTGCCATTGCCATGCACTGGCGGAATAATGTTAAATGCACAGGTTAAATGCTCCAAAAGCGGAACGCTCATTTGAAAAGCGCACCACACGGACCATTTACACGCTCGGCTCAAAGTCCAAACGGCAGCGCAGCGCGAGCTCACTAGAACCAATGCGTTTACTCTGTGAATTGTTCAACTGTTTGGCAAGTGTTTCTCATGATATGTTCTGACAATAAAGAGTAACGTTAGTTATCCCGGAAATTTTGGACAATCTCGATGGCCGGACATGTCCGGGAAAAATAGGATGGTAACCCCTGATACTCAGGGCCCGGTTTCCCGATAACGCTCACTCTTAGCGCGCAAAGAGAGCTCGAAAGATATATCTTACCAAAGGTGTTTATGTTCCTAAGTGTGTTTCCCGAAGTGTCCCTTAGGAAGCTTCTTAACATGCTGCCTCCTACTTTCGACGTTACAAAGGCGCTGTCCCAAGTGAAGGTGCTGAATTAGTTGGCATCGATTATTTAGGAATCGATTTTCCACTTCACACGCAGGTGCATTACGGCGTTAAAGAAAGACAACACGTTCTATGCAAATTAAACATTCCTCAAATTATTCCAGTAACATTTATTTTAACAGTTTAAGTTATCAGTAAAATATAGACTAGGCTATTAATTAAATTATCAAATTGTCAGTAATATGTTCACACTGTTGCTTACGGGTAGCTCATTATCCCGTGCGTTGTGCCACTTGTGCCGCTACATGGGTTTAACGACTTCTAAAAATTATGTAATACACTTTTATATTAATGTAAGGTACTTTCAATCAGAATTGATTGGTTAATGTTTTCAATAAAAAGCAACCTATCTACAATGAACAGAGTGAGAGAGTTAGATACAGAATATGATGGGGAAGCAACATAAAAAAAAGGGCACCAATCTTCTCGTTAGAGGAACTTGAAGTTTTGCTGGACTTCAGGGCTTATAAAGCAAAATTCTGCCGCGTTAGCCTGGCAAGCGCAGGTCTGAGAAGGTCCAGGTCCAAGAGAAGGTACAATTGACATGGACTAAACGGCTCCGCAGCTGGCGCTGTCTTTGATTCAATACAAGGAAACGTTGGATCGCTGCCATAGTTGGTCGCTTACTGGACACCGCATGCTTACCCATTTATAGATCTTAGCCATTTAGAGCCAAATTGTTTGCCAAATTTTAATTATCAAAAGTGATTGCCAATTTAAACGCGTTAATGACATTTCGAAATACCACCATATTAGCTCTGATACCAAATAAAGTCAACTTCATAAATAAGCCTGTATCCATTGCAAATTTTATTTTATTATTGGTCTTATAATGTCCATAACATAAAATCATTGTTGAGCCACAACATTGTCAACATACCATAGTTTGACTTGTACTGCGCTGTGCTGATTTCTAACTGCACAGTGGCGGCGACTAGCGTCTTGAGCTCAAACAACGCTAAGAGAGAGCTACGAATGGTCCAGACCAACCTTACGAAAGTGTGACTTACAAAAGATATACTTAGTGTACGAACGTTTCGGGAACCGTCCCATAAGGTTAAGAGAGAGGTTAAGGAATAGGTTAAGAACTACTTAGAGATAAGAACGCTTTGGGAAACCGGGCCCTGATTTCTCCACAGAATAAGAACCAGTTAGCTTAGCTTCCAAAAAAAGATAGCTGACACTATTTGTACATTCTGTGAGTGTGATTGCATCCTCTATGGGCGTGTTGAAAATTTAACGAATAAAACGAATTAAAAAAGTAGATTTGTTTTTCCAGACAAAAAAATACATAAATCTCTCATCTCAGGGGTATATGAGGGGGAAAGGTAATTTGAAAATACTACAGGTTTTCTACTGATACAAAGCTTATTGCTAAATCCTGAAGTATCCCTTTAAGAGAGAGTGTGATATCATAAAAAAAAATCAGCTCTTTGTTTTTAATGTTTTGTACTAATATTTTTGTCATGTTTTATTTAGTGGCAAACTACCCACTAAGCAAAATAATGTCCAAAAGACGTCTTTTCAATGTCTTTGTCACAAAAATCGGACGTTGAAAAGATGAGGAGCCAGAATGAAAGTTTTTATGACGTCTTTTTTTGACGTGTTCTGCACGTCCGATATAGACGTTCATCGAACCTTCGTACAAGTTTAAAAACTAGTTCAAATGTGGCCATTGTGGACATATTTCAACATCATTTATGGTCTCATTTAGACATAATTACTTTGACTATTGTTGTCAGATGATCTTAGTGAGAATAAACAGAGGTTTAGATGTTGATATTAGTTTCATTTGAAGTGTCACCATTGTGATGATCAGTGTTTGCTTTAGTTGGGCTCTTGGTCCCCTTTCTTTTTACTTTATCTTTTCTTTGGCTGCTGTAACAGTGTGTTTGTGTAACACAATTGTAGTGGCAGAGAAAGCCTAGAAAAAGTTTGAGGTGTTATCAGCTCAATGTTGATGATGACATAAGCATCATAAAATGGGCATTTAATATTGTGTTTAAAGTTTTGTGTTTATATTTGGCATTAATAACCACCAACCTAGTGGAATTGCAATATTGTTGTACCGATTCGGTTCGATACGAATACATGTACCGTTCCACCCATAGTCTGTGGACTCTGAATTATTGTAAAGATGTTCAACAGTCGTTACTGACACTGTCATTTAGTCAGATATATTGTGTGTGTGTAAAGAGTCTTTGAGTTGATCAAGTTCCTCTAAAACCTCTTTCAGATCCAGAAGACACAGAAACCCACCAGAGACGATCATCTCCAGAGTCTCTCAAACACAAAACAGATTCAACAGGCAAGAAATGAAACTTTCATCTGATCATCTTCAATAAAGCTTGTGATTCATGATCTGAAAACTCTTTCTCTGTTCCTAAACCGTTACTGTCTGTGTTTGTTTCCTGAAGATGGACATGAACACACATGGGCCGATAGATTACTCACTGACAGGTTAGTCTAGTTAAAGAGTCTGACCTGTGCTTGAACTGAACCAATGAAGATCAGTCCATTCAATCCCATCATGCATCTGGCCTCTGAGTAACTGCAGGCCGCTAAAGCTCAAGGCATCCATGCATTAAAACTCTCTCACGCAGAAGAAGATCAGGAGCAGAAGAACTCAGCGCTGCTTTACACCAGGAGAAACTTCACCTTCAACTCTTTAAATCACAGGAGTTTACTGTTCATTACAAACAATCCACTTCTGGTTCCTGATGGAGCGCTGAACCTCCAACCCGTTCTGAACCGCAACTGTATATCTAAACATATTAAAGCCTGTATACGATTATAAGTGGAGATCCTCATATCTGAGAGTCCTGCTCATCAGAAAGTAGAAAGTTTAGTATTTCACAGTCCCATGTTCAGCTCCACAGCTTCTGTAGCTCTAGATAACTCTATAGTGTCTCTGCTGGTGTGTGTGTGTGTGAGTGTGTGTGTGTGTGTGTGTGTGTGTGTGACGGTGTTCTCCTGAGCAACAGCTTCATCTACTGGTCATTCTCCAGACCGTCATCATGACAGTGAAATCTCTTCGTCTGCTTCAGGAGATGTTCAGATATTCTGGCCACATTCATCCTGACATTCAGTGTTAATCTTTCACTCAATCTGGCCAGTAAATCAGTTTCTACTTTCAATATGTGTGTGTTGTCCTGTAATGTTATGCTGGAGTTTTAAAAGACTGTTAAACTTGTGCATGTGTGACATTATATATGACATTATACTGTATGTGTTTAGTCCTCTTATAGGTCTAAAACACTAATGAACAATGAAGCGTGTAATAGTGGTGTTCAGTAAAGTGTTCTAGTACCAGATCATCAAATTAAACACCTTTCTCTTTTGTATTTACAGTAGATTACCAGGATTTTTCCTGGCTCAAAATGAGGCGGAGGTGGTAAAATTATAATAATGTATTTTAAAAATAAGATAATTCAATTTGGTTTTTTTGTAGATCATCATATAGCCTAATGTTTCTTCCACCAGAAGAAAATTTTGTTCATTTTAAAGATAAATTCATTAATCTGGTGCAATTTGAGTCACCCGAATCCACTGTTAAAAATAGATAATCCACCCGCAAACCGCCCATATTCTATGATTTAGATATCTGCATCTGATCATCACATTACAATTATTCAAAATTCTTAGTGTTAAGCATGATAATATGGTAACATATCACACTGAAGTAGGCTGATTTAAAATGAACATTTATTTAAAATAAAAGTTCTTCTTTTGGCAAAATTACATTTCCTTTAACCATTTAATCCCACCGGTCACAATAGTGACCGTAAAAAAAATGTTTCATTTCTAAGGCTATAAAAATGTTACTGAATGATCTATCAATGCATTTCCAGCAGATATTGAAATAATAAAGGGTTTCAATGAAATATGTGCAGTGTCGCATGTTTACTGTAAATTGTCTCATGACCAGAGCTGTTTACTTCCTGTTTGCGCTAAGAGAAGAGGATGGCAGCAAGAAAAGGGTAGTAAAGTATGTTAACATAAAGATAGGACATAGATTTTTGGTACACATCATGTTTAAGGTGTCTAGCATTGATATATGCATTTGCAATTACTCAACTTTGTTTAATGTGGTCATAGAACTCACAAACATGTCAACGGCAACAATAGTGACCGGTGGGATAACCCATTGTATCTACATGCTAATACACATAGGCTAACTGTTCTACCTTACTTTCTGCCTAATTTTACACACACACACACACACACACGCACACACACACACACACACACACACACACACACGGTCACGTCTCCTCTGATGCCTGATCTCCACACACACACACACACACACACAGAGAAACACATAGACACACTGTCACGTCTCCTCTGATGTCTGATCTCCACACACACACACACACACACACACACAGAAACACATAGACACACTGTCACGTCTCCTCTGATGTCTGATCTCCACACACGCACACACACACACACACACACACACACAGAGAAACACATAGACACACGGTCACGTCTCCTCTGATGTCTGATCTCCACACACACACACACACACACAGAAACACATAGACACACTGTCACGTCTCCTCTGATGTCTGATCTCCACACACACACACACACACACACACACACAGAAACACATAGACACACTGTCACGTCTCCTCTGATGTATGATCTCCACACACACACACACACACACACTACTCTGAAGCTTTACACCAGCGCTGTGCTGCTTACATTAGTTCAATATAATCTTATCAAAAATGAAGCTCAATTCAGACACAAACCACAGAATCCAACAGAATAATGTACATATTTGACAGAATCATATTCATTACCTGTGACCTTCTCCAGTGTCTCCAGCTGCTGTAAGACATAAAGCACAAACTCTGGTTAATTCCACTCTCATAATCAGGGTCCGATTATGCCCCTAAATACCCACGGAAATGGCCAAGCACCCACAGAAAAACATGAGATATTCTACAGTTATTTAACCAGTAATAATCTGCGCCTATGGTCGATGATGCAAAAGTGTTTATCAAAAACATTGTTCATAAGCATCTTGAGTCTTCTAATACCACAGCCAGATTTTTGTTTGTCTTTAAATACCCTACAGCCACATATTCTTGCTGAGAAACTTTTTGGATAATTGATTTTCTGACCAATAGGTCTCAGAGAGTGAAGTCAACAACATCCTTTCTGACCTCCTATAAACTTCAACTGGCTCTCTGCAGGGCTGTGTCCTTCCCTTCTGCTCTGGGGAATAAAGATGATTGCAGATCCACCCAATTTAATTGTCATCTAAGTTTGCTGATGATGACACGTCTTAAGCCGGGTGCAGACTGTACGATTTTGGCAACGATTTGTCCGTCTGAGACAATTTTTTTAAATCCTAAAAGATTCCTCTGATCCTGCATGGGACTAAAATCTAAAGTCTTTGATCGTTAGTCTGAGATGTTCACCAACAACCCATTATTAATGACCGTTGCGATCAAATTTGACCTCAGACGAAATTCTGACTGCGGTTCTCTCAGTCCTGCAGTGTGGCTCTCCTACGACCACCGTCAAATCGTCTTCGTTTTTCAAGACAAGCCATGACCAAAATTAACTTTAGAGATTTCTTTGTAGCCACCATTTCAATCCCACGTGTAATGCGGCTCACATCAACGAACGTGTAATTAATGATGTAAAACAAGTGCACATCCGTTTTTAATGCGTCTTCACTGTCGTACAGTCTGACATAAATGTCAACTGAGATCTTACAGTGTGTCATGGCTTACAGCGATGATCATGTTCATACAGTCTGACAAGCAACAATTGTAAAAGGATTACTATAAATCGTACAGTGTGCACCGGCTTTACTGTCTCTGCTTTCAGGCCCTGTGACAACTCCTGTTTGGAATTAAATGTGAACAAGTTTAAAGATATGCTAGTAACCTTTTCCAATAAGCACTTCAACACGGAGGAGATTATTTTTTTCTTTTAAGGAAGCTCAATTCCTTCGGGGTCAGTAAGAACATTCTGTCACGGTTCATGAGTGCGCTGCTTCCTGCTTGTCTCGTGCATTTGTTATTGTTGTCTGTGTGCCATGTGCGTGTGTGTGTGGGTGTCACGGGATCAATTATCAGTCAATCATCTCATCTGTAATCAGCTCGGCGCCAGCTGCCACTCATCTCCAGTTCCTTTAAAGACCCACTGAATTCTTCTCTCATTGTCAGATCGTTGGTCGATGTTTGTGCTGTGTTTCCTGTTTCCCGTGAGTTGGTTTCTTCCTGGAGTCCTGTGCTGTGTGTTCTTCGTGTCTGGATCCTGTCTTCACCTTCACGCCGTTTCACCGCCGGATTCATCGCGACCATCTAGTCCCTGCGCCACCCTGCTTCAGCCGTCTGACCCTCACCATCTGCCTGAGTCTGAACTTCTGTGTTTAAGTGTTTAATAAACATACATTCTTGAGATCGCCTGCATTTGCTTCCTTTTTCCAGTGCGTCATGACAGAACGATCTGACCAATCGATGGAAGCAGCAGGCGAGACCCAGATATCGATGGAAGCTTTCATCGGCACGAGCATTCAACGAATGGACGCTCAAGAGGAGGGGCTTAACAACAACGGACGTGCCATACAGGCACTGGTGGTGCAGGTGTCCGAGCTAACCCAGCAAATTCAACATCTGCGCATGCCCACTGCGCCACCCACGCCGTTCGTGCCCCCCGTTCCTGCTGATCCGCCCTCCCAGTCCGAGCCTCGTATGCCAGTTCCTGAGAGGTATGCTGGAGAACCTGATTATTGTCGTGCTTTCATTACCCGTTGTGAGATGCATTTCGCCCTACAGCCACGCACGTTTGCCACGGAAACTTCTAAGGTGGCATTTGTCCTCACTCTCCTGACTGGGAGGGCGGCCCTTTGGGGCACGGCGGTGTGGGCGAATAGAGACCCTTGCTGCACGTCGTTCCAGGCACTCGCGGAAGCCATGAAGAGAGTCTTCGACCGCGCGGCGGCCGGGAAGGAGGCTGCTAGGAGGCTGGCGGAACTCAGACAGGGTAATCGCTCTGTATCGGACTACGCCATTGAGTTCCGCACCCTGGCCGCCGAGTGCCAATGGAACGACACGGCGCAGTGGGACATGTTCCTGCATGGGCTGGCTGACCGCGTACATCAGGAGATCTACGCCCTGGACCTCCCGACGACCCTCCATGGTCTGATAGAGCTGGCTTTGCGGGTGGACTCCAGGCTTGGCCGGATGAGTCGACGCGCGCAAACCGAACGTCCAGTCCACTTCCTCGACTTCCCGAGGTCCAGCGGCACCGACGCGGTCAGCCCCATCCACGACACCGAACCCATGCAGGTGGGAAGAGCTTGGCTTTCCCGGGAGGAGAAGGAGAGGCGGAGATCCCTGGGCCTTTGTTTGTACTGTGGAGGATCTGGACATTTTCTGAACACGTGTCCGTTAAAAGGCCCAGCCCGGCAGTAACTATGAGGCTACTGTCGGGTGGGATCTCCGCTGCTAAGACCTCAGGAACACCATCAGCGACATCTACTCTCCTCCCGGTTAGACTTAGATGGTCGCATCACCAACACCACTGTCATGCACTCTTGGACTCAGGGGCCGAAGGTAATTTTCTGGATCATCACTTCGCCATCAAACACCACATTCCTCTACAACCACTCACCCAACGCATCTCTGTCCACGCACTCAACGGCCAAGACCTCCCCGTTATCACCCTGTCCACTGCTCCCCTCACACTCACCACCTCCGGAAACCACACTGAAACCATCACCTTCTACATCATGGACTCCCCCCTGGCCCCCATAGTACTTGGACACCCCTGGCTCTCTCAACACAATCCCAAAATAGACTGGCAACACAGAACTATCAATGAGTGGAGCACTGAATGTCATAAGTCTTGTCTTTTGTCTGCCTGTTCGTCTGTTTCCGTGTCTGTCTTACAGGAGAAAGCAGCGGACTTGTCAACCGTGCCCGAGGAGTACCACGACCTGAAGGAGGTGTTTAGTAAGTCTCGAGCTGCTTCTCTTCTTCCTCCTCATCGTCCCTACGACTGTGCTATAGATCTACTGCCAGGTAAATCCCCGCCTAAGGGCAAGTTGTATTCACTTTCTGCTCCAGAAAGGGAGGCCATGGATGGAGAAATATATTTCTGATTCTCTGGCAACCAAGTTCATTCGCCCTTCCTCTTCTCCTGCAGGGGCGGGGTTCTTTTTCGTGGGGAAGAAGGACGGATCCCTGCGACCTTGCAT
This sequence comes from Scardinius erythrophthalmus, assembly GCF_964197995.2. Lineage (NCBI taxonomy): Eukaryota > Metazoa > Chordata > Actinopteri > Cypriniformes > Leuciscidae > Scardinius > Scardinius erythrophthalmus. The sequence goes on from NC_138244.1 coordinate 1,671,895, forward strand.
TGATTACCGGGGACTGAACAACATCACGGTAAAGAATACTTATCCTTTGCCGTTGATGTCTTCAGCCTTCGAGAGGTTGCAGGGAGCGACTCTCTTCACGAAACTGGATTTACGCAATGCTTATCATTTGGTCCGCATCAGGGAGGGTGATGAATGGAAGACCGCCTTTAATACCCCCCGGGGACACTTTGAATATTTGGTTATGCCCTTCGGGCTTTCCAACAGTCCAGCGGTCTTCCAGGCACTCGTCAACGACGTGCTGCGAGATATGGTAGATCAGTTCATATATGTTTACCTGGATGACATATTGATTTTTTCTTCATCTCTCCAGGAACACGTGCAGCACGTCCGACGAGTGCTTCAGCGGTTGCTAGAGAATGGGCTTTTTGTCAAGGCGGAGAAATGCGAATTCCACGCACGGTCGGTTCAATTTTTGGGGTACGTTATCTCGTCCGAGGGGATTCGCATGGACCCTGACAAGGTTAAGGCTGTGATAGAGTGGCCAATTCCAGATTCCCGCAAGGCCCTGCAGAGGTTTCTGGGATTCGCCAACTTCTACAGACGTTTCATCCGTAATTTCAGCCAACTAGCCGCACCTCTGACCGCCTTGACCTCCTCCCGAACTACGTTCAGGTGGACAGACGCGGCTGGCTCCGCATTTGCCAAACTCAAGGACCGCTTTGTTTCGGCCCCAATTCTCATTGCCCCTGATTCCTCACGTCAGTTCGTGGTGGAGGTCGACGCGTCAGAGGTGGGGGTAGGAGCAGTGTTGTCCCAGCGTTCCCCCACGGACGAGAGGATGCATCCTTGCGCGTATTTTTCACACCGTCTGTCTCCTGCCGAACGTAATTATGACATCGGTAACAGAGAGTTGTTGGCCGTCAAACTAGCGTTGGAGGAGTGGCGCCACTGGTTGGAAGGGTCGGGGGTACCTTTTATTGTCTGGACCGATCATAAGAATCTGGAATACATTCGTACTGCTAAAAGGTTAAACTCCAGGCAGGCTCGGTGGGCACTTTTTTTCGGTCGTTTTGATTTTTCTCTCTCGTACCGCCCGGGTTCCAAGAATATTAAACCCGATTCTTTATCGCGTCTTTTTGATCGTTCCGAACGCCTGGTTACTCCCGAGTGCATTTTACCGGAGAGTCTATTTGTCTCCACACTCGTATGGGAGGTCGAATCGAAGGTCAAGAAGACCTTAGAAGGGGTAACGCCCCCGGTCGGGTGCCCACCGAACCGTTTATTCGTGCCGGAGGAACTACGGTCTGAGGTTATTCAGTGGGGTCATTGTTCCAACATAGCCTGTCACCCAGGAATCAATCGCACGAGGTTTTTGGTTAAGCAGCGATTCTGGTGGCCACGGATGGCCCGCGACATTCACGATTTTGTATTGGCTTGCTCGGTATGTGCCACTGGTAAGACTTCCAATCGCGCGGCAGATGGGTTACTCCAACCGCTGCCAGTCCCTTCGAGACCCTGGTCCCACATCGCTCTAGATTTTATTACCGCCCTCCCGCCCTCCCAGGGCAACACGGTTGTTTTGACCGTGGTGGACCGGTTCTCGAAGGCGGCTCATTTCATTCCCTTGCCCAAATTGCCGTCAGCCAAGGAGACAGCGGTTGCCGTCATAGACCACGTCTTTCGTTTACATGGCCTTCCGATTGACGTGGTCTCTGACAGGGGTCCCCAGTTTGTGTCCAAATTCTGGCAAGAGTTCTGTAAATTACTGGGCGCGACTGTTAGTCTGTCCTCTGGGTTTCACCCTCAGAGCAATGGCCAGACCGAGAGAGCCAACCAGGATTTAGAGAGAATGTTACGGTGTTTGGTTTCCAAGAATCCGACTTCCTGGTGTCAACAACTGTCTATGGTGGAGTACGCCCACAATACGTTACCAGTGTCATCCACGGGCCTTTCTCCGTTTGAAGGTAGTGTAGGATACCAGCCACCTGTTTTTCCCAGTCTGGAATCCGAAGTCGCGGTTCCCTCCGCACACGCTTTTGTCCAGAGGTGCCACCGCACCTGGACTAGAGCCCGTGAGACTCTACTCCAGGTGGGGGCGCGCACTAAGGCTAACGCCGATCGCCACCGGTCTAAGCCTCCCGTTTACGTCGTCGGTCAAAAAGTGTGGCTTTCTACTAAGAACATTCCTCTCCGTTCCGTCTCGAATAAGTTAGCACCCAAATTCATTGGCCCGTTCACTGTCACCAAGATTATTAGTCCGGTGGCAGTCCGCCTCAACCTTCCTCCAGCGTACAGGAGGATACACCCCGTGTTCCATGTCTCCAAAATTAAGCCTGTGTTTCGATCAGCAATTAACCCGCCTGTACCGGTTCCCCCACCGCCGCGTCTTGTAGATGGGGAACCGACGTATTCGGTTAACCGTATTCTGGACACCAGGCGGAGGGGACGAGGATTCCAGTATTTGGTGGACTGGGAAGGTTACGGTCCGGAGGCGAGAAGTTGGGTTCCTGCGAGAGACATACTAGATCACTCCCTTATTGATGAATTCCATCGACAGGTAAGGGAGTCTGGGGACGCCAGGAGGCGTGTCCGTTAAAAGGCCCAGCCCGGCAGTAACTATGAGGCTACTGTCGGGTGGGATCTCCGCTGCTAAGACCTCAGGAACACCATCAGCGACATCTACTCTCCTCCCGGTTAGACTTAGATGGTCGCATCACCAACACCACTGTCATGCACTCTTGGACTCAGGGGCCGAAGGTAATTTTCTGGATCATCACTTCGCCATCAAACACCACATTCCTCTACAACCACTCACCCAACGCATCTCTGTCCACGCACTCAACGGCCAAGACCTCCCCGTTATCACCCTGTCCACTGCTCCCCTCACACTCACCACCTCCGGAAACCACACTGAAACCATCACCTTCTACATCATGGACTCCCCCCTGGCCCCCATAGTACTTGGACACCCCTGGCTCTCTCAACACAATCCCAAAATAGACTGGCAACACAGAACTATCAATGAGTGGAGCACTGAATGTCATAAGTCTTGTCTTTTGTCTGCCTGTTCGTCTGTTTCCGTGTCTGTCTTACAGGAGAAAGCAGCGGACTTGTCAACCGTGCCCGAGGAGTACCACGACCTGAAGGAGGTGTTTAGTAAGTCTCGAGCTGCTTCTCTTCTTCCTCCTCATCGTCCCTACGACTGTGCTATAGATCTACTGCCAGGTAAATCCCCGCCTAAGGGCAAGTTGTATTCACTTTCTGCTCCAGAAAGGGAGGCCATGGAGAAATATATTTCTGATTCTCTGGCAACCAAGTTCATTCGCCCTTCCTCTTCTCCTGCAGGGGCGGGGTTCTTTTTCGTGGGGAAGAAGGACGGATCCCTGCGACCTTGCATTGATTACCGGGGACTGAACAACATCACGGTAAAGAATACTTATCCTTTGCCGTTGATGTCTTCAGCCTTCGAGAGGTTGCAGGGAGCGACTCTCTTCACGAAACTGGATTTACGCAATGCTTATCATTTGGTCCGCATCAGGGAGGGTGATGAATGGAAGACCGCCTTTAATACCCCCCGGGGACACTTTGAATATTTGGTTATGCCCTTCGGGCTTTCCAACAGTCCAGCGGTCTTCCAGGCACTCGTCAACGACGTGCTGCGAGATATGGTAGATCAGTTCATATATGTTTACCTGGATGACATATTGATTTTTTCTTCATCTCTCCAGGAACACGTGCAGCACGTCCGACGAGTGCTTCAGCGGTTGCTAGAGAATGGGCTTTTTGTCAAGGCGGAGAAATGCGAATTCCACGCACGGTCGGTTCAATTTTTGGGGTACGTTATCTCGTCCGAGGGGATTCGCATGGACCCTGACAAGGTTAAGGCTGTGATAGAGTGGCCAATTCCAGATTCCCGCAAGGCCCTGCAGAGGTTTCTGGGATTCGCCAACTTCTACAGACGTTTCATCCGTAATTTCAGCCAACTAGCCGCACCTCTGACCGCCTTGACCTCCTCCCGAACTACGTTCAGGTGGACAGACGCGGCTGGCTCCGCATTTGCCAAACTCAAGGACCGCTTTGTTTCGGCCCCAATTCTCATTGCCCCTGATTCCTCACGTCAGTTCGTGGTGGAGGTCGACGCGTCAGAGGTGGGGGTAGGAGCAGTGTTGTCCCAGCGTTCCCCCACGGACGAGAGGATGCATCCTTGCGCGTATTTTTCACACCGTCTGTCTCCTGCCGAACGTAATTATGACATTGGTAACAGAGAGTTGTTGGCCGTCAAACTAGCGTTGGAGGAGTGGCGCCACTGGTTGGAAGGGTCGGGGGTACCTTTTATTGTCTGGACCGATCATAAGAATCTGGAATACATTCGTACTGCTAAAAGGTTAAACTCCAGGCAGGCTCGGTGGGCACTTTTTTTCGGTCGTTTTGATTTTTCTCTCTCGTACCGCCCGGGTTCCAAGAATATTAAACCCGATTCTTTATCGCGTCTTTTTGATCGTTCCGAACGCCTGGTTACTCCCGAGTGCATTTTACCGGAGAGTCTATTTGTCTCCACACTCGTATGGGAGGTCGAATCGAAGGTCAAGAAGACCTTAGAAGGGGTAACGCCCCCGGTCGGGTGCCCACCGAACCGTTTATTCGTGCCGGAGGAACTACGGTCTGAGGTTATTCAGTGGGGTCATTGTTCCAACATAGCCTGTCACCCAGGAATCAATCGCACGAGGTTTTTGGTTAAGCAGCGATTCTGGTGGCCACGGATGGCCCGCGACATTCACGATTTTGTATTGGCTTGCTCGGTATGTGCCACTGGTAAGACTTCCAATCGCGCGGCAGATGGGTTACTCCAACCGCTGCCAGTCCCTTCGAGACCCTGGTCCCACATCGCTCTAGATTTTATTACCGCCCTCCCGCCCTCCCAGGGCAACACGGTTGTTTTGACCGTGGTGGACCGGTTCTCGAAGGCGGCTCATTTCATTCCCTTGCCCAAATTGCCGTCAGCCAAGGAGACAGCGGTTGCCGTCATAGACCACGTCTTTCGTTTACATGGCCTTCCGATTGACGTGGTCTCTGACAGGGGTCCCCAGTTTGTGTCCAAATTCTGGCAAGAGTTCTGTAAATTACTGGGCGCGACTGTTAGTCTGTCCTCTGGGTTTCACCCTCAGAGCAATGGCCAGACCGAGAGAGCCAACCAGGATTTAGAGAGAATGTTACGGTGTTTGGTTTCCAAGAATCCGACTTCCTGGTGTCAACAACTGTCTATGGTGGAGTACGCCCACAATACGTTACCAGTGTCATCCACGGGCCTTTCTCCGTTTGAAGGTAGTGTAGGATACCAGCCACCTGTTTTTCCCAGTCTGGAATCCGAAGTCGCGGTTCCCTCCGCACACGCTTTTGTCCAGAGGTGCCACCGCACCTGGACTAGAGCCCGTGAGACTCTACTCCAGGTGGGGGCGCGCACTAAGGCTAACGCCGATCGCCACCGGTCTAAGCCTCCCGTTTACGTCGTCGGTCAAAAAGTGTGGCTTTCTACTAAGAACATTCCTCTCCGTTCCGTCTCGAATAAGTTAGCACCCAAATTCATTGGCCCGTTCACTGTCACCAAGATTATTAGTCCGGTGGCAGTCCGCCTCAACCTTCCTCCAGCGTACAGGAGGATACACCCCGTGTTCCATGTCTCCAAAATTAAGCCTGTGTTTCGATCAGCAATTAACCCGCCTGTACCGGTTCCCCCACCGCCGCGTCTTGTAGATGGGGAACCGACGTATTCGGTTAACCGTATTCTGGACACCAGGCGGAGGGGACGAGGATTCCAGTATTTGGTGGACTGGGAAGGTTACGGTCCGGAGGCGAGAAGTTGGGTTCCTGCGAGAGACATACTAGATCACTCCCTTATTGATGAATTCCATCGACAGGTAAGGGAGTCTGGGGACGCCAGGAGGCGTGTCCGTTAAAAGGCCCAGCCCGGCAGTAACTATGAGGCTACTGTCGGGTGGGATCTCCGCTGCTAAGACCTCAGGAACACCATCAGCGACATCTACTCTCCTCCCGGTTAGACTTAGATGGTCGCATCACCAACACCACTGTCATGCACTCTTGGACTCAGGGGCCGAAGGTAATTTTCTGGATCATCACTTCGCCATCAAACACCACATTCCTCTACAACCACTCACCCAACGCATCTCTGTCCACGCACTCAACGGCCAAGACCTCCCCGTTATCACCCTGTCCACTGCTCCCCTCACACTCACCACCTCCGGAAACCACACTGAAACCATCACCTTCTACATCATGGACTCCCCCCTGGCCCCCATAGTACTTGGACACCCCTGGCTCTCTCAACACAATCCCAAAATAGACTGGCAACACAGAACTATCAATGAGTGGAGCACTGAATGTCATAAGTCTTGTCTTTTGTCTGCCTGTTCGTCTGTTTCCGTGTCTGTCTTACAGGAGAAAGCAGCGGACTTGTCAACCGTGCCCGAGGAGTACCACGACCTGAAGGAGGTGTTTAGTAAGTCTCGAGCTGCTTCTCTTCTTCCTCCTCATCGTCCCTACGACTGTGCTATAGATCTACTGCCAGGTAAATCCCCGCCTAAGGGCAAGTTGTATTCACTTTCTGCTCCAGAAAGGGAGGCCATGGAGAAATATATTTCTGATTCTCTGGCAACCAAGTTCATTCGCCCTTCCTCTTCTCCTGCAGGGGCGGGGTTCTTTTTCGTGGGGAAGAAGGACGGATCCCTGCGACCTTGCATTGATTACCGGGGACTGAACAACATCACGGTAAAGAATACTTATCCTTTGCCGTTGATGTCTTCAGCCTTCGAGAGGTTGCAGGGAGCGACTCTCTTCACGAAACTGGATTTACGCAATGCTTATCATTTGGTCCGCATCAGGGAGGGTGATGAATGGAAGACCGCCTTTAATACCCCCCGGGGACACTTTGAATATTTGGTTATGCCCTTCGGGCTTTCCAACAGTCCAGCGGTCTTCCAGGCACTCGTCAACGACGTGCTGCGAGATATGGTAGATCAGTTCATATATGTTTACCTGGATGACATATTGATTTTTTCTTCATCTCTCCAGGAACACGTGCAGCACGTCCGACGAGTGCTTCAGCGGTTGCTAGAGAATGGGCTTTTTGTCAAGGCGGAGAAATGCGAATTCCACGCACGGTCGGTTCAATTTTTGGGGTACGTTATCTCGTCCGAGGGGATTCGCATGGACCCTGACAAGGTTAAGGCTGTGATAGAGTGGCCAATTCCAGATTCCCGCAAGGCCCTGCAGAGGTTTCTGGGATTCGCCAACTTCTACAGACGTTTCATCCGTAATTTCAGCCAACTAGCCGCACCTCTGACCGCCTTGACCTCCTCCCGAACTACGTTCAGGTGGACAGACGCGGCTGGCTCCGCATTTGCCAAACTCAAGGACCGCTTTGTTTCGGCCCCAATTCTCATTGCCCCTGATTCCTCACGTCAGTTCGTGGTGGAGGTCGACGCGTCAGAGGTGGGGGTAGGAGCAGTGTTGTCCCAGCGTTCCCCCACGGACGAGAGGATGCATCCTTGCGCGTATTTTTCACACCGTCTGTCTCCTGCCGAACGTAATTATGACATTGGTAACAGAGAGTTGTTGGCCGTCAAACTAGCGTTGGAGGAGTGGCGCCACTGGTTGGAAGGGTCGGGGGTACCTTTTATTGTCTGGACCGATCATAAGAATCTGGAATACATTCGTACTGCTAAAAGGTTAAACTCCAGGCAGGCTCGGTGGGCACTTTTTTTCGGTCGTTTTGATTTTTCTCTCTCGTACCGCCCGGGTTCCAAGAATATTAAACCCGATTCTTTATCGCGTCTTTTTGATCGTTCCGAACGCCTGGTTACTCCCGAGTGCATTTTACCGGAGAGTCTATTTGTCTCCACACTCGTATGGGAGGTCGAATCGAAGGTCAAGAAGACCTTAGAAGGGGTAACGCCCCCGGTCGGGTGCCCACCGAACCGTTTATTCGTGCCGGAGGAACTACGGTCTGAGGTTATTCAGTGGGGTCATTGTTCCAACATAGCCTGTCACCCAGGAATCAATCGCACGAGGTTTTTGGTTAAGCAGCGATTCTGGTGGCCACGGATGGCCCGCGACATTCACGATTTTGTATTGGCTTGCTCGGTATGTGCCACTGGTAAGACTTCCAATCGCGCGGCAGATGGGTTACTCCAACCGCTGCCAGTCCCTTCGAGACCCTGGTCCCACATCGCTCTAGATTTTATTACCGCCCTCCCGCCCTCCCAGGGCAACACGGTTGTTTTGACCGTGGTGGACCGGTTCTCGAAGGCGGCTCATTTCATTCCCTTGCCCAAATTGCCGTCAGCCAAGGAGACAGCGGTTGCCGTCATAGACCACGTCTTTCGTTTACATGGCCTTCCGATTGACGTGGTCTCTGACAGGGGTCCCCAGTTTGTGTCCAAATTCTGGCAAGAGTTCTGTAAATTACTGGGCGCGACTGTTAGTCTGTCCTCTGGGTTTCACCCTCAGAGCAATGGCCAGACCGAGAGAGCCAACCAGGATTTAGAGAGAATGTTACGGTGTTTGGTTTCCAAGAATCCGACTTCCTGGTGTCAACAACTGTCTATGGTGGAGTACGCCCACAATACGTTACCAGTGTCATCCACGGGCCTTTCTCCGTTTGAAGGTAGTGTAGGATACCAGCCACCTGTTTTTCCCAGTCTGGAATCCGAAGTCGCGGTTCCCTCCGCACACGCTTTTGTCCAGAGGTGCCACCGCACCTGGACTAGAGCCCGTGAGACTCTACTCCAGGTGGGGGCGCGCACTAAGGCTAACGCCGATCGCCACCGGTCTAAGCCTCCCGTTTACGTCGTCGGTCAAAAAGTGTGGCTTTCTACTAAGAACATTCCTCTCCGTTCCGTCTCGAATAAGTTAGCACCCAAATTCATTGGCCCGTTCACTGTCACCAAGATTATTAGTCCGGTGGCAGTCCGCCTCAACCTTCCTCCAGCGTACAGGAGGATACACCCCGTGTTCCATGTCTCCAAAATTAAGCCTGTGTTTCGATCAGCAATTAACCCGCCTGTACCGGTTCCCCCACCGCCGCGTCTTGTAGATGGGGAACCGACGTATTCGGTTAACCGTATTCTGGACACCAGGCGGAGGGGACGAGGATTCCAGTATTTGGTGGACTGGGAAGGTTACGGTCCGGAGGCGAGAAGTTGGGTTCCTGCGAGAGACATACTAGATCACTCCCTTATTGATGAATTCCATCGACAGGTAAGGGAGTCTGGGGACGCCAGGAGGCGTGTCCGTTAAAAGGCCCAGCCCGGCAGTAACTATGAGGCTACTGTCGGGTGGGATCTCCGCTGCTAAGACCTCAGGAACACCATCAGCGACATCTACTCTCCTCCCGGTTAGACTTAGATGGTCGCATCACCAACACCACTGTCATGCACTCTTGGACTCAGGGGCCGAAGGTAATTTTCTGGATCATCACTTCGCCATCAAACACCACATTCCTCTACAACCACTCACCCAACGCATCTCTGTCCACGCACTCAACGGCCAAGACCTCCCCGTTATCACCCTGTCCACTGCTCCCCTCACACTCACCACCTCCGGAAACCACACTGAAACCATCACCTTCTACATCATGGACTCCCCCCTGGCCCCCATAGTACTTGGACACCCCTGGCTCTCTCAACACAATCCCAAAATAGACTGGCAACACAGAACTATCAATGAGTGGAGCACTGAATGTCATAAGTCTTGTCTTTTGTCTGCCTGTTCGTCTGTTTCCGTGTCTGTCTTACAGGAGAAAGCAGCGGACTTGTCAACCGTGCCCGAGGAGTACCACGACCTGAAGGAGGTGTTTAGTAAGTCTCGAGCTGCTTCTCTTCTTCCTCCTCATCGTCCCTACGACTGTGCTATAGATCTACTGCCAGGTAAATCCCCGCCTAAGGGCAAGTTGTATTCACTTTCTGCTCCAGAAAGGGAGGCCATGGAGAAATATATTTCTGATTCTCTGGCAACCAAGTTCATTCGCCCTTCCTCTTCTCCTGCAGGGGCGGGGTTCTTTTTCGTGGGGAAGAAGGACGGATCCCTGCGACCTTGCATTGATTACCGGGGACTGAACAACATCACGGTAAAGAATACTTATCCTTTGCCGTTGATGTCTTCAGCCTTCGAGAGGTTGCAGGGAGCGACTCTCTTCACGAAACTGGATTTACGCAATGCTTATCATTTGGTCCGCATCAGGGAGGGTGATGAATGGAAGACCGCCTTTAATACCCCCCGGGGACACTTTGAATATTTGGTTATGCCCTTCGGGCTTTCCAACAGTCCAGCGGTCTTCCAGGCACTCGTCAACGACGTGCTGCGAGATATGGTAGATCAGTTCATATATGTTTACCTGGATGACATATTGATTTTTTCTTCATCTCTCCAGGAACACGTGCAGCATGTCCGACGAGTGCTTCAGCGGTTGCTAGAGAATGGGCTTTTTGTCAAGGCGGAGAAATGCGAATTCCACGCACGGTCGGTTCAATTTTTGGGGTACGTTATCTCGTCCGAGGGGATTCGCATGGACCCTGACAAGGTTAAGGCTGTGATAGAGTGGCCAATTCCAGATTCCCGCAAGGCCCTGCAGAGGTTTCTGGGATTCGCCAACTTCTACAGACGTTTCATCCGTAATTTCAGCCAACTAGCCGCACCTCTGACCGCCTTGACCTCCTCCCGAACTACATTCAGGTGGACAGACGCGGCTGGCTCCGCGTTTGCCAAACTCAAGGACCGCTTTGTTTCGGCCCCAATTCTCATTGCCCCTGATTCCTCACGTCAGTTCGTGGTGGAGGTCGACGCGTCAGAGGTGGGGGTAGGAGCAGTGTTGTCCCAGCGTTCCCCCACGGACGAGAGGATGCATCCTTGCGCGTATTTTTCACACCGTCTGTCTCCTGCCGAACGTAATTATGACATTGGTAACAGAGAGTTGTTGGCCGTCAAACTAGCGTTGGAGGAGTGGCGCCACTGGTTGGAAGGGTCGGGGGTACCTTTTATTGTCTGGACCGATCATAAGAATCTGGAATACATTCGTACTGCTAAAAGGTTAAACTCCAGGCAGGCTCGGTGGGCACTTTTTTTCGGTCGTTTTGATTTTTCTCTCTCGTACCGCCCGGGTTCCAAGAATATTAAACCCGATTCTTTATCGCGTCTTTTTGATCGTTCCGAACGCCTGGTTACTCCCGAGTGCATTTTACCGGAGAGTCTATTTGTCTCCACACTCGTATGGGAGGTCGAATCGAAGGTCAAGAAGACCTTAGAAGGGGTAACGCCCCCGGTCGGGTGCCCACCGAACCGTTTATTCGTGCCGGAGGAACTACGGTCTGAGGTTATTCAGTGGGGTCATTGTTCCAACATAGCCTGTCACCCAGGAATCAATCGCACAAGGTTTTTGGTTAAGCAGCGATTCTGGTGGCCACGGATGGCCCGCGACATTCACGATTTTGTATTGGCTTGCTCGGTATGTGCCACTGGTAAGACTTCCAATCGCGCGGCAGATGGGTTACTCCAACCGCTGCCAGTCCCTTCGAGACCCTGGTCCCACATCGCTCTAGATTGTATTACCGCCCTCCCGCCCTCCCAGGGCAACACGGTTGTTTTGACCGTGGTGGACCGGTTCTCGAAGGCGGCTCATTTCATTCCCTTGCCCAAATTGCCGTCAGCCAAGGAGACAGCGGTTGCCGTCATAGACCACGTCTTTCGTTTACATGGCCTTCCGATTGACGTGGTCTCTGACAGGGGTCCCCAGTTTGTGTCCAAATTCTGGCAAGAGTTCTGTAAATTACTGGGCGCGACTGTTAGTCTGTCCTCTGGGTTTCACCCTCAGAGCAATGGCCAGACCGAGAGAGCCAACCAGGATTTAGAGAGAATGTTACGGTGTTTGGTTTCCAAGAATCCGACTTCCTGGTGTCAACAACTGTCTATGGTGGAGTACGCCCACAATACGTTACCAGTGTCATCCACGGGCCTTTCTCCGTTTGAAGGTAGTGTAGGATACCAGCCACCTGTTTTTCCCAGTCTGGAATCCGAAGTCGCGGTTCCCTCCGCACACGCTTTTGTCCAGAGGTGCCACCGCACCTGGACTAGAGCCCGTGAGACTCTACTCCAGGTGGGGGCGCGCACTAAGGCTAACGCCGATCGCCACCGGTCTAAGCCTCCCGTTTACGTCGTCGGTCAAAAAGTGTGGCTTTCTACTAAGAACATTCCTCTCCGTTCCGTCTCGAATAAGTTAGCACCCAAATTCATTGGCCCGTTCACTGTCACCAAGATTATTAGTCCGGTGGCAGTCCGCCTCAACCTTCCTCCAGCGTACAGGAGGATACACCCCGTGTTCCATGTCTCCAAAATTAAGCCTGTGTTTCGATCAGCAATTAACCCGCCTGTACCGGTTCCCCCACCGCCGCGTCTTGTAGATGGGGAACCGACGTATTCGGTTAACCGTATTCTGGACACCAGGCGGAGGGGACGAGGATTCCAGTATTTGGTGGACTGGGAAGGTTACGGTCCGGAGGCGAGAAGTTGGGTTCCTGCGAGAGACATACTAGATCACTCCCTTATTGATGAATTCCATCGACAGGTAAGGGAGTCTGGGGACGCCAGGAGGCGTCCCTAGGAGGGGGGGTACTGTCACGGTTCATGAGTGCGCTGCTTCCTGCTTGTCTTGTGCATTTGTGATTGTTGTCTGTGTGCCATGTGCGTGTGTGTGTGGGTGTCACGGGATCAATTATCAGTCAATCATCTCATCTGTAATCAGCTCGGCGCCAGCTGCCACTCATCTCCAGTTCCTTTAAAGACCCACTGAATTCTTCTCTCATTGTCAGATCGTTGGTCGATGTTTGTGCTGTGTTTCCTGTTTCCCGTGAGTTGGTTTCTTCCTGGAGTCCTGTGCTGTGTGTTCTTCGTGTCTGGATCCTGTCTTCACCTTCACACCGTTTCACCGCCGGATTCATCGCGACCATCTAGTCCCTGCGCCACCCTGCTTCAGCCGTCTGACCCTCACCATCTGCCTGAGTCTGAACTTCTGTGTTTAAGTGTTTAATAAACATACATTCTTGAGATCGCCTGCATTTGCTTCCTTTTTCCAGTGCGTCATGTTCTACTACTCCTACACTGAAAGTGTCTCTACATTATAGTCTGCGTGTTCTATTCTATCAGCCTTCAAAAGAGTATTCGTTTGGAACGCATAATTAAAGTTTGTGACTTTGTCTCATTGCGGTCTTGCTATTCGTGGGTCAATGTGACCGTCATAGCCAGCTATTCAAAAGCATCTGGACCCAAAAATACAAAACACTTCTTTGCTGTGTCAGAGCTCTTCAACTCTCGTCCTGAAGCTACAGCGTCTTGCTGAGTTTCACAACTTTTATTTTCTTAGTTTGTGAAAATAAAAGTAGTTTTACATGTTAACTGTCTGTCCCAGTTTTTGAGCATAGATTTGAAAATGACTTTTCCCAACTTAAATTGTTACAAATGTTAAATACTTCAGAGCACAGACTTTAGTTTGGTATCTTTTTAAAGGGAACACTTCACAGATTATTGTAGAAGTAAAAAAAAAAAGTTGTAAAAGTTATATAAGTTTAGGTTTAGGAAAAACTCTAAAACTTCAAGAAAATCAAAGCTAAATATCTGAACAAGTTATGTGCCAAATATTAGGTTGATATCTCAAAAAAACTTCCAGTACGATTTTTTTTGTGCGCAGAACCACACTTTTCCACTAGATGACCAGACACCATAGGTGACCATATAAGGTCTCTTCGATTTCCATATATGGTTTGAGTGATCTGAACCATATATTTCCATACTTTTCAAAAAAAAAAGTTATGAAGTAGACATCCTAATCAGAATTAGTTTGGGTAGTAATGTTAATATTTAATTTTAATTTAATCTCTAAAACACATATAAAAAACATACAGAAACAAATAGAGCATGCGTTATAGTTTGGCACCACATCACAAATGAAGAATCTATTGCTATTTATCTATTGCTCTCGATTTCATATTTGGAGACTGATTTTCAAAAGAAATGACAGAGTCTTGAATGCTTTCAAATGCTATATAGTTTGTCAAGATTACTTTAGGTTTAGACTAAGATATTATGGTTATAAATGTATAATGCAAGTGTACCACAGGTTACAGGGAGGGGCTTAAAAATAGTGGTTAAAAACATTTGTATAAATAATAAATTCAGATATTTATTCTTTGTAATGAGTGAAAACTATTGATATTAAAAGTTAATTATTTGTACCTGATTGTATATGTTTTTTTTTCATAGTATGATTTTTGGGGTATCGAACATTGCATGAGGGTTAAAGTGGAGCAGCTTTTAAATTCCCAACCATCTCTGACCCCTTGTCTACCATGCCATGACTTTTCTCCCTCTTATTTATATTTTTAATTGCACACAGTTATATACATGTATACATTTATATTTATTTATTCAATCTTATGCATAGTTTGGACTTGTTTTTTAGGTACCTGGCTGTAGCACATTATATTTAATATGTACATTCTGCACATTATGCTTTTTTATTTATTCAATGTGCGTTACTCTACTTACCAAATAAAGTGTTTGAATTGAAATATTTTCAGTTAGTGCTGGCAGTGCAGTGTTCTTAACCAGTTCTATATATCACTTATCGTGCCCGAAAAGACCATAAACATTTCAGATAACAGTCTAAGTATCAATTAATATACATTTATCTTAAACTATTCATGTTCAAACGAATACGCTGCAAATCGGTTGATATTAGGTCAATGTTGCTCTCTGTCAGTAGGGAATTGTTTAAAATGTTAGCCTTTAAAGCCTTTAGAATGACTTAAAATACACATATAACAACTTCTGATGAAGTATCAAAAGCAAGTAATTTTGTTTTATTGAATAACACTGTTTGTATTATGTATATTAGATTATGTATTTTAACAAATCAACTTCTGTACATTATGTATTGTAACAAATGCCTGCAGAGGGCGGCAATAATGGCCTAGTGATTGTTATTGCACTTTAGCGCATTATTAAATCAGTCAATCAACGTTTAAGTCAAATGCACACTCGGGCCGTTTACACGACACCCTTTGCGTTTTGGCAGTTCATTTACACCACAGCGTTTTGGGGCCTGGAAACACAAACTTTTGAAAAGGGGTTTCAAAGCGTAAGTTTTTGAAAATGATACCGTCATTGTCTCTGTGTAAAGTACAAAAATGTGAATCTGTGAAAACGGTGGCAACATGCGCATGTGTATTGTATGTTTAATATATAGGCATGCACGTTTGGTGCGAGTTCCCAGTAAAAGAATGCGTATGTGCGCAGGCACGTAGACTTTCTTTACTAAGAGACATCACTAACTGTTGGCCTGGCATGCACAATACAGAGTTTTTAGTTTTTGGATCTGTGTGAACGGGGTTCGTTTTGATAACGTTTTCATCTGTACAAAGAAAAAAACATTTCCATTTTTAGTACATCGTTGTTGTGTAAACATACCCTTCAACTTTAATATTGGTATGTAAAATGTCCCTTGAGCACACTTTTTTATCAGCAGTTTCTTAGAAGGAGAATGTCCATATGTAATACATTTTTAACGTTTTATATCAAACGATACCTACCTTTTGACTCTCCTTGCTATAGTTTCGGAGTTATGAGTCTTTATTTTTTAGTATGTCACTCAGAAAAAAAAACAACTCTAAAAATGCCTTCAGGGCTTATAGGATTAAACTTTTTTTTGTTGTTGTTGTTGAAATTTTAGAGCTTGAGTCAGAGATAGAGTTTGTTGACTGAGCTAATGAGACACTTCACAGATGGCTGATAACAGTGCAACACTTCGCTATAAAAAACACAAAGCACATCAGACTTTATATGCATTCCCAAATGCACATTATTGAAAACCCAAACAAACATCACATGCAGAGACTGAGTTTGTGTTGAGCAGCAACGACTGTGAATGGAGCCACTGGAAGAAACACGTAACCTGACACATGTAAATAAAGTAAGGGAAAATGTAAATTGTAACATTGTCCGTGGACAGTCTGTCTGGACCGACGTTCAGGTGGCCAGGCACATGTGCGGCTCTCAGCGAACGCAGAGAGTGCTGAGCCCAAACGAGGAGGCGTTCCACCAGAGCATTGAGATTTCTGGATCTGACACCACCCTGGCGGTTCACGTAGGACACCACAGACATATTGTCCGTGCTAACCAGCACATGGTGGCCTCGTAGGTGTGGGAGGAAGTGCCTCAGCACATTCTCGACCGCCATCATCTCCAGACAGTTTATGTGAAGGCGTTTCTCCCGGTCTGACCACTGGCCAAAGACCGGTCTGGAGAGGTTGGAGGCATCTGTCAAGATAACCATCCGGTACGAGACAGCTCCCATTGTCACTCCCGGCTGGTACCATTCGGCCGCTATCCAGGGCTCCAGAGCTGAAACACAGCTCTGAGTGACTCTGATACTGTTGTGGCAAATTCAAAGTTGTTTTTGGTTCAGGTCTCAAAGAAGTTTCTCAGAGTCGAGGTTCCAGGTCAGAAGAATTTACTTTATTGTACAAACAATAAAGGAGAAGCCTGCTGGTCATCTGAAGTTATAATATCCAGCATTCATTTTTTATACCTTTTTCATATCATCAAGTCTCCAATGGTTACCCTCAAACCCATCTCTTCCCCTCTGTCACGCCTGGTGACCTTGGCACAGTTAGACATGTCTTCTCTATTGGTCAAACCTCACATAATGGTGCTTTTGTTTCATACAGTATTTTGACACTTTGGGTTACTTATGCATACTGGTTATTTTCCATTCTCTCATCCTTTTTCAGACCTATTTGTTCATGCTTGTCATTTTCATTACATCATACTTAGACATGAATCAAGGGAAAATTCTCCAACATATCCCCCCTTTGGGACTAATCCTAGTCCTACCTTCATTTCTGTCCCAGAATGTATCTACATGAATAAGCCTCTCTCTGTTATCTATCAATTATGGCCATCCATCTCTCTTATCAATAAGCCCACTCACGAAGGTACACCCTGGAGGAATAGTGAGACCAAACATCTCCGCCCCCACTCGACTAGAGTGGAGTAAAAGATCCCACCTTCCTTTTCTATTATCAGTCTTGAAGGGATAGATTACTTCAAACATTTGATTTTTCAGCATAATCAACATATCTCAGTGTTATAGACTTAAAATTAAGATTGTTTTCAGCATAATCAACATATCTCAGTGTTATAGACTTGAAGTTAGGATTATCCCACGGTGCCAGAGGAACTGCACAGGCGCTTCCGGTGGCCTGGAGTGCTATCTGGTGTTGGAGCAGACAGCGGGTTTTTAAACCACCAGTTGAGTCTGCCCTTGCTGGTCCGGCAATTGGCGACCGCGCTTGTAATTCATTTCTCTTTTTACCCGGTGGAAATATCTCCCAGTAGTCTAATGCATGTACTTCACTTATGATTCATAAAAACTTTAGAATATTAAAAGAACTCTGTTATAAGAGTAAAATGATTAGTAAGTGATAAAAATATTAAAAACATTCTTATCTTTTCCCTTTATATCTGGTTGCATTACCTCGTACCACAGGCAATGACCTGCTTCAAACCTTGTATCGTCCCCTCTCATTCACATATTCATATTTGTGACAGTTAGTGTGATTATATGTAAAAATATTCTCAGTAGGATTATAAGTGTAAAAAAGGAAACACTCAGGAAGGGGTCCTTTATAAAAGTCAAAGAAACAATTCTAATTTTACCCCCAAAATAAACTACACAGTGTGGCTACCTCCCTCTCTATCAAAAACAGTGTCAAATTGTTAAACCCAATAATAGTAAAGTAAAAAAGAAAAAGAAAAAACAAGAATAACAAGGCACCCTCTTCCTTACTCCTCCACCAGGACTTTTACAGGAAGTCGTCTAGCTCGTCCAGTCCTGGCCCAATCTGGTGCACTCTTGTTTGTTTGTTTGTTTATTTATTTATTTATTTATTTATTTATTTATCAGTGCATATTAAAAAACATTTCTGCCAATATGCCAGAGTTAGCCAGAAGGCTATTTTTCATCTGCAGTCCCGGACAGATGTCAAGTCACCCTAAAAGAGAGTAAAATTACATATATTAAAAAATAAAATTGTACAATGCATTTAGTACGAAATCCTATTATGTTAAAAAATACAGTCGAAATAAGTTATAACTGCATAGTTTTGCCAGCATAATTGTATAATTAACAGTATCAAAAGCCTTCCTGAGATCCAGGAACACCGCACCAACAACCCCACCTCGGTCCAACAGAGCCCTGATGCGTTCAGTACAGAAGCAAGTCGCAGTCTCGGTGGAGTAATTGGCTCTGAAGCCGAACTTCATAGGGTGGAGGGCAAAGGGTGTGGAATTTAGATGGTTAATAATTTGTTTTGCTATTAGTTTCTCTGCAATCTTAGACACTGTAGGCAATATACTGATGGGTCTGTAGTTTGACATGGAATGAGGATCTCCACTTTTGAAAACTGGAGCAACAACAGCTGGTTTTCACACGCTTGGGAAGATATTTTGTGAAATAGACATGTTGATTATTTTGGTGATGGGGGATATGATTGATATACTTAGTGCCTTGAGCATTACCGTATCCATATCAAAAATATCTTTACATTTTGATGGTCTGAGTGATTTAATGGTCTGTGATACCTCTGATTCTGTGATGTTAATTAAACTAAAAACTAATTGACTTTTGTATATTGATGGAGTGTATATGTTCTCTGGTGTAAAACAGTTCGCTATGTTAGCCACAGAATCAATAAAATAGTGATTAAATGCTTCTGCTATATCCGGAAGATTGTTTGTCGTTTTTTTCATTTATTTTAATTACTGCTTACACCAAAATCAGATGAATTAACGAGTAAATACATATGATTAATGTATTACAAATTTAACCAACCAATACTTTGCATGAGTGAGGACAGAACACGTGATAACCTTCCCCGTGTATTGGCGAACCGAGATTGGACCAATATATCGGGCCTTACAGTATGTAGTAATACAGTGGAAATGAATAGAAATGTGAATATTTGGTTTGCATGTTGATTTACGGTGTGTGCCCCAAAATCTTCCGTTGTACGGTGTTCAGTTGTTCAGTTAGGGGCCACTGTGATCCTTGTAGCTGCCATCAAAGAAAACATACATATATTTCAGTTCAATATGGTTCACAGTTAAAATACAAAAGGGTTAAAAATCATATGATAATGTATCATGGTCAATACATAATAATTTCATGTTTATTTTCCTTTTGTTAAAAACCTTGTGAAAAAAGGGGGAACTTATTTTTTGTTCCACATGGAAATTATAATTTGTTGTTATGGGGACGCTAAATGGGTGCACTTGCTAAGAGCAGAGAGAGAGAAATGTGCTTCGGTTTGCGAGCCTGCTGTCTAAAAGCCCCAGGAAGATTTAAAGTTTCATATAAGTTGTGTATGTGAAGTTTGAAGATGTATTCCTCATCTAAGTTTACCCTCTCGGGATCATGCGGCCAATGAGGTATATTTTCTTTCTTTGCCATTTATTTGTATTACATGATACTTTGTTTGTAACAAGCCAATTGCGATATTATTTTACATGACATAAATGTATGCTTTATTACTTTATTTCTATGTGATTTCGTTTAGTATTGTCTACAAAATATGTCTACAATTTACTGCTAATTTGTTTTTTCTGTACTTTATTTATACCAGTTCTGACGGCAATATGGCAATATGGCAATATAAAGGAACATGTAAAGACATGTTTGAAGATTATGTCACCAAATAAATGCCCGTTAAAACCCAGGAACGACTTGAGCCTTTGTTAAACTCGAGGGGAGTAACAGTCAGAACTCATCCTGCTTCGTGCTGGAGGAGAAGAGCGGTGCCTGTTGCAACGGAGCCATTAACGAGCAGCTCGTTACATCGTTAACTACGCACACGAGCATCAAAGACTACACGGACTGCGTGCACGGAAAACCTGACAAGTGGCAATTGGAGTCCAGAAGTGTGTGGGGTCAAGCTACAAAGAAGTAACACATTTAAACAAGTTAAATGTTAAGAAGTAGTTTAATCCTGCTAACTTTAAAGGGACTCTAAAATGCTAAAAGGGGTTGAAGTGTAGCCTATATGTTTGCAATTCAAGTTTAAGTGTATGTCTATTTCTTTGTAAGGTGATTATTATAAACTAATTGCAAGTTTAATCACAAGTTATTTGCTAAGTTAAAGGTGCACTAAGGCATTTTTAAAGGGTAAGTCATATTGGTTTTCTTTGACATTGAAGGCCATTTCTTTATTTCATACAAGGTGAGAACAGTTCATAATTTGCATTTAGGTGTTTATAACACATTTTTAAGTTAATTCTAACAGAGTTCATATTTACAGTTAAAGAGTATTATATCCCATAGTTCATTACAATAATTTAGGTAACCTTACAAACTCACAAGTAATCTGACCTTAAGTCAATACATACATAAGCTCAAGTAGTGAAATGTCTGAGCCTGAAGTCCAAGGAAGCGAAGCTGTGAAGTTGCAGGAGCAAGCAAGCCCTGATGAAGAAATTGTAGACTCAAGTCCACAGCAAGAGGCAAATACAAGTCAAGCAGCTGAAGAAGATGCTTTGAGAAAAAGCCAAAGAACCAGAAAGCTTACTGAAAAGGGCCAAGCTTTACATGAAGAAAGAATGAATAAGCTTCAGTGTCGCTTTAAGACCAATTATGACAAATGGAAAGTGATTTCCAAACAAGCTAAGGGAGCACTTGATGTATCTAGCACTGCAAGCTTACAGGATCACATCGTAAGGGTCCAAAATGCTTCAGGAGAAGTAAAGCAATCCTATCACGAGTTGCGCAGTTACGACACTCCTGACAGTGATACCCGTCGCCGAGTAGACACATGTCATGCTGTTTCTGTAAGGATAATAGAACAAGCAACAGAGATTCTTAAAGAAAAGGAAAGTGGTAAATGCCCAGCTAAAAGGTCAACTCACTGGAGTGAGGCTGGCTCGGTGTTCCAATCAGCAGCATCTCACGGGTCCAAACGCTCGAGTAGTGTAATCACACGTTCAAGCCATTCAAGTAAGTCATCTGTGAAGAAACAAGAAGCAGCAGCAGAACTGGCAGCAACAGAAGCAACCTTGAAAGTGATGCAAGAAATGGAGCGTGAGCAAAGGGAGCTTGAAAATCTTGAAGCTGAAAACAGAAAAAGACTTGCACAACAAGAAGCAGAAAATGCTGAAAAACAAAAGACATTAGAAGAAAAGCGCAGGCAGATAGAACGCTTAGAAACCGTCAAGAAAATGAAAGCTGCCAAAGCACGTCTGGAAGTCTATGAACAAGAATCAACTTCAGATGAAGAAATATCAGACCTTCTACACAGTAAGTCCAAGACAAAGAAAGCTGCACCTTACCAGGTTAGTTTGCCTGAATTTCATCTTGCACAACCCACTGCTAACCCGCAACAACACACTGTGTCACGAGAGGCCACAAGCCGGCAACATGCAACCAATGTTACACAAGAAGATAGCACTACTGCATTAGCCAGAGCGTTAGCAGAGTCAATCAATATAAGCCGTTTACCAGTACCAGAACCTTCAGTCTTCATTGGAGACCCACTCAAATACAAAGATTGGAAAATGTCTTTTCAAACCCTGATAGACAGGAAGAACATTCCAGTAAATGAAAAGCTCTACTACCTCCGCAAGTATGTTGGTGGGCCAGCAAGGAAAGCAATTGAGGGCTATTTTCTGTTGGGGACGGACACAGCGTATTTTGCAGCATGGGACATTCTGGAGGAAAGGTATGGAAGTTCATTTGTAATCGCCAAAGCCTTCAGGGATAAGCTCATATCATGGCCAAGGATAGGACCAAAGGACAGTGCTGAACTACGAGAGTTCTCAGACTTTCTCAGAGGCTGTGAAGCAGCAATGTTCCAGATTAAGAATCTTGAAGTTCTCAACGACTGCAGTGAAAACCAGAAAATGCTCAGCAAGCTTCCTGATTGGTTAACAGCAAGCTGGAATAGAAAAGTCATTGAGACACAAGAACAAACCGGGTCATTTCCAACATTCAGCAACTTTGTCGACTTCGTCACAAGAGAGGCCAAGATAGCGTGCAATCCAGTAACGTCGCTTTATGCACTAAAGACAAGTGACTGTGAGAAAACAAAGACCCTAAAGACCCGAAGTGTTGGTGCCAAGGTGCTAGCAAGCAGTTCAGAAGAGAAACCAGACACTAAGAGGTGTATCTTCTGTGAAAGGCCAAACCATGGAATTCATGTTTGTCGAAAGTTCATGGACAAGTCAATTACTGAGCGAGTCAAGTTTGTACAAACAAAGGGCTTGTGCTTTGGATGTCTCAGCCCTGGACATCATTCAAAGAAATGTGAAATGAGAAGTGTTTGTAACACATGCAAAGGAAAACATCCAACATGTTTACATCAGGAACGTGACAAGGAAGTCAAAAGGACAAAGGATTCTGACAAGGAACAAAAGGACACAAGGGAAACCAAACAACCAAGTACAGAAACACCAAACGAGGCAATATCCAATCGTGTTGTACAAAACGCTAAGAATGATCTCACATCCACAATCATTCCAGTTTGGTTATCCACAACAAGCGATCCAGAACACGAGGTTCTTGTCTATGCCCTTCTGGACAGTCAGAGCGACACCACATTCGTTCTTCAAGAAAAGGCGGACGTTCTAGTCACAGAAAAGAAACAAGTGCAGTTGAAACTTTCTACACTGTCATCCAGGGACACAGTCATTCCAAGTCAAAAGCTATTTGGGCTACAAGTCAGAGGCTTCTACACATCCAAGAGAATTCCCCTCCCAATGACATACACAAGAGACTTTATCCCTGCCAATCTAAGTCATATTCCAACACCTAAGATAGCAAGAGCATGGCCTCACCTAGAGCACCTTGCTGAAGAGATCGCTCCCATGATAGAGTGTGATGTCGGCCTGCTTATAGGGTACAATTGTTCGCAAGCTCTGATACCCAGAGAAGTGGTGTCAGGTAAGGACAATGAACCATTCGCTCAAAGAACAGACCTTGGTTGGACTATAGTAGGCGGTACTGATCCTTGTGTGGATTATGGTGACGCTATAGGAAGCAGCCACAGAGTCATTGTCCACGAAGTGACACCTTCTGTTCAGTCACCAACCCCCTTAACAAATGAAGTCATGTACGTCTGTCGTACACAAGTCAAAGAGCTAGTCACACCACTAGATGTGATCAAAGTACTGGAGTCCGATTTCAATGAACGCCACGTGGAGGACTCTCATTTCTCCCAAGAGGATCTGCGTTTCATTTCCATAATGGAGGAAGGAGTGAAAATGAAAGCAAATGGTCACTGCGAGTTGCCCTTGCCCTTTAAGAAGGACAGACCAAATCTGCCAAACAATAAAATCTGTGCTGAACACAGACTCAAATGTCTAAAGAAAAGATTTGAGAAAGACAAGCAATACCACAAAGACTACACAACATTCATGAATGAAACAATAACACGTGGAGATGCGGAAAAGGTTCCACCTGACGAACTGGACAAAAGCCCTTCCTGGTACATCCCTCACCATGGGGTCTACCACCCCCAGAAACCTAGAAAAATAAGAGTCGTGTTCGACTGCTCGGCAAAGTACGAAGGTGTGTCATTAAATGACTTTCTGCTCACTGGGCCAGAGTTGACCAACAGCCTGGTAGGTGTTCTATGTCGGTTTCGTAAGGGTCAAGTAGCGGTAATGTGCGACATAGAACGCATGTTTCATCAATTCCATGTCAAGCCAGAAGATCAAGACTACTTCCGCTTTCTGTGGTGGGACAACGGGAGCTTCTACTCAAACCCTTCCGTCTACCGTATGTGTGTCCATCTGTTTGGAGCCGCCTCATCACCCGGCTGCGCAAACTACGGCCTCAAGTATATCGCAGCTCAAGGGCAAGGTCATTTCAGTGAAACCACAATCCGTTTCATTGAGAGAAACTTTTATGTGGATGATGGCCTAATAAGTGTCCACTCAGAAGAAGAGGCTATCCAGTTGGTAAATGAAGTAAGACAACTCTGCAACACAGGCAAGTTGCGACTTCATAAGTTCATATCAAACAGCCAACAAGTATTGGCATCCCTCCCAAAGGAAGACTGTGCAGAGACAGTTATTAAACAAGACCTAGCTCTTGGCGAACAACAGATTGAGAGAGCTCTAGGCGTCAAATGGTGTGTCTCTTCAGACCATTTCCAGTTTCGAGTAGTCGTGAATGAGCGCCCTCTCTCCAGAAGAGGAGTTTTGTCCACAGTTGCCTCTATCTTCGATCCACTTGGCTTTGTGGCACCTTTTGTCCTACTCGGGAAACAAATACTTCAACAAATGTGTCATGAGAAGATCGACTGGGATGAGCCACTGTCAAATGAGTTAAGGGCACGGTGGGAGTCCTGGCTTTTGGATCTGCAGAACTTAGCCAATGTCAAGATTGAGCGATGCTACCTACCAGTAGATTTCAAACCAGTTCACAAGTATGAAATCCACCATTTTTCAGACGCAAGTGTCACGGGGTATGGAGTCTGTACTTATCTAAGAGCAATCAGCATAACAGGACAGATACACTGCATCCTAGTCATGGCCAAGGCCAGAGTATCCCCCACAAAGGTAACCACGGTGCCAAGACTCGAGTTGTCCGCTGCAGTTGTAGCAGTACGCACAAGTGACATGCTCAGAGGAGAATTGGAGCTTGAAGATGCCCAAGAGTTCTTCTGGACAGATTCAAACGTCGTCTTAGGATACATCACCAATGATGCAAAACGGTTTCATATCTACGTAGCTAACCGCATACAGCGCATCAAGGAAAGTACAAACCCAACCCAGTGGAAATACGTGACGTCAGAAGACAATCCTGCTGACCATGCGTCACGAGGGGTTAAGGCAAAAGAGCTCATCGCTTCCAATTGGTTTAGTGGTCCAGATTTTCTCTGGCAGGAAGAGCTTCCAAGCGGTGAGGTTAAGGTGAGAGAACTTGATGTCAAAGATCCAGAAGTGCGCAGGGTCATTGTGCACCAGACCTCAACTACAACAGATTCGCTCACTAATCGCTTTCTTAAGTTTTCAAGCTGGACAAGACTAGTGAAAGCAATCGCCAGACTCCAAAGATTTCTCAAGGAGTTTAGGGGAAAAATACAGAGAACCAATGAAGCCACAAGTCTCGAGGAAAGACAGGATGCAGAACTTACCATCATGCTCATTGTACAAAGGGAAGTCTTCTCCAAAGAGATCAATGATCTTGAGTCACAAAGGGAGATGACCAAAGACAAAACCAGTAGGCTGTACCGACTCAATCCCTTCTTGGACCACAGGGGCATTCTTAGAGTGGGAGGTCGATTAGAGCATGCTGCCATGCATCCCCACATTAAACATCCAGTCATTCTACCAAAAAACAGCCACATAGCAAGGTTACTGATCGATCACTATCACAGACAAGTGCAACATCAGGGGCGTGGCATGACCATAAATGAGTTGAGATCAAATGGCATCTGGATCCTCGGATGTAGTCAAGCTGTTTCATCAGTCATCTACCACTGCGTCAAGTGCAGAAGGTTTAGACGTCACACAGAAGAACAGAGAATGGCAGACCTGCCGCGTGAGAGAATGGAGTCAACTCCTCCCTTCATTTATTGTGGGATGGATTGTTTTGGTCCATTTTATATTAAAGAAGGCCGAAAAGAGATGAAACGTTATGGACTATTGTTCACATGCTTGTGCTCTCGTGCAGTGCACATAGAGTTACTTGATGATCTATCAACTGATGCATTCATCAATTCACTTCGTGCCTTCATTGCCCTACGTGGAAACGTTCGTCAACTCCAATCAGATCAAGGCACCAATTTTGTTGGAGCAAGACGTGAATTCCTGGAAGCAGTAAAGGAAATGGATCAAGAATGCCTTAAAAAACTAGGCTGTGAGTTTGTCATGAACCCTCCCTCTGCTAGTCATATGGGCGGAGTTTGGGAAAGGCAAATACGGACAATCAGAAGTGTGTTAACTTCCATTCTGGATCAATCATCCCGAACACTCGACAGTTCATCCTTACGAACGTATCTTTATGAAGTGATGGCAATCATCAACAGCCGACCTATGACAGCACACTTACTCAGTGACCCAACAGGTCCCCAGCCTCTTACACCCAACCTACTTCTGACAATGAAATCCTCAATAATCTTGCCTCCACCTGGAAACTTTGTAAAGGAAGACCTCTACCTCCGCAAGAGATGGCGTAGAGTCCAATACCTTGCCAATGAATTTTGGCACAGATGGAAAAGGGAGTACCTATTGAGTTTACAACAAAGACAGAAATGGCACAAGACAAGGAGAAATGCGGAAGTCAATGACATAGTAATTGTACAAGACGCTACAGCACCCAGAAATGAATGGAAGCTGGCTAAAGTTGCCACTGTGTATCCAGCTGAAGATGGATGTGTACGGAAGGTCCAGTTACTGATCAGCGACTCAGCATTAGATGATCAAGGAAAGAGACTCAGTAAACCAGTCTATCTGGAGAGACCTATCCACAAGACAGTCACATTACTTGAAGCTGACTAACACAACTTTAACTTACAGTAATCGCTCACACATAGTTTATTGGTTGAAATCACAAGTGATTTGGTGGGAGTGTAGCTGCCATCAAAGAAAACATACATATATTTCAGTTCAATATGGTTCACAGTTAAAATACAAAAGGGTTAAAAATCATATGATAATGTATCATGGTCAATACATAATAATTTCATGTTTATTTTCCTTTTGTTAAAAACCTTGTGAAAAAAGGGGGAACTTATTTTTTGTTCCACATGGAAATTATAATTTGTTGTTATGGGGACGCTAAATGGGTGCACTTGCTAAGAGCAGAGAGAGAGAAATGTGCTTCGGTTTGCGAGCCTGCTGTCTAAAAGCCCCAGGAAGATTTAAAGTTTCATATAAGTTGTGTATGTGAAGTTTGAAGATGTATTCCTCATCTAAGTTTACCCTCTCGGGATCATGCGGCCAATGAGGTATATTTTCTTTCTTTGCCATTTATTTGTATTACATGATACTTTGTTTGTAACAAGCCAATTGCGATATTATTTTACATGACATAAATGTATGCTTTATTACTTTATTTCTATGTGATTTCGTTTAGTATTGTCTACAAAATATGTCTACAATTTACTGCTAATTTGTTTTTTCTGTACTTTATTTATACCAGTTCTGACGGCAATATGGCAATATGGCAATATAAAGGAACATGTAAAGACATGTTTGAAGATTATGTCACCAAATAAATGCCCGTTAAAACCCAGGAACGACTTGAGCCTTTGTTAAACTCGAGGGGAGTAACAATCCTAATGAAAAAAGTTAGTCTGGAGCCCTACACGCAGATGCATTCGGAACATTGCACATTCTAGTCGAAATCAAAACATGAAGAAAAATGTATCAAATTTGTTATTACTTCATAGAAAGTGAAGAAAAAGGAATATTAGTCTGTTCAAAAAAATAGCAGTGTCTGCTTGTGCCACCATGCCTCACTCTTCACAGTGTACTGTGACTTGAATTCAGTGTTTAGGGGTCGTCTGACAAACGGTCTCCGGCCCCTAGACCCAAAAAGAACAATCTTGCTTTCATCAGTCCACAAAACGTCACGCCATTTCTCTTTAGGCCAGTCAATGTGTTCTTTGGCAAATTGTACACTCTTCAGCACCTGTCGTTTTTTCAACAATGGGACTTTGCGGGGACATCTTGCCGATAGCTTGGCTTCACAGAGGCGTCATCTAATTGTTCCAGTACTCACGGATAACTCTAGATCTTCTTTGATCACCCCTGGAGCTGATCATTGGCTGAGTCTTTGCCATTTGGCTATTCTTCGATTCATTCGAATGGTAATTTTCCGTTATCTTCCACGTCTTTCTGGTTTTTTGTTGCCAATTTAAAGGATTTGATATCATTTTAGCGGAGCAGCCTAGCATTTTCTGCACTTCTTTATATATTTCCCCTCTCCAATCAACTTCATCAAAGTACACTGTTCTTCTGAACAATGTCTGGAACAGCCCATTTTATTCAGATTTTCAGAGTGAAATGCACAATAACCCCCATGTACAGTACAGTACTACCTTCGTCCCTAAATAAGGGACACTTATTGACAATAGTTTTTTCACAGAATGAATAACCTCACTAATTGAACTCCACACTGCTATTATTTTATAATGTGCCCCTTTCAATGATTCATTTACACAGAATCAGCAGCATGCATGTCATGACTGTTGGGTCTGTTGTTTTTCTATTACTCTAATACACCTACTAGTCATTTTTTGCCATGTGGAAATATAATTTATACCGAAGACAGTGATTGATCTGGTTAGGGATGTTGGACTGCTATTATTTTGAACAAAACTGTATATATAAGTATTAGGGGTGTAACGGTTCACAAAATTCACGGTTCGGTTCGATACGATACACTTGTGTCACGGTTCGGTTTGGTACGTTTTCCATACAGCAAAAATAAATAAATGCCAGAGAAATTTCCTTGAATTTTTTTTTATTATTATTATTTTATTTAATGAAACTAACATCATAAATTATGATTTTTTTTTTTTGTTTTTTTTGTTGCTTTTTTTACTGAACAATAATGGAGCTATACTTGACTCTTCTTATGAGCATATAAAACAAAACAGCTCCTTGGACAAAATGAAATGTAATATTGTAGTAGTAGGCTAGTTATAAACAAAGGTTTATTTTAGTTCAGATTAACATTTGAGGGCAGCAATAATTGTATTCATAATGTCAAAATAAAACCGACGTAATGTTACTTGAAAGCATTATAGCCCACTATTCCTGACAAACTTCCATACCTTGCAGTTAGTGTGTTACTACAGCAAATCCACGGTGAATGTTGCTGATCTGTGGACACCGGCCAGTTCATTCATGGCACAATGTTTCTTCCTGGTTTCCACATCAGCGCTGTTTGATCCGTTAATAACAGAGAAATGTGCATGTTTCTCACTAGATCTCGCAGCGATGTTATTACTTCAGTGGCGATTTCAAAAAGCATTTGAAATTCAAATGCTTTCTTTACTGGTCTGGTCTCTTGCCACCAGCGCTGTGTGGTGTTGCTTGATCAGGCTCGCGCAAAGGGCTCGCGAGTCTCGCTTCACACAGGGGCGTAAATTTCATCTAAATGTTGGGGGGGACAATTAACATAAAATTCCTCAAGAGCAATTTTTGAAGGGGACACCAATAATACAGGCAAAATTGTACTTTCTATGGATATGTGTGTAGTACACAAAGGAAAGCCTTACTACTATTATTAGTGTAGCTAGCATGGAGACCGTGCCATTATCCTTCTTATCCATTGAAAAAGCTGACTAAATTGACCAAAATATTCTTCATTGGTGTGCGAAATTGACAAAAAATGATCTCTATATTTTAATGGATTTTATTGATAACGATAATTAGACAATATTTTGCTGAGTGTGTTATTGTGCTGGTAACTTGGCATGTTTAGGACTGCCGTGGACAGCCGACTCCTAAAGTTTTTGATATTCTTCATATTCTGTGTGGCGGTCAGTTCACAGCAGTGACAGAAATCATTTTTCCAATAAGTTTCAATAGATTTTTACCTTCATTGGCATTTTTACCTTTATAAATGTATTTTTAAACCTAATTATATGCATGCATCATCTTTTGTGTCAATTTCATACATTTAATTAAATTTAATTATAATAATAAGACACAATAGGGCTGTTACCAATCAAATTAAATGGTATCAACAAAATCTTTGCAATGGAGAGGAAACACAGAAGCTGCATTTGAAATGGCATTTAGATGCTTTTACACAGACATAATGTTTTGTTTAAAACATAAAACGTTGAATATTGATATATAAAATGATTTAAAACATGAAAAGATACTTTAAATGTGAAATTAAAACCGCCAGTAGGTGGCAGCAATTCATTGTTAATGAGTGAGTCATTGAGATTCAACTGATTCGTTCAAAAAGCTGATTCATAATACAGTAAGGAAATACCTCGTGTGTTTCTCAGAGACGCAAATACAGCGCTGTGGCTTAGTTTTCAAATATTTTCGTTGGCAAAATAGAGTTAAAACAGGCAATATGGTGTCTGAAAGTAAACTTTTCATTTATCAATTTATTAAATCACATTTATTATCATGTTAATATCTGGAGAAAACTGCACTCTTTGTGTGATATTATATTAGATTAACTATATTAAATTATATAAACTGACTAAATCACACAGTGAAAGCATGAAAATCTAAATGCGCACCCGCACTTGTCTAACAGTTAATCTACAAGACTACACACAGTGTATGCGTACACTTTATGGGTGTGTGTGAGGGAACGGTTTTAAACAATCGCGGTAAACGCACAGATTGTATAAAACAAGGTTATAATCGCCAACATAGCGAGGCGGACTACATCGGTGACAAAAGTACATTGGTTATCATAAAAAAATTGTCATGATTTATTAATGACGCAGCATAATCTGTATTAAAGAAAAAATAATCACTTCATCCGAGGTTTAAAGTGAATAAAATAGCCTTGACTTACGGGAGTTTCACAACTGAAAAACCTTGTTCTCTCCCACTATGTTTGTGATGAGGAGCAGGCAGTGGACCAAAGCACTGTGAGGCAAGGGAGGGGGACTCAAAATGTTAAAACGTTTTTTTGTTGTTGCCCCGTTTGCATTCTTATTGTTTTACTACTTAAACAATTATTTTAAGTATATATCATTATATTATTTACAATACACATATTTAAATTATATTTTTAGGAGGGGACAACCCTCAGATAGGGGGGGTCCTGACCCCCCCGACCCCCCGCGATTTCCGCCTATGGCTTCACAGGTCAAAACTGATAACGGTCCACACAAACACAATAAGAGAGTAGCTGTAGCTCAGTGTCGTTCCTTATTGCATTTGCCATTTGATAATTTGTGGTCGCGCCGCGCTTGCCACCCGCGACGCGCTTTCATTTGAAATAACGAAATTTTTGTCGGCAGAAAAAATGGTCCAACGAACCGTTCGGTACGAATACGCGTATCGTTACACCCCTAATAAGTATGTATGTTAGATTACGTTCAGTAGGTAGCTACATGTATATGTAGGTTTATACTTGTTTAAGTTATACTTCTACTGTTTATGTTTATATTTGTTAAATATGTAGCACCGTGGTCCTGCGAGGCATGACATTTCATTCCACTGAATGTCTCTATAGCAGAATGACAATAAAGCTCACTTGACTAAAAGACAGAATGATATAACGCAAGGACAGTAAAAGGTTTTGCCACAAACTCAACACCATCATGCTTGTATTGTGAGACAGCTTTTCACCTCGACAAGAAATATAATAATAATATAATAATATCAGCACATCCCTAATAACAAGTAATAAAAAATAAAAAGCCATATGTACAACCACAATGCTGACTGTCACAACTGACATCTCTTAGTTACTGTGTTTCCCATGTTTACACAGTAACTGTGAGCTCTTCATCTGTGCAGTCATGACGGCGTATAACTATGATTGAGTTACTGACAGAACATTGCAGATCATCATGCGGTCACTGACCTTCTCTCACTGAAATCATGAAATACTGTGATACTCACACTGCTCACTGTCTGTACATGAGTAAATAGGCTTCTGAACTCCTGTGGAGAAACACACACTTTAAGATCCGCTCAGATATGAACTCACAGAAACATTAATATCTATCATGAACAAAAGTCTCTAAAGCTGCTGTGATCAGAAATAAAACTGATACCCGTGTGTGGAGCTCACGTTTCTGAAGACGCCGTTCAAGGGACTCTTTAAGGAAAATTATAAAATAAGATGTGAGTAATTATATACTGATTTTCAAAATAAATTACAGGAGACCTAACAATCAATTTGCAACAAGAATATGTTCATACTCCTAAGGCATGTTCAGACTTTTATTTTGAAATAGTGATGAATGTGAAAAATCATGAAAGAATAGTAGAAACCTCAGTTTGTTTTCATGCCAAGAGTCCAAAAGATAACATCCATTAAATGTTTTTAGAAAAAAAGGTCTGAAAATGTTTTAAATATTAAGATAAATAAACATTTTAGGTAAATATTAAGAAAAAATAATAGATTCACCATTTGTAATGTGGCAGCGAACTATAACGCACATACCTGTTCTTTTTATGTGTTTATTAGAGGTTAAATTCATATAAAAATCTGCTATATATCCCATAATACTTCTGAATAGGATGTGTATAGCATCAACTTCATAAATTGTATGAAAATTATGGAAATATTTGGTTCAGATCACTTAAAACATATATGGTAATGAAGGCGCCCTTATATGGGCAGAGTCTGGTTGTCACCTAGTGAAAAAGTTTGATACTGCGGTAACTGCGCCCAAACAAAATCTTACTGAAAGCTCATTTTTTTAGATCAACCTACAATTTGGCTTTGATTTTCTTGCATTTTTAGAGTCCAATATGTTTTGAAAATATATATTTTATATAAAATTTTTACATTGTACATTTTCATAAACTCAAACTTCTATAACTTTTTTTTCTGTTTCACTCTCTTAATTTATTTCACTTCTGCCAAATGTCTTCTTCAAAATAAGACCAATCTTACATCTATATTCCAAAGCATTCTTGAATTATAACCATTTAAGTTCGGAATGTGCATTTTCATGTCTATTAAAAAAAAAGCACTTCAGGGGTTAAGAAATATGACAGACTAAAACTTGACTGGATACTTGACAAAACAAAGCTTGTTCATAACTTATATATATATAATTTATAAATACCTTTGATACACTGCAGTCATTAAATCGACGCCAGATTCCATCTTCACATTTGATGTCTGCATCATAGTGTCCACCATGATATTGGCCATAATGGTTTATAATGGCATAGAGTTCATACGTGTGGGAGGAAACCTGCAATACAACAGGAGGAACTCAGTCAAAAATAATGCAACTGTGTCAAATTTTATGTAATATTACAGCTTTTTTATTGTCTGCTTTGGTCAAAAAACTGTAATGGGGGTTTAATTATAAAGTCAGACAGGTCTCAGTAACTGCTGAAGAGGATGGATTCACAATCCCTCTCCTTCTATTATATAATGAATTGGGAATCATAGTGTTACGAGTCTGTTTCATTTCATTGTGTTTTGTTTTAATTTGCGTATTTTTCATTGTTTTCGTATACAGTTCCATTGGTTCCGTTTTACCTGTGTTCTTGTTCATTATTAGTTTCCATGGTTTCTGAATAATAACCCACATGTTTCTGCTCCAGTTAAGTAGCTTACTCTGGGCATTTCTCAATACCAAGTTTGTAAAGTTCTTACTTGCGTCATTGGTAGTTTGGATTTGCCAAGTTTGACTTAAGAGAACAAACTCCCAAGGGTGGGAGGACAAAAGTCCAGTAATTTTCCAAATGGTAAAGCAGCGTTCTTGATAACGTCACTGAGCTCGCTCTGTCTACTCCAGTTATATTTTAGGCAACATTAGGGGCTTTCGCACTGGGTAGTTTTAGGGTTCCCCTAGGAACGTTTTCCTGGTGGCATTCGCACCGCCAGTAGGAACTCTGAAGGGACGTAAGCCGCGCTTCTTGTTGTGACTTATTTTGATGGCGCTGAGAACGGCAGAGCCTGAGCTCATAGAGCTCGCATTCTCTGTGTTCATTAGTTTACGATCTAACAGTCCTGTCTAATACGTTATTATATATAACTGTTATACATAGATAGACAGTAAATGAAAGGATATTAGCGTATGCCGTGTGGTTGATGTCCAGTGTTGCTGAGCGAAATTCATGTTTGGTTTGGTCCCTTCAAAGTCGCAATGGATGTTCTCCTCAGCGTAAAGGTTAAGAGGCTCATCTATCACTGTTTTCCATGTTCATAGAGTTAGTTTCTGGAGTAAATATATAGGCTATAATCTGTGTATTCACACAGCTTTTTTAAATGGCGTGTGCTGGTGTTTTGCGTGCGTTCGGCCAATCAGTGAACACTACCATCACGGATATATAGTGCTGGTTCAGTCCCGACTCTGAATTAGGAGTAAATTAGTTCCTAAAACTAAAATCATTCCTAGTTCCTGCGGTGCGAACACGCCAAAATCTGGGTATTTCCACAAATAGTTCTAGAAACTGTGAAAAGGATCTCACAATATTTATAACAAAACTAAATATAAAACTCAACCCTGCCTCTTTTCATTTACATTTTAAAAATATGAAACATATTAATGGTTCAGGCAATATACGATCATCAGGGCTGGACTGGGACAAAAAATCGGTCCGGGCATTTTGGCCCAGACTGGCCCACTATAGCCGCGTTTCCACTGTCGGGCCAGGGCCGGGCCGTGCTAGTTTTCTGATAAAACTTCCATTTGTTGGTGAAATGATGGGTTATTGTGACGTTGTTCCAGAGAGGTGTGTTACGGGCGTGTTTTAGTGAAGCGCTGTGGAGCTTCTGGCCCGACAGTGGAAACACAGGCCCGGTGCTATTAGCCCGACACGGCCCATTTAAAGCCCTGGCTCGCACTGGCCCGACAGTGGAAACACAGGCCCGGTGCTATTAGCCCGACACGGCCCATTTAAAGCCCTGGCTCGCACTGGCCCGACAGTGGAAACACAGGCCCGGTGCTATTAGCCCGACACGGCCCATTTAAAGCCCTGGCTCGCACTGGCCCGACAGTGGAAACGCGGCTATTATGTGATCATAAACAACACCCATCTTTGCACGCCCTTAAATATATGCATACCAACTCCTATTCCTTAAAACCACTAATGAGTAAGTATAGGAACGAGTGAGAGTTAACAGATGAAATAAGTAAAAATTTGACATTCATTAATACAGTTGAACTATACTCCACAGTGGTGAATCCTAAAACAAGCTATAAGCTGCATTGGCATAGCAATACCCGTGTTTCTTACAGGATTTTTGTTAAAACTGTGGTGGGTGGACCCTGGTTCTTCTAGGGGGGTTTGGGGGCATATTCAGTGTGCAAATTAAACGAAGAAAAATTCAAACCTCTTTTAGTTACAGTGTCATTAAACTACTACATAATAATAGTTATAATATTAATCCAATGACAGTAATAGTCATATTTTGTAAAACAAATGCACTAAAACTTTCATAATTAGTTTTGTACCAATTTCTATACTTGAAAGAGAGAAGCACATGATCTTTTATTTTGGCGGAAAACATGGTTTACAAACACCTTCTCATTACATTTCTAGTGAATTGCGGTAATCGTCAACTATGCAGATGTGGAAATAATCTGTAACTGGGTTATGGGTTCCTGCACTCATGACATGGCCTAAGTGTTTTGAAAGTAGTTCTGCTTACCGCAGGCTTTACACTTTCTCATCTCTCTCCTGATCCTCCTCACTATCATCATGTGCCACAGGAGCTGATGAAGTCACATATATTTTGACACATTTTACAGTGTCTGTTTTAAGGGCCTGGTTCTATTTTTTCACGCTATTTCTCTGCACATTCCTTGCGTTTCTTCTCCATCTCGCTGACTATTTTGACAGATACACACTGACACTGACAAGTTGTGATTGGGCCAGCCCAGTGTCAATCAAGAAAAGAACCAATGGGCCGCTGATCTACGTGTTTTAATGGGCAGGGGCCTCATGTACAAAGACTTGCGTAGAATTCATACTAAAACATTGCATACGGACAAAGCTGTAAATGTGCGTACGCACAAAAAAACCCTGATGTATGAATCTCTGCGTACGAAGGATCCCACGCATATTCTCTTTGTACATCCCAGTTAACGTAAAATTGAGCGCACATGCACGAGCACAACGCCCCACCCAGTCTCCTCCCTTAATTCAATTAATTTAAATATGGTAATGAGTCCACTTCGGCAAAAGAAAGCAGTAAGAAAATGGCGGCAAGAAACTAAACTTTACAGAAAGTGAATTGGAGGTGCTACTATCGGAGGTAGAAACGAAAAAAAAAAAAATGTATTTGGAACTTTGTCCTCCAGAATTAATAACAAAAGGAAAAAATATGAGTGGGAGAGTTTGGCTGATGCTGTCAATGCGGTGGGATCTGAAAGTCGCACTGTAGCGTAGACTGAGTACAGTTGAGACACTTTTTGCGTTTTGATTTTTCACACAAACACAGAAAAGAAGTGAATTTCCACATGACACGCCACATGACATTTGATTAGCTTGTAGACTAAGATATTATCAATCAATAATACCCACAAGTAGTTTATATTTTCCACAATTAGCTCATAAAAATAAGGTGCTTTTTGTCTCAACTTTGTCTCAACTGTACCCATATGTGGTACAGTTGAGACAGTGCATGGTACAGTTGAGACACGCATTTTTAATGATGTGAAGGTAACTAACCATTCATTGTAAATATAAAAAAAACAAAAAAACAATTGGGCAACATTTTTGTTTATTCATCCATTTATATTCATTCATTTTATTTAAATTAGCACTGGTTAAAATGTATAAAGCAGGAACAAGATATGTAACAATATTTATTAATAATACACAGTTTAAATATCACAAATATCAAATTTTATTTTCATTTGCGTCCTATGCTGGCTAATTACGACCTTTAACCTGTTATCATAACACTGAACAACTAAACAGTGTGTTTCCTAATAGAACTCTATCGGGGTACAGTTGGTACATGTGTGTCTCAACTATCCTCCGCTGGCCACCTCGCACATTTCTCTAGATTTTGCATTTACCTTGCATGACACAATACCATGAAATATGCCAGTTTTTAGGGCACAGAATAACGTTTGTGGTGAGACCAGTTACGTTTAACAGTCACATAAGGATAATAAGCTATTCATTGTGGAGAGTGCATGGTGAAATGAACGTCATATCTTTTATGTCATAAACTTTTCCGATATCTTCGGATCGGAGATGCATCCGTTGTTCAATTTCCCACGATCAAAGAGGACACTAATACGCACATGCACAGCAAAAATCACAACTTGTGCTTGCTGCGAACGCAAGTTATTTAAGGTGTCTCAACTGTACACATGTCAACTGTACACACCCTAAATTAGCTTAAAAAGAAATGGTCTGATATAAAGGTGGACATTAAACCAAAGCTGTCATTGCCATAGACTAAGGGTTGTATCAATTTGCATATGCTTTTATGTGTTCTTACTTAATTGCATAATTTATAGAATATTCCCATAAGGCTCGTGTGACAATATACTGTATGTCAATTATTTTATAAATTGCAAATTAATAGCAATGCTTCCCACAGGTGGTGGTGCGATACATAGATATCATATATAAAGGCTAGATGTCTCGTGCGCGCTGCTGGCCAATGGAGGTCGACGTCCGCACGTGGCGGCCATCTTGCCACAGTGTACTCGCTCACTACTTCAATGGTGCATGTACTTTTAAATAACCATAACTTGCTCAATTTTCTACCGATTTTCAAACGGTTTGATTTGTTATAAACGTCAGAGATGTAGTTATGACACTGCATACATACACTGCATACATATGAATAATTATAACATACATGTTTAAGCATTCGGAATTATAGCCACGTTAATAACGTTTGTAAGAAACCAAACCGTTTGTAAATCCGTCAAGATTTCAGCGAGATAAGAGGATTTGTGTGCGTGCTGATCATTCACCTTAATGCACAGAGCACTGTGACAAGATGGCCGAACGGTGATGCCGGAAGTGACTGCGCACTAAGACATCTAGCGTTTATATATGATATCTATGGTGCGATAGACTTGTAGAACAATTTGTTGTGTAATGTTTTGCAACTTCACTTCATTGCCTGTAAGAGTCGCCATCGGACAAAAACAATGAGAAATGTACGTACGCCAGACATGAAATTGGCGTGGAGGAACGCACATTCTCGCGTTAATTTCACTGTTAGTACATACGACCGTGAGCATGAGAGCTGGAGTACGCAAGATTGATACATGAGGCCCCTGGTCTGTCAGTTTTTGACCAATGCATTACACCAGCACAAACCCAGCGCCGCCAATTAAGCAAAACAAAACGAATGGGCCGCCGATGTACGAGTTTTATGGGCCGTTAAAAAAAAATATATATATAATAATAATAATAATAAAAATTATGTATGAGTATGAGATGTATCGGCCCAAAAAGCAAGTCGGCCCACCGGGAAAATGCCCGGTATGCCCGATGGCCAGTCCAGCCCTGACGATCATATATAAATATAAATAAATATTTCATTTTATTACAGTGAAGATTATCAGAGTACATGTACTCTAGTAGACTACAACGGTAAAGTTAAATAGCCTAATTGTATACAGTTATGAAACTTCACTTTGTCCTCAGCCAAAACGATTTGCAACAAATGATAGATTCATGATACCAAAGATCGCCCGTTAGATATACACAAGACAAATTATATCTCATGTTTAACCACTACAGAGACATCAGAGCTAGCGGCGATCTTCAGAAGGACTAGCCGAGGAAAGGCTGTTCCAGGCGGGGTACATGAGCGCCCGGGGATCGCCTGGATCTCACAACTCCGAAAAAGGCAGATCAAATTTTCAAATAGGTGCTGTCTTTATAAATGCATCACAGATTTGAGATTTAAACAAATACATTCTCACCTGAAACATTTCTTGACACAATAGCAGTACCTCAATATGAGGACAAATGATCACATTCTGGTCATTTTTTCTGTAGCCATATGAGGTGATCTCAAACCTCCTTAACTGAATAATCAGTATTTCTGGAAGGCTGATCATCACACTTTTCTGTTGGGAAAACAATTTAGATCATAATTCACTGGAAGAGTTTAATAAGAATAAGTTAAGTTGTAAGTTGTGCTTTCTTTCTTCAAAATATGTATGAAGCAAATACAGCATTAAACAATTAAATGCAAACATTATTACTAACTAGTCTAATACCAAACCAAAGCATGTCACAACTACATCCTGTCTACCAGAGAACCTTGTAACAAATCAAAGAGAAAAATACGTTTTTGACTCAGTTTTTATAACTTTTCAGTATTTCAGCTTAGAAAATACTATATATATAAATATTATTATTTTTTTTATTTTTTTTAAACTGATTTACTTAAATGTGGATCAAATTCACACTATATTTCACAATTTATCTCACATTATAACAGATATTACATGTAGGAAATATACTTGCCTTTTCCCAGACTGTCGTGTTTTCACAATGAAAACAATGCAGCTGATACTCTCCACACATTTGATCAACATTTTCCTTTATAGCATTTTCCTACATTGGAAGAAATATTAAAAATAAATAAATAAGATAAAGCACAGTTACACTGTTTATTAAATTCATGTGATGTGCTTGTACATGAATATGCATTTAAATACAGACATTTATTCATCAGAGTCCCACTGAAGCCGTGTTTCAATAGAACTCTATAGTAGATACTGATACCTTTGATTAGCAACAGAGCAAAGATACATGTTGATTGGATGAGAAGCTCTAAATATGTCATTTTCCCTGACTTTTACAATGAATAAACAAAATGGAAATTGACATTATACTGTATGTATTTCTGTTTTGCATTGCAATGGATATGATTATCTTGACACGTTTAGTCTAGGCGGAACAGATCTGCTGTTGGTTATTGGTGCTGCTGAGCAAGTAATGAGCAAGGACAAGTAGCTGTGAGCAAATAAGACATGCTGCTGTTATATACATGAATTATATGATACATACATTCATTACCAGTAGCAAATCTACACAGGTGGTGCTGGGGAAGATGGAAGGTGTCTGAAAGCAAGTATTTGAATGTGAAAGGAATACACCAGGAACCAATTCTCTACAGAGAATGATGTGATTGCAAGCAGACTGAGTTAAGGACCTATTAGCCCATCATTATCCAGAGTTTCATGACAGAACTTTGTATTTTGACTCAAATCTCATCATTTAATATTGTTTTTAGTATTATTATTATTACTTTTGATCAAGGGCGTAACTTTGGGTCTACCATTGGGGGGGTTAAACTCGCGGCATATTTATTAATTTATTTATTTATTGAATAATTTTCTTGTGTAAAAGGTAACATGCTAATTTGTATTATTCCTGTATTAGAAATACATTGTGATACTTTTACTGATTTAGGCTACTTAATGTAAATGCAGCTGTTCACTTGACTATGTATGCCATAATGACACAGTAGTTAAATTAAGTGTTTCTCAAACTTTCTCTGCCATTCCCCACTTCGGAGGTAGGAAAGGGTTCCGAGCCCCACCTGTCCCCAATCACCCCAACAAAATGTTAATAAAATAGGCTTTAAGTTTAACTCTTAAAATGTATTTTATTAACATCACATTTTAAAAACTTTACATCAAATAACAGCATTAAAAACTTTCAAATAGAGAAAATGAAAGTGCAATTATATTATCACTTTGCATGAAATAAGACTCAAAAGTAGATAAAAAAAAAAAAATGTGTGTTTGCATTTAGCCTCTGATAACATCAAATTCAGAAACTGGGAAAATACAAGTGTGGACTAACGTTAGCAGCTAACTTAGTTGTGCTTTGATTCATTTTGTCACTTTGCAAACTCCATGCAAAAAGAACTAAATAATAATAATAATAAAAAAATTAAATAATAATAATATCAAATTGAGCCGGAGGTGGTAAATTCCTAATAATGTACGTATTTTTTTTTTAGGTATTTTAATAAGATAACGTTACCTAAAATACGTTGCGCATACAGCTCAACTAACGCGATCGTTATAAAGGTGTTTGAACAACAAAACACATCCACTTGCACATATTTGACAATCGGAATATCATATACAGTGTGTGCAGAATTATTAGGCACGTTGATTTTCTGATCATATTTTATTTCCAGGAACATTTTGCCAATTCCAAACCATATTAATCTTAATAACTACTATTAATTTTGTATTTAATCATGTATAAGTGATATATAATTGTTCATGAAGGCTGGAAATGAAAAATGTCTTATTTTCAGGTGTGCAGAATTATTAGGCAAGTTTTCTTTTACAGATAAAATAAGCCAAAAAAGAGATTTAACAAAGACTGAAAAGTCAAAAATATTAAATGCCCATGAGAAGAATGCAAAACTAATGCAATACTAGAGATTACAGTTAAGGCATGACCATTGGACAGTGAAATGCTCATTGGGTCAGCAGGGTCAGACAAATACAGGTGGAGAAGAAAAGACACATGTTAACTGCAAAAGAATGAAGAATTAAGGTGAAGAATTAAGTGTGAAAACCATCGGGAACCCTTTAGTCTTCAGCGCCACCATTTTCCAGAACTGCAACCTACCTGGAGTCTCCAGAAGAGC
Organism: Scardinius erythrophthalmus; assembly: GCF_964197995.2. NCBI lineage: Eukaryota > Metazoa > Chordata > Actinopteri > Cypriniformes > Leuciscidae > Scardinius > Scardinius erythrophthalmus. The sequence continues at coordinate 1,713,203 of NC_138244.1, forward strand.
AAGGTGTCAGGGTCTCAGAGACTTGGGTTAGGCAAAGAATCCTAAAAAATGACCCCCTCTTAATAAGAATCACAAGCTGAAGAGTAGTAAAATACATGAAGACTGTTTTTTTATAGGCTTTATAGACAGACAGATTGAGAGAGACTCTTGAAGGACCAGCACCAGATCCTCTTCTACCACTGTTTGAAGAATTCATCTTCCAGAATACGTTTTAATACGTTTTGGGAGTTAATTTTTAGTCCATCTCTGCAAAACGGACTTCAGGGTAGGAGATGGACTAAAAATAAACTCACAAAACGTATTAAAACGTATTCTGGAAGATGAATTCTTCAAACAGTGGTAGAAGAGGACGTGGTGCTGGTCCTTCAAGAGTCACTCTCAATCTGTCTGTCTATAAAGCCTATAAAAAAACAGTCTTCATGTATTTTACTACTCTTCAGCTTGTGATTCTTATTAAGAGGGGGTCATTTTTTAGGATTCTTTGCCTAACCCAAGTCTCTGAGACCCTGACACCTTGCTCTTCTGGAGACTCCAGGTAGGTTGCAGTTCTGGAAAATGATGGCGCTGAAGACTAAAGGGTTCCTGATGGTTTCACACTTAATTCTTCACCTTAATTCTTCATTCTTTTGCAGTTAACATGTGTTTTTTCTTCTCCACCTGTATTTGTCTGACCCTGCTGACCCAATGAGCATTTCACTGTCCAATGGTCATGCCTTAACTGCAATCTCTAGTATTGCATTAGTATTGCATTCTTCTCATGGGGATTTAATATTTTTGACTTTTCAGTCTTTGTTAAATCTCTTTTTTGGCTTATTTTATCTGTAAAAGAAAACTTGCCTAATAATTCTGCACACCTGAAAATAAGACATTTTTCATTTCCAGCCTTCATGAACAATTATATATCACTTATACATGATTAAATACAAAATTAATAGTAGTTATTAAGATTAATATGGTTTGGAATTGGCAAAATGTTCCTGGAAATAAAATATGATCAGAAAATCAACATGCCTAATAATTCTGCACACACTGTATATCCTGCTATAGCTAACAAATTTGTGAAATGTTGAATAAAAAAGGAAATAAAAGCAGATCATCAGTCATTCAGCGCTATTGTGGCTGCGGTGTGACAAGCAATGAATGACGCGTCTCCATGGTAACCATAAAGTGATACTACGATCAATAACGGTCGCCTTGAAAAACTTTTAAAATTACGTGTGTAAAGGTTAAGTAAGGCTTACATTTAAACGTGTCTTTGTTTTGTTTTGAGTGTATGGTCAATAAATAAAGGAATTAAAAAGTTGGGCACAAATCCTGTTTGTCGCGCCCCACTTGTCATGGCTCTATTCCCCACCAGTGGTCCGCGCCCGCGCCCCACACTTTGAGAAACGCTGAGCTAATATAGGGGGTACCTCCGTTTGGTCAGGATTTTTCCTCTTTTTGTCTGGTGTTGACCAACAATGAAAAATCGTTGTCTGGCTGCCTTTCAGTGTCCTTTTCATCTTTCCATCCGTTAGCATGCTCTCCAACCATTCATCCCAGCGACTGCGCAAAATAGTTAAACAAACTTGGTAGAGAAAGCGGGTTGGGTAATACCAAGTAGTCGGTGCGGTGGGCGGGGGTACATTACAGATTTTTTTTAAATATGATACTATCTTTCTTGCTGGCAAATGAAATTAATAAAGAAAACGAACAAAAGTATTAATTCGGAATATTTCATATTTATTTTAATCTGAATGATGTGATGATATTGAGGGGGTTATATTAGCTGGATCTGATTTTTGAGGGGGTCATGACCCCCGTAACCCCCGTGCAAATTACGCGCATGCTTTTGATCAATATTCATAATCAGTAGTATTATGTATCTGTTTTATGTTTTATATACATTCATAATCATTTGTAATCATTGTATTTTGTGAAGATGTGGGAGAGAGACACTTTGGGAGACTCTGAGACTTTGTGTGCTGGAGAGACTGAAATGTATATGCAGTGTTTTCCACAAGCATAGAATAAGGATATACACTCCAACATTAATGGAAACCACATGTTCCTCTGGTAATGTATATGTTCCTCTGGTGATGTAGTTTTTTTCCCTTGGTCCAGTAGTATAAAGACTGAGCTCTTTTGTCCGAAAATCAGGAAGAGATGGAAAGGCTGCTGAATGAAGACATCTGTTTGGTCCATTGTCTCTTCCTCCTATGTCTTATATAAAATAAATAAATAAGAGATCTCTTGCAGAGGTCGACCGATAGTGGATTTTACCGATAACGATAGCTAGGTTGGGCCATACTTGCCGATAACCGATTAATCAACCGATAGTTTTTAAAATTGATACTGGATAAAAACAAACATAACACTCCAAGTAAAACAGTGCTGAACTTTATTATAAAAATAATAAAACTGTATTGAACCATGAAAACATGCTAAATGAAATAAATGTATAATATGAATAAATATTGAAGCCAATAAAAGACATTCATTCAAACTGAAACAAAAAGTAATACTCTAAATAACAAATAAAACCACTTACATTCAAAATGTAACTGTTAAACTGTTCTTTTTCAAGCCAACTTAATGAATAAAAAAGTAACAAAATTTGATCGGTATAATATTTGAGCAATACAATTGCACCTTCATCATTCATGTTAGTTTGATAGTGCATTAATCTATGGTTAACAAATAAAAACCTTAATTTAAAAATGTATTAGTACATGTTAATTAACAAAAAAATGAACAATCCTTATACAGAAGTTATTAACCTTAGTTAATGTTACATATGGAATTTTATTGTAAGTGTTATCATTTCATATAAATCCAAACAGTCATGCTTCAATATCTACAACGCCAGAGCACTGAAATGCAGTGGCGGTTCTAGACCATTTCAACTGGGGGGGTCAAGCTGGGGCCAGTTGTACTGTTAGAGGGGCCAGTTACATTTATACCTTATTGTTGTCATATCATTTTCTGCACTGCACTGTAGGCATTAACAGGCAAAATACCATGTTTACAATCATTCAACAATGTATTTGCATTTCCATTATATTTTTTAGATTTGCATTACATATTCAGAATCAGTCACATTAACTGTATTCTACGATTTTTGTGTTTTTTTGCAAAAAAATTCAGCAAATTCATCTAGATTTAAGGCCTTTGCCCTCCTTGACTCAATACTTAGAACGCCTAAATTGCTTAATCTGTCATCTGACATTGTGGACCTGAGATAGGTTTTCACCAGCTTTAGTGCATACAATATAATATACAATTAAATTATGCTTATTTTAAATGTATTGTGCAGGCTAGGTATAAAAAATATAGGAAAAACCATGATAATATGAAACGCTTCAAAACAGAGCGCACAAAGCGCGTATGCGCATCGCGGGTGCAGCATGATGTGCTCAAAGCAACGTGGAGTCACAGTGTTCAGCGCTGCGCTGCACAAGTGCGCATTTAAAAGTTCACGGCACAAAGCGAAGAAATGTCGAGCGCACAAATCCTAGTGTAGCCTATATCTGTCCAACAGTTTATTGATAATTTGTTTCTTCACATAGTGAAGTTTTAAATTCCAGTTATTGTGCGTTTGATGCCGATTTAGTCCTTGTGGTGTGAACAGGCACACGGTAGCGAGTCGTTTTAAAACAGCAACAAACATAAAATACAAATACACAAAATAAAGTCATTTTATGCAAATCCACAGCCTTTTATCTACAGATCAAGCATTATAATGTGAATATATCATATTGGAGAGAGTTTTACCATGCATCCTGCTGTAACCGGACGAGGCGCGCGCGCTGTTTGAATACTGAATGGAGAATGATTGACAGATGAGGGAAAACGAGTTTCCATAAACTTTAATTTAATGATGTAAATAGACTTCTGTCCCTCACATTAAGCTATGGAATGGCTTCAGATGACTTTGTGAAATTATAATCAGACCCAAGTCACCCAAACTGACGTGAAAAAGAGGCGCAGAAAAGCGCGCTGTTTGCATCCCTGTTTGAGTAAAAATACTCAGCACCATGAGTTTGTTGATCATTTTTATCCTTTAAAACTGCCACAAACTAACAAACGGCCAGGTTAAGATTAGCTGATCTAACGTTACACTTCTGTAATCCATTTAATACAAATACAACATATTAATAACTTTACTCACCTCTATATTTCCTTCTTTGCTTTAACTATAATATTCGCGCAAAACGTCCACCAACTTCTGAATAGAAAAAAACCTGCAGATCCGATTTAAGCAGTCCCTCTAGGGTACGTTACATTTGTGTTCCATGTTGCCACTGTCTAATAACGGATGTGAAAAACAACGATAGCAAAAAATAGTTTTGTAAAAATTATTTCACACTTCACATTTAGGGGGGCCACAAGGGGGTCCAAGCTTGTTGTCACAGGGGCACTGGCCCCCCCTGGCCCCCCTCTAGAACCGCCACTGCTGAAATGACATAAATATTAAATGTATAGTCTCACACTTTTGCTTCTATTTTATAAACACTTGATGATTATCTAATCAAAATAACAAAACACGTGTTAAAGTGATGATGAAAAAATAACCAAAATCGAATGCTTTTCTGATTTGTTTATATGTTTCTGTCAGCTGTATGAACATATCAGTTTGCTATCTTAAGTCTCTTGCTTTAAATATGCAACTTCTCTGCATATTAAATGCACAAAAGTGACCAGCTGGATATAAACTAATGCAAATAGAGGTAACAATTGTGACATTAAACATTCGGGTCGGACTTACGTTTATTTTTGTCAGTGTTTTAACCGCTTGAGGTACTACTAATGTAGCGGCCTCTCAGCCTCGAAGGCAAACAAACATACTGTTGTGCTGTTCTTTCTCTACTAATGCAGCATTTAGTCAACAAATTAATCACTTTATAATGATATGACAAAATGTACTGTATACATAGGCTACCTTTTAGCTGTCGGTGCTTTAAACGCGCATCTGATGTCAGCGCTCTCCACACAGCGTGTGCTCTCAGTGCAGCACACAGCATCACGTGTCGAAATAAACAACACGAGGCATCAGCGATAGTTTTATTACACCTCTAGAGGCCGCTCTTGTACTGCATCATGCCAGCAGACCCTTCTCAGCTCTCTCTTACTGCGTAAACTCCAGTCCTGGAGGGCCACTGTCCTGCAGAGTTTATCTCCAACCAGCTCCAAAAACACCTGCCTGGAAGTTTCTAGTAATCCTGAAGACCTTGATTAGCTGGATCAGGTGTGTTTAATTAGGGTTGAAGCTAAACTCTGCAGGGTTGTGGCCCTCCAGGAACTGAGTTTGACACCCCTGGATGACAGCGCGCGCTTCTCAGTCGCTCCAGCAACGGATGCAACCAGGAAAAACTATCGGTATGTATTTTTGCCGATAACGATAGTTCCACCAGTAGTGGTGGGCAGATCGAGGCTTTGTGAAGCAATGAAACAGTTGGCAAAACCGATGAATCAGTCGACCTCTAATCTCTTGGTAAAATCACTGGTGTCTGTTTCCATGAAATCAACCAACAGGTTCTATGGTGTTTGCAAATGGTGCCTGTCTGTCGTACAGCAAGTTAAAGGTACAATATGTAAATTTTTGCTGCCAGCGGTCGCATTTTTAAAACAATAACAAAGGCGAAGCTTGATGACGCTATGAAGGAGAGTGGTACGATGGGAGAGATCCAGAGATGTATGGAATTCATGAATCATGTTCACGGCTGAGGTAATACATTTCAGGAAAATGTTGCCGTTATTTTGTCACTTATTGGAGCAGTATGCTATCTGGAGCTGTTTACCTCCAGTCTTTGTGCTAAGCTAGGCTAGCGGTGGGTGCGTCAGACAGAGTTACGGCACGCACGGAGATGAGAAGGGTATGTGTGAATGTGAACTTAGCTAACTCTGGGGGATACAGTGAATAAGCTAAAGTCCCAAAAAGTCTGTGTGTTCCTTTAAGTCAGGGGGGTGGGGGGTATTTAACACTCTGCTTATCTACATTTGGGACGACTTTGGGGTCCCCAGACAATAACATTTAATTTTGTAACAGAATAATATATATATATATATATTTTTTTTTTTTTTTAAACAAATGTAATTTTACACTGTGTAATGTTTTTACTCAACATTTGTGCAGTTTATGGAAGATTTATGATATATTTTAAATTTCTTTAAATATATAAATATTTGAATAGGCTTTTTACAAAAAAACAGCATTTTATGTAAAATTCACTTTATAAAAGACCCATATTTCTAACTTTCATTCATGGGGATAACATGGATAATGTTACATGGTTTAGTGTAAACTTTTTGCCCATATTTTGTAAAATGTAGTTTTAAAAGTAAAAAATTATCATTTTAGCTACTAGATGGCTATAGAGCTCCACTATATGCTATTTGACTAACTGAAAGATTTTCCAGTTGGATTCATATCTAAATATTATGAAATCACAATTCTAACAATGAAATTTGTTTTTTTTTTTGTACTGAAATTTTGTTTTTTCAAATAATGTTACATTATGATTAGAATCAAACCTGAAAAAGATAAAAGTTGAAATTTTAGAGTTATTTCAATCATCTTTTTTTCATATAATTGTACAAATGTGATCTACACTTCAGTTACTAACTGTAACAGAACAAATATGTCCAGTTAGATTATATATTGAGTACAAATACATGACATGAACATCAAAATGCAATGAATTGAACAGCATAACAAGCAAATAAAGCCAGCCACCTCCATTTCTCATAACAAGCGCGGGTGAAGCTCCGGGTGTTAGCTTCGTCCTCTGTCACTGGCCTGCTGCTGGATCTGTAAATCGGGTTGGTCCTTCAAGACATTCAACTCTCTCCTCTGTCCACCTCCACCTCCACCTCCACCCGCCTCCTCTTTAACTGCTGATGATTTTGCTAACTTCTTCACCAACAAAACAACAACTATCAGCAGTCAGTTCTCAGCTCCACACACACAGGAACCCAGACCGACCCCTTCCATAGCCAACCCTCTCTCCTCCTTCTCTCCGCTAACCGAGGAAGAAGCATCTAAACTCCTCCTCTCCAGTCATCCTACCACCTGCCCTCTAGACCCCATCCCCTCACACCTTCTACAAGCCATCTCTCCCACACTTCTACCATCACTCACACACATCACCAACTCATCCCTCCAGACTGGCACTTTCCCTACCGCATTCCAGCAGGCTCGGGTTACTCCACTGCTTAAAAAACCAACACTAAACACATCATCTGTAGAGAATTACAGACCTATCTCTCTCCTACCATTCATTGCGAAAACACTTGAAAGAGCTGTTTTCAACCAAGTAACATCCTTCTTGTCTCTGAACAACCAGCTGGATGTCAACCAATCCGGCTTCAAGAAAGGGCACTCAACTGAGACTGCATTACTGTCGGTCACAGAAGCCCTACGGATCGCAAAAGCTGCCTCCAAATCTTCAGTCCTCATTCTCCTGGATCTGTCTGCTGCCTTTGACACTGTGAATCATCAGATCCTTATGTCCAGCCTCTCATCACTGGGCATCACAGGAACTCCTCTCCACTGGTTTGAGTCCTATCTCACAGGTCGGTCCTTCAGGGTTGCATGGAGAGGCGAGGTATCCAGAGCACATCAGCTGACCACAGGGGTTCCCCAGGGTTCAGTTCTTGGTCCCCTCCTCTTCTCCATCTACACTACATCACTGGGACACATCATACAGGCACACGGCTTCTCCTACCACTGCTATGCTGATGACACACAGCTCTTCCTCTCGTTTCAACCAGATGATCCCACAGTAGCTGCACAAATCTCAAGCTGTCTGGCGGACATCTCGACATGGATGAAGGAACATCACCTGCAGCTCAACCTGGCAAAGACTGAGCTTCTCGTCCTCCCTGCCAATCCGTCTCTACAGCACGACTTCACTATCCAGCTAGAGTCATCATCAATCACCCCATCAAAGTCGGTGAGAAATCTTGGAGTAACGTTTGATGACCAGCTGACCTTCACAGACCACATTTCAAAGACAGCTCGATCATGCAGGTTTGCACTGCACAACATCAGGAAGATCAGGCCTTTCCTAACTGAGCATGCAACACAACTTCTCGTCCAGGCCCTGGTCATTTCTAGGCTTGACTACTGCAATGCTCTTCTGGCTGGACTTCCATCATGTGCAACTAAACCCCTACAGATGATCCAGAATGCTGCAGCTCGTCTTGTCTTCAACGAGCCCAAGAGGGCCCACGTCACTCCTCTGTTCATCTCTCTGCACTGGCTACCTCTCGCTGCTCACATCAAGTTCAAGACATTGACGCTCGCTTACAGATCTATCACAGGCTCAGCTCCTCCTACTTTCACTCACTCCTACGAGTCTACATCCCTACCAGAAGCCTACGATCGGTCAACGAGCGACGTCTCGTGGTTCCATCACAGAAAGCCACAAAATCACTTTCCAGAACATTCTCATTCACAGTTCCCTGCTGGTGGAACGCTCTCCCCACCCTCATCCGGAATGCAGAATCCCTGACAACCTTCAAGAGACAGCTGAAAACCCTTCTCTTCCGTGAGCACTTAACCACATAAAAAAAAAAAAAAAAAAAATAAAAAATTCCTTTCCCTTTGAAACATCACTTATCATGCTTATGCTACTCTGAATAATGCCTGAACTTCGTATTCTGAGCACTTCTTGCGTTGTTGTTGTTTTTGCCTCTTCATGATGACTCGCTTAATTTAGTCCTAATTTGTAAGTCGCTTTGGATAAAAGCGTCTGCTAAATGACTAAATGTAAAATGTAAATGTACATAAATGTTACACATTTTGGCATAGCCCTACTCAATTTTCATTATTAATATTCTAACATTTTATCAATATTGCAAAGTCATCAAAACTGACTAAATATTTCGTGACCAAAAATGTGAAAAATAGGCCTACATCTAGCCTTAATGATCGTTCATTACATTCTTTTAACTATAAGCAACCCAATTTGTCTAGATCTGTATTATTTCCTTTGTATAATGTGCTTAAATATTGCTGCGCAGTCGTGTGATTTAGTCTGCTTGATTAACATTATTACAATGTATTCCTATTTAACTCTGATATGTAGCCTATATATATAAGGTCCTCGAATGTGTTCGAATATTTCACCAGCATCAGCCTTTTCACAGTTTCTATCACTCTGCTTGTCTGTGTTTGCACAACTTGCATCATTAAGCCAGTAGGTGGTGACAAGTGACTGTCTTTATGAGTGAACAATTGAAATTTAATTGAACTGATTTAATAGTGCCAAAAACATTGATTAACTCAAGAAAGAAACAAGTTGCTGAAACCAATCTAATGCTAAAAAGTTTACATCTAAGCAAAATAATCCTTGAAAGATTTCTCATTTAAGGCCATTCCTGTTTGGAATATGTGATTGTGTATTGTCAACAATAAGCAGAAACATTTTGCATTTCCATTTTCTAGTGTGAATCATTCATTTCAACATTTATCCTCATTCTCATGTTTAAGAATCTGTTATCTTGACAAATAATTTATGCTACTGCCCACTGACAGGCTTTTAAAGCTATTGTTATCAAAAAATGTTGGCCTTCAAACACCTTAAAATTCACATATGTAGGTCTGAGAAATCAAAATCTTCTCGGGGGAGCATGCCCCCGAACCCCCCTAACTACCTCACATTTGAATGTGTGTGTCTGTGTGGTAATATGGCCTGGTGTGGCTACAGTGCCAGGACTGATTTTTTTAATCAGTCTGCCCCCTGCATATAGGCCTAAAATATACATTATTCTCTGTATCGAATCATGTTATCTTGTTACCCACCCCAGCCCCTGATGTTTTGGGCTCAGCCCCTGGTGTTTTTAAAACTTAGAAACGCTCCTGCCTGGCAGTGGTTCTAGTAGGGCTGGTCGAGGCCCTCTTCAAACCTCTGGAGTCGGCTGAGGCCAAGATCCTTTCCCTCAAGGTAGCTTTTTTTATTAGCCATTACTTCTCTGAGGAGAGTAAGAGACCTTCATGCGATCTCTATATCTCATGGGTGCCTGGAGTTTGCTCCAGGCGACATTAAGGCTATCTTGCATCCCAGGCCGGGCTATGTGCCTAAAATGCCATCTGATGTGGCACGGCCTACGGTTCTGCAGGCTTTTCATCCTCCACCTCACGTGACGCTGGATGAAGAAAGACTTGATTTGCTCTGCCCTGTCAGAGCTCTCTTCATGGCGGAAGTCAGACCAGTCGCTGGTGTGCTTCGGGTCGCCCAAGAAGGGGCCAAACAGACCATCAGTAACTGGGTCGTTCAGTCGTCTCTATGGCCTATCAGGTGCACAGCTTGTCTTCACCTTTGGCCGTGAGGGCTCATTCAACCAGAGGCATGGCATCCTCTACTGCCCTCCTTTCAGGGGCCCCGATCCAAGAAGTGTGTGATGCCAGGATGGGCCACCCCTCATACTTTCATCAGATTCTATAGCCTGGACATTCCTTCTATGCCAGACACTCTAGTGCTCTCGTCCTAAGTGTGCCAATGCGCAGCTTCACACTGGGACAGGCAGGGCTCGCTGTGGCATAGTGGGTACTTGTTCCCCAAACGCAGTTCAAGTTTCCTCGAAAGGGAACGTCTCGGATTACGACTGTAACCCTTGTTCCCTGAAAAAGGGAGCGAGAACTGCGTCCACCACGCCTTCCCCTGCCTCGGAGTGACTTGCTTCATCGCAGAAGTAGGGCTGGGCGATAAAACGATAACGATAATTACCGCAATATAATTTTTCTCGATAAAACGATATCAAGAGGTCAATAAATGTTCGATAATGTTTGCGCCAAAAGCAGAACGAAACTCATTTAAACCGCGCGCCACACGGACCATTTATCCGCTCGGCTCAAAGTCCAAACGGCAGCGCAGCGCGAGCTCACTAGAGCAGATGCGTTTATTCTGATCGGTCTCGGTCACGAGATCCAGTGAGAAGCGCTTGAATTCAGCGAGGAACACACATGTCTCAGTGATTTAAACCAGTTTAAAGACAGATGAAACAGCGCTGACAAACAGGAGAAACACTGCGCGCAACGATACAGTCAGAAGGCTTTTCCGTCTACAAATTCCCACCATTTACCATGGATTTGCTGTAACGTTAGTCTAGTAATATTAACTGCACCATGAAATGTGGGATATACATATTGAATTGTATTATATTATTAATGTAGACAATGTATTAAAGGACTAATGGAATATAATTACAGTATTTAATAATGTATTTAGGCTACTGTTTTTCATACAAATACCATAGAAACCATAAAGTTACATTGCCATGATAGTGACTCTGGTTTCTACAACTTTCACTTAGGAGCAAAAATCTGCCTTTAAACTTGAAAGAAATAAAGATTTGACTTTTATCGTGATAATTATCGATATCGACTGATTATCGTGATATTTTTTTTTGGCCATATCGCCCAGCCCTACGCAGAAGCTAACTCTGTTGTGTGCCGGCGTCCCTTTGTCACATTATGTCATGATATGAGCACCAATAAGGATTGGATTAGTTTCATTCATACTTCAGATGCGTTACGCTAAGGGCGTTCCCCAAAGTGTTGCAGTCGTAACCCGAGACGTTTTATGGCCTCATTTCAGTGACTTTTTTCCACCAACCACGCATAAACACAATTTTGTCAAAACTACATACTTTTACATACATGCTGCTCACATATTATTGTAGCAGAGTTTGTGCTGAATACAGCGTAATCAGACTTTAGACATGAAAGTGTAATACACTTTCAGAAATAGAAATAAGCACAAATGTCAGAGCACCTCCAGGGCCCAGAACACACCTCAGAGGGTTAAAGAGCGCTGTTTGGATAAGAAAAAGCTTTTGGTCGTTTACTGGACATTATGAAGTGTTCAAAATAACTAAATTAAATGTTATTTTTATATGTTGTTGAATTAAAGGTTCATTTTACCAAACTTTGTTGTTTTCTGCTAAGACATGCAATTAAGAACAAATGAGATAATATTTAGAATATGAATCTAACTTTCACTATTAGCTTCATCATGGGAATGACGAATCTCTCAGTCAAAAGTATAAACCACTGACAGTAAGCATTAGTTAATCAGATATATTTGATCAGACATATTCAGATGAGCAAAGATATGATTACCACGTCCGGAGAGTTCTGAAGAGACACTGGCAATGAGAGAAAATCCTCATCCGGGGTTTCTTCTGGATTGTGTCTGCATGACCTGCATGTTTTTGGGGTCTTCATAGTGCCCTTAAAAAGCTACAAAGATGTGAAGAAATCAGACTTTAGTGATGATCCACAGTATCCAGCACATTAGACTGCTGATAAACCTTTAATTGTGTCTCATGCCAACAAATGATAGTCAAGGATCCGTGTGAAGCAAGTGTGTAAAGACAATGAAGAAGCAGATCATCAAGACCAAATATGAGGCAATAATATCTCTGGAAATCACCTGAACTTTCTTTGGAGAAACACTTCCAGAGCTGAACTGCTGTGAGATGATAGATGGTCCTTATGAAAGTCATTGAATAGATTCAGAAGAAACTAGTTACCTTAGAGGATCCAGGAGTCTTTTCAATGATCGAATGTAGATGTTCTGCTGCATCTTGTTGTATACCAACTTTGGGTTTGATGGAGAGAGAGCAAATAATAATCAAACACTTATACTGAGTAACTTTCATCAGCAGAAACATTGACTGAATGCTGGAAACAGCAATAAAGAGACCAACCACCTGTAATGCCGAGGCTCTTCAAGACTCCAGCTGCTGAAACTGCAGTGTTCTGTTGTGTTTCTAATTCACTGAACAACTTCTTCAACTCTCCAGCCAAGTGTCCATCAGATGAACCCAAACTACAGAAGACACTGAGTGTTTATTGATCGGCTGTTTGTCATGTTGTTTCCACTGCTGGAAGTGAAAGATGTTTCTTTACCTCTGGACATGTTGCTTGAATCTCTTCGTCATGAAGAGCGTCTGAAGAACTGCATTCAAGTAGCAGGTGTTCCCTTCATTCTCCAGCCCACAGTATCCTGATATGAGAAACACATTAACACTGGACTGACGTCCATCCAGCTGACCAGAGAAACTCCAGAAACACATCCAGCAGATCTTACAACATACAGAGCCATCGAGTGTCCATCGAGATCAGAAACTGATCAACGCTTTAAAGAAAATCTAAAACTAAAAGCATTTTTATTCCACATAAGCCAACCAATATTCATCAGCTTTAACAGCAATGAGATGAAATGTGAAAAAATAAGTCTTTTATCAGCCCATGTGTGACAATAATGTCCATCTTAAGAAAACAATCCAATTCTGAATTGATGAGTGAACTACGGTGAACAAAGTCACTAAAGATGAAACTGTTTCTCACAGAAAACAAACTGGATCATTGTGACAAACACAGACAGTAACGTGAGGCATCAATACTTTTGTCTAGCAGGAGATTTACATCTCCACAGGGTTTCAGGGACGGAGACAGTGTTTTTTGTCAGTGCAGCTTCTCTTGCTTTATTGATGGAGGATGTTCAGAGAAGTACAAGGAATTTTCAAAGAAAATAAAATGGCGTAACTGTGGTGTGAGAACAGAATGTGATCTATATTGTATATCTTCTCTTTCTGGGACTGGATTACGAAAACATCCTTACTAGTTTAAATTCTATTTCAATCATAGCTTATTTTAAGACTGAAGATATGAAGTTATGTAAAACGGCCCCAGATCTCTTAGTGGTTTCAAACAAAACAACCTATAAATCATTGGTGAGACTACATAAGGGCCAGGGTGGCACTGGTCCACACAGAGTATTATTTTCTGAGGAAGGAGAAACACATACATGACAATAATAATTACTCAAATACATGAATTAGTGGATGTTGCTCCTAAAACTTGGCAGCGTGTACATGGTTGCTGGTCAAGCATGAAAAAAACAAACAAAAGATTTATTCAAATTCTGAATGGATTATATATCGCCTAGAAAGCGTGCAAAGAGTGGTCCATTTATAATCACTAAAGCTGTCACTCATCTTAGTTCATCGCGATGATGCAGTCTCATGAAGTTCTGTTATAATCAAGGAAGTTGTCTACACCGTCATAATGAAATGATTATGACATTAAACTGACGTTGTTCCCTACGGCCCTCCCCCCACGCCCGGAGTATGGAGCCCCAACTCGGCTTATTTGTTGGAGTGACACCTGGTCAAAGTTGAAACTTCAAGCGGGTGTATCTCTGGGACCATGCAATATGCTTAAAATTATTATTAAAGTACAGTATGTAAATAGCCTATGCACTATGTTTGACAAGACAAGGCGATTTAGCTGTTGTAGAAAAACTAATAAAGAATAGCAGTCACATCAATTGTTCTCCCCTCAGCCATGTTAAAGACTGTGGTCTGCTCAATATGGACACTCCACATCAAAATTATCTCCGAGGCTCCTAGTGGTAAATACGAGGGCATTCATGTCCAATATTTAACTAGGAAACTAGTCTTACACATGCTGCGCTATGATTATTTACCTCATTTATTGTTCTTATTCTGTTCATTGGTTATTTTATTTATGAATGAATTTTGTTGTTTTCTTGAAACTTGGCTGACAATAAATGCCATTTAACTAATCTTAAATGTAAAAGTATTTGTATCCCATGTATTGTAAAATTATGTAATGTATTATATATCAAAATAATGTCATATAATAGGAATTCATTTTACTACTGTATAAATGTAAGTGGTAACACTGACAGACTATGACAAGATACTATGACAAGATACTGAAAAACATTGCAGGATGAGCAAATAAAAGTTTTCCATGATTAAAACAAGGTTGATAAAATGCTTTCCCCTGGTTTCACAGCCAAGGCTCAACAGAAAGCGACTTGCACTTTTTTGTGCAATTAAATGAAAGCAAAAGTGAAATTTTTTTTTGCCCCTCCAGGTCTTCATCTCTTTTTAATGTAGATTCTATTGCTGCCAGTGTTCGACCTCATGTGAGGAATCTTGGGGTTACATTTGATTTGTCACTAAACTTTGAGAAACAGATCAGCACAGTGGTAAAGGGCAGTTTCTTCCATCTGAGATCGGTTGCAAAATTACAACAGTTTCTACCTCTGAAAGATTTGGAGACCGTAATCCACACTCTCATAACATCTCATCACATTTCTCCCATTTCAGTGACTGTACATTGGCTTCCTGTAAAGTTAACAATTGATTTTAAAATGGCTGTGTTAGTGTGGCTCACATTATTGGGTCCGCTTGCAAGTCACAGCAGCACAAATTACGTGACCAGCAACATATTTCTGCTTCAAATATTGTGAGTGTTGGTTTCAGACATTATTTTATTAAAGTGCATTTGTCAGTGCCGCACTCGTGCTGACTCTTATTCTGCCTGACAGAAAGAAAAGCTCATAGCTTACTGAAGGCGGAGCGTTTCGACCAATCAGATGAAAGGGGCGTTTCAGCGCCGCCCACGTGTGCAAATGAAATATCTAACCCATTAACCGACTTGTAAACCACAAACCAAAAATTATCGAGCCAAAATCTAATTTTTCATTTTTTAAACTAAACTAAAAAACGAATAAACGAGCTGGTTTTCATTTCTCGTTATTCCATTCCAAATGAAAGTACACGGACCTCCATTATGTGATACGCTGTGTACAA
The DNA here is from genome assembly GCF_964197995.2 of Scardinius erythrophthalmus. NCBI lineage: Eukaryota > Metazoa > Chordata > Actinopteri > Cypriniformes > Leuciscidae > Scardinius > Scardinius erythrophthalmus. The sequence goes on from NC_138244.1 coordinate 1,728,821, forward strand.
CTGAAATTCCCACAAGGATTTCAACATCATATTATTTGAAATGCATCATAGATACATTTTCCAAAGATGTTTAAAAAAGTTTGTTCTTGTTTAAATTCAAACAATAGCATATTACACGTGACTAGTCCTGATTAGTTCCAGAGCCGTTGAATGGTTGTGATTGGTTTGATTGGTTCTTATGGTCAATGAGCTCTATTTAATAGAAAACATAGTGTTGTTTTTACCCAGCTTCAAGTTTGCATGGCGTGTGACATTTGGGAACCTCATTATAATGTGATTCTAGTTAAGATTTGTATTACATATCCTCCCCCCAATCCCCCCAACCCCCCCACATTTCTGCTGCCAACCCTGCTTGCCCTTCAGCTCTGCTTCGTGTATTCTCAAAACGGTCCATCTACAAAATCACAGCAGAGCATTTATCTTCCGTCTGGGAAATTCGAGACTAGTATTAGTAAACTTGTCTCTTTTGATGAAGAGACTCATTGCCAGTCACTGCCTGAAGTAAAAGAGGGCTGCCCACTCTCACGCATTCACCGTGAGACTCACGCAATTGTCACTTTTCACACTCTCTCACGCCACACATTCATTTTCTCACGCAACTTACCGAAATGTATATTCCTCATACATAATATCGACCAATCAGTGTTTTTCAACCGCACAAAGGTCGATATAACAGCTGGAGAACAATTATGTCACATTACCTCAGGAAAGCCATTTAATGACTATGATAGGCTATAGCACGTTATTTTGGCTAGAAAAAAGAGCTAGAGAGAGAGTATTTTGCTAATTATGTGTAGGCCTACTATATTACATATTTATTATCTTTTTTACTTATATCATTAAACAGTTGTTATTATGATAAAAAATACATTATATTTAATTAAATTTTTTATTTTTATTACATTTTTACTGTCGACGGTGCGTCTCCCTTCCAAGCAATTTACTAGCGCTCAGCTTTTGCCACCCGGAAGAACATCTATTACTGTTGTGACGTCATGGTGAATTGTCGTATACATAGTTCCCACAGGCCAATTAATGTCACGTGACCTCACCGGAGACGCCATCTTTGCTGTGTTTACAAAGTTTTACAAGCAAATTTCGAATATTCCTTTGTTTATAATGTTACGAAAATCATGAAGAGACAAAGAGACAGAGATTATAAAGAGACTATTAACACAAGACAGAGAGAGGTACAATGCGAAAATTTCAGTCATAAATGGTGTGGATGTATGCGCTAACGAAGGAAGCATAAGCACTGATTATGCAGCTTTGCCTCAGATACAGTATTATCATGTGTAACGTTACCATTATCTGGTATTGGCTAGGAGTTTTTACACGTGAGCAATTCCGAGCCTGGAATGTGGAAATCACTGGAGGCGTACAATCAGTTTGCCGAGGGTTGGGTTGGTGACGTTTGCTCAAGTGCAATCAATGGAAAAGTAGAATGAATATATACACGGTATAAAAATAAATAAAACTCACGTGCAAATTAATGTAATGTAATGCGGAACTACTTTGTACGCGGGTTCTGTAGGGACATAATCTGAGATTGCAATGATGGAGTGTGTGTGTGAGTGTGTGTGTGTGAGAGAGAGAGAGAGAGAGAGAGAGAGAGCGCGGGCGAGATCGAACAGTGGAAACAATGTTGTTTTTGTATGTTTTTAATACCTCGTCATTTTGAATACGTGACATCATTCAAGTTTCTTTCCTGATTATCCTCGCCAGCCATAACCTCCGTCGTTGTTCTGACTTCTCACATTCATGAAGTCTAATGACGGGTATACTGTAAAATCCAAATTTAACTGAACCTGCGGCACGATTTGAACATCCATTGACCCAGCAGGAGATGACCATTTTCACTTTTTATCACGAAATTAACTCGTTTCAGCTTCTTCTAATGTTCTGCCCACAGCATGCCCACAGAAATGGTGCCGGGTCGGCAAATGCCCGTATGTTGTGACATAATGTAGGAACGCTTAAGTGCAGGGGCGGCAGGGTGGTCGTTTTGTCGCTATGGTTACACACACACCGTTGTGGTGCGCTCAAAGTCATCTGTCAGTTGTGCAGTTACCCAAATCTCCTGAATGAAGTTAAAACCCATCATGTCACTGGAATGGCGTCCCTTCTCTGATGACGTAGGTTTGACTGCTTGGGTTGGGAAACGCTTAACCACTCCCCTCAAACCGTTAGTCTGTTATGAGGGAGAGATGGAGAGGAGGAGCGCTAGAGTAAAACCCTGCCCTCTGTTCAATATTCCGTTTCACTGGGAAATACGTCACAACACTGGAGAAAAGTCGTTTGCAACTTCCGGTTCACGCGGACTTTAAAATCAATCAAAGTGCTCATTGCCGCTGCGATCAGTGGCTCGGATAAAGTGTTTTCTCGTGTGGCTCGCGCACACGCCGCACTGTCTTCACTCGGACGCGCGCTTCAATCCGTTGCGGATACTCCCCAGATAGCACACACGTACGTCTGGCCGACATCGGCCCAACATCGAGCGTCGGCCTCCCTCCCTATAACATCGCAAAGGCGTCGGCCAGGCGTAGGCAGATCTCTGTCACAGTCAGTGCTCTATTTCCCAGCTCCGTTACGTCGGCCTTAGGTCGGCCCACTATATGGGAGGCCGATGTCGCGTTTATGTTTGCGCGGGTCCAAATAATGAAATGTGTTTTATAATTAACCATTTTGATAAATTATGTGATAAAAATATGAGAAATGGCTGGTGTTTTAGACATGTAGCGCGGTATGCTGCACAATTTAAACCTCTGCGTGCATCTCAGACATGCTCAACAACAGTAGGCCTATATTTCGTTTTTAAAGGGACGGCGCCAGCTCTGCTGTACAAAAATGTTTTTTTTGTTTTGTTTTTGTATAAATTAAATTATGAACAGGGTTCCCACACCTTGGTTAACTTCAGATTCAAGGACCTTTCAAGGACTTTCCAGGTCCAATACCCTCAAATTCAAGGACTTATGGGGACACATATGTGGTGTTCAACAACAAACGTTGAGGTACCATCGTAGTAATTTTGTGCACTTGAACGTCATGGCAACGTACAACACAAAGTACCTCACGTGGGAAACACTTTACGTAACATGTAAATGCGCATAATTAACGTTAATCAAGCAAGCTAGAATGCATAGGCCACAAAGTGTTGGCAAAATAACACAGGAATAATATGGATTTTTTTCCAGAAAACGTCTTGCACAAAATAAATTCAAGCACTTTCAAGGACCTGTATCTATGTATGTTTATTTTCAAAAACTTTCCAGGGCCTTGAAATATTTTTTTCAGATTCACAAACTTTCAAGGATTTCAAGGACCCGTGGGAACCCTGTATGAATTAAATAAAATGAAACCTTTAAAAATATGTTTTTACTGAAATATAAAATACATTTTTGAACATGTATAGTAGAGCTGTAGGCTGCACAATAGGCCTTATAAGCTCTCCGTCTCAGACATGCTCAGCACTATCGATCTGCGTCTCTCCTGTGCTGCACGCGCTGAATTAAAGTGACAGCGCATATGGTTCGTGGTCAAAACCCAAAATGAACACAGACTGACATGAAAATATAGTAATCTCACCATAAATGCATTTAATTAAATTATAGTCTACTAGGCTACTATTTTTCACAGACATCTTTTTACTTTAAGCCCGGGGATAAAAGGAATTAACACTTACCAGGAGTAGGCCTATACTTTAGCAAAAATAAAAATAACTAATGAATAATAACTAAGCCAAAAGTTTTTATTTTATTTTTATTATTATTGTGAGTGACTGCAGTACAGTGTGGGCATAGGCCATATTGCACCTATGAATGAGTCATAGATCTCCAAAATCAGTTTTAAAATTCATAATTTAATATTAATGAGATTAATGAGAACATTAAAGTAATGTTCTAATTCTTGATGTTTGTAAATGCTGCATGATTTTGACGTGGTTTAATCAATGGCCGTGCGCGTGAACTTTCAAGTCGCTTTCAAACACTGGAGGGGCCGCGGCGCAGAGTTGCCATGGAAACGGCGCGGGACCACTGCGACTGGTAAGCAGGAAAACTCCCTCTCTCGCTGTTGTTTTCACTGCTTTCAGGTGATATTAGTCTCCAAAATCACAGGAATAATACACACAACTGTTCTTCACACTTCTCTTACTTGTAATTAATACGCTTCTGTTGAATATTTACTTTTATAGACATGGTTTTGTGTATATGAAAAAAGTCCGTTAGCATCTCAACCGTTAACAAAGTTAACTTAACTCGGTTGAGCTTTTGTTTATGAAAGTTTGGGCTTTTAATCGCCTCTTATGTGTATATGAGAGGTTTTGTAAAGGTTTTCCTTGGAAGTGAGCTAATTTATTTTACACAAAGTAAACATAAACGTATGTAATCAGTGACGTCACTTACATTTAGTGAGACAATTGACCCTTCGCAGGGAGCTTGATTGACAGGTGATCTGACCAATCATACTTCGCCATCCGCCATTTTGTCCGACAAAGCAGTCAGGAGAGTTAGTAGATTAACATAGGAGGATTTGAACTTGAAAAACGGAGTGTACTGACGCCTTTCTGTGGTTAAAACAACATTCCTTTTTGTGTTTGTTCATGTTTATTTGAGGCTATAAATTAACTAGAAGGAAGAGATGATCGGTTCACGAGCAGCTTTAACTGATGCTCTACAGCGATCTGTCACGGCACATTAAAGAGCAACAAAACGGTATTTATTGTTAAAATTTCTTTTTAAAAATGACCAAATTTGAAAGGTGAGACTTTGTTTAATATGTTTAATATCAAACGTAACCTGCTCTGTCCTGTCTGTCAGCGTGTTGTCAGTCTCCTCTCTACTCCGCGATGTATTTTTCACTGCATGAGAACATGGTGTGGCATGAGAACGGCGTAGCTTGTCGGACATAGCGACAGTAACTAAGGGGGGCGGGTCTTTGCGAACGGTCAATTGGTTGAAACTAGCTCAGTGGTAAACAAATATTGATAAAAAAAATGTTCTGTGATTTCAGCAGCAACAAAATTACCCATAGCAGAGGGAAAGCTCCACAACTTCAACATTTCTGAAGAAGCTGCTGCCGGAGAAGTAGGAAATACAGGTAGGAAATCCAAAACTAAAGAATTAATTATTGATTTTAGGAAACAGAGCCCCCCTCTTCCCCTCACTATCATGGCCAACCTATTGAGATAGTACAAGAATACAAGTACCATGGCACAATAATTGATGGTAAGCTATGTTTTGAATCACACACTGATGCTGTTTGTGCCAAAGCCCAGCAGCGAATGTATTTCTACCGTAGACTGAGGAATTTTAACATTGACCCCACTTTGATGAGAATGTTTTATTGAGTCTGTTTTATCCTTCTGTTTTATCTGCTGGTTTGGTTCCTTGTCTACAAAAAACAAAAACGATTAGAGAGTATTGTTAGGACATGTAGCAAGATTGCAGGCATTAACTCCCCCAACTCTCCAACACAGTGGCAAAGAAGGCACTATCTATTGCAGCTGACCCTAGTCATCCTTTGTCCTGCCAGTTTAAGCTTCTTCCCTCAGGCCGCAGGTACTCCATGCCAGGGACGTGCGGTCAGGGTAGGCAGGGTAGGCAGTGCCTCACCAAAGGAAATGTTGACATTACATTTATTAATTCCAAGAACTTTATTAATTCACCACATTATTAATTGCATTTATTTTATTCCAAATATTAATTTTTGTAACAAAAATTTTCAGGAATACACATATAATATACTCATTTTGCCATTGTTTGCTCCTAAAACCATTGTTTCATGCAGGAAATGCAAGGCCATGGCCATTGAGGCAGAGGTTAGCAGTGCCTCTTTGGTCCATAGAACGTAGTTTACGTAGGTTTGCGCATGCGCAGTCAGTTCTCATGCTATCTTGAATTATCAACATTGAGGCAGAGACCGAGCTTGCTTCATGTCACGTGATCCACTCGCTCTCACTCAATCCGCGCTTCCCGATCTAGCGGCGCCTAGCGTTGGCTGTCAACAGGCCCGGGCTGGGTAATCGGGAGAATTCCCGGTGGGCCGCTTCACTTTTGGGCCGGTCGAGGATTTTCTTTTTTCACACTTGTCACGTTAGTTACATTAGGCTACACACGTTCGGACGTTCCGCATTCTGACACCGCAGCGCGCAGCCTCTGCATAGGTTGTACCATGTGAGGGAGTTCTCCCCTCCCCTCCTATAGAGTTGGTTGGGTCCATAGCCCGTCTTTTCCAAAACGTTTTCTCAGGAGTAGGCTACCGCGGCACCGCCGGCGCCTACCGATAGCTGGGCCGGCCCTACCATAATGCGTCAGGGAGGATGGATGGGAGGAAGAGGCCAGGAGGTATGGAAGCTTGTTTCCGCCACAGAATAAAACATTTTAAAAGATAATTGCGACTTATTATCTCACAATTGCGAGTTTACATCTCGCAATTCTGTCATTATTTCTCAGAATTGCGTGAAATAAAGTCGCAATTGCATGTTATAAAGTCAGAATTGCAAGATATAAAGTCAGAATTGTGTGAAATAAAGTCGCAATTGCTTCTTATAAAGTCTAAGTGAATTATTATTTAACCTTTACATTATTTGTTGAACCATGGCATTAATACAAACTACAATAGTGACTAGGCTGCTTGTCGGTTCGCTGACACCGCGCCGCCTCCCTCTCTTAACGTTACTGTGTCCCGCACAAAACATTTGTTTGTTGTATAAGTCATAAGATAGATGTGTGTAGATTTGTGTAGATTTGATTGTGTATTAGCCTCACATATGACTGACTTTGCTGTATGCAGGCAGCGATGTGATGATGCCTGATATGAACTTGGGTTGCTACATTAACTGAATGAATATATAAACATATATGCCACATTGATAGGTCACAGCCTACCCATGACAAGATTTCACCGCACGTTACTGCTCCATGCCCAGGTGCAGGTCAAATACATTCAGAAACTCTCTTATCCCGACTTCTATCTCGATTTTAAACAATTTGTCAAAACTGTTTTAATGTATTTCTTTACTAGTGTGTTTTAGAGACTGTGAGTATTCTATATTATGCTGTATTGATGTGTGTTGTGTCCTTGTGTTTATCTGCTGGCCGTACAAATAATTGCCCCTCGGGGACAGGTGTACCGAAGAAGCTCATTTAATAACTTCGTATCCATTTTGTCACAATATTTTTCACCATGCATCTGTTACTTTCCTATTTTTTTTTATTTCTCAAATTTAATATTGTTATTTGCTTAATTTATTTTAAGAAGGTTTTGACATCCAAACGTAAATTACACTGTTATGAGCAATATTAAATGAATAAGTAAACCCCAAAACAAATTCTGTTATCCTAATTAAGAAATAATTTTCTGGATGTTCTTTATATTCTTTCTCTTTTCTGCATTTCACCTCTGCTGTAGCTTCTTTACTTGTAATAAACCTGGCATTATATAATAATATTGTTGGCTCTGTGACAAATGTTGTGTTCCTAGATCCTTCAGTGTTGATGCCCTGGCCTCCACCGTAGCAGAGTTGGGCGGATCATCATCTCTACGGCGCTATGAACCATATGATTAGTAAGTAAAACTTCAAACATAAACTAATGTCAAACATACACTAATAGGTTGGTTTCACGTGACGTCACGCTGCTGCATCGCGAGAGCGCGAAATTCAGATGGAGGGCAGGAAGTGAAATAGCTGAGGATCTGCCGTCTGAAAAATGCCAAGTTTTGTGTAGTTTACGGCTGCTCCAATCGTTCTAATCGAGAAAAGGGACAGGGTTTTTATAGAGTACTGAAGATTGTCACTCATAAAGGTGAGAAATGTAAAAATCTCACAGAACAACACCGTAAAAAGTGGATTTTTAACGTAAGTTACGTCTGCGGTCGGGAGGAGCAGAGTCTGTTAATGTCTGTGTCTGCAACGACCACTTCGTCGGAGGTATGTTAGCTAGCCAACGTGTTTTTTGTGTCTGTGTTTATATAGCATTAGGTTGTCGTTAAATGCTCATTTACTGTCAGTGAAACGTGACCCAATTCCGATTTTTTGCTCATATGTGACACAGATCCGATGTGTTCTATGACACTGTAAACAGGAAAAAAAACGCATGCATTCGGATATTTCCAGATCGGTTTCAGGCCTCATTCATATGTGGAAATAAATCGGATTTGTGCCAGTGCGACTGTCATGTAAACAGGCAGATCGGATTATCTGAGGCATCAACGTCTCCGCGGTTAAAGCCAATATTTTAAACACAATATGCTCCCACCAGTCCTGATCTCTCTCACACACAATAACTGAAGCATATGTGCAATGATGGCACTTTTCGTCCTCCTCCGCCTCATAATCATGATGATGTTAGGCGAACTTCGCATACATCGCAGAGCTAGGATCAAGCATATTTCACGTCCGCCCATCTGTGCAAGAGAATTTAACCCTTTAAGCATGCGCGATGTTTCAGATAGTATGGCAAGTGTAAACACATGAATCAGATATGGGTCAGAGTTGAAAAAACGTGTAAACGGACGGTCAAAAAAATCGGCTAAAGGTTCAATACAGACACTCCGCAACGGTTTCCTCCATAGACGTATTCTCCGTGTTTACTTCCTGCCCTCCATCTGAAATCGCCCCGCCTTCGCGCGTCATCACAATCACGTGACTGAAACCCACCTATTGTGCTGGTAAAAAAAAAAATGTTTTGAAAGAAGTCTCTTATGTTCACCAAGACAGCATTAAAAACAATAATATTGTGAAATATAACAAATTTTAAATAACCGTTTTCTATGTGAATATATTGTAAAATGTAATTAATTCCTGTGATCAAAGCTGAATTTTCAGCATCAGAGCTTCATATGATCCTTCAGAAATCACTCTAATATGATGATTTGACGCTCAAGAAACATTTACGATTATTACCAGTTGAAAACAGTTGTGCTGCTTCATATTTTTGTGTTTTTCAGGATTATTTGATGGATAGAAAGTAACAACATTTATTGTTTATTATTTATAAATTATAAGTATAATTATTTATTATTACAGCTATTATACGTTTTTAATTACAGATATCGAGATTATCAAATCGTGAGAAGTTTAAGTATTTAGATCTATTCCTATCACATAAAAGGTTGCAGTGATGAGCACTGAGCAGATAACAGCCTGTTGATAGCGCGAATCTTATCGCAACAGTTTCTGCACTCTCACTAATGCTTTCACAATGCAATGCAAACATGAGGTAAATACAGTAAGAGCTTCGTTGTGCAGCGTAACAGCATCATTGATTTCATAACGAGTTTTGGCAAGTGTCCAGAAACTCTCGCTGTGTGATTGACAGCTTAGGCGATTGGAAAGGGATTGTTCTTTGATCGCTTTCTGTATTTTAATCGCAGGGACCTTTTAAAGCTACACTGTGTAACTATTTTAGCTGATTCTTAGCAAAAAACACTTGGTTCTTTCAAAAATATATGTGCTCATTAATGTATAATTACTTCTTTCAAGTAACAAAGTATTCTCGTAAGTTTATAATCTGCCATTGAAAGTACATACGGGTGAGGGGTTCAAATGCCGGTCGCCATGTTGCCCCTCCATCTTGAAACTACATTGGCCAAAGAGGGACATACAAGCTTCGCCTTTCGCGTTTTTACACGCAGTGGCACAGTGACGAATGTGAGAGGGAGATTACTCGCGACTGCCGGCAGATTTGAAATAATACGGCCACCGTAGGAGTTAAAACGCCTTTGGAATGGGAGGAGCTAGAAAGTAATATTCAGTTGGTAGTCATATACAATTTCACCGCTAGATGGGAGTAAATCCTACACAGTGTAGCTTTAAGCGTTTTCGACCAGTTTTCTATGTGAGGAAAACGCTTAACTTTACATAGGAGGCTATTTTTAATTTGTATGGTGTATGGTGTTTACAGTTATCATTTATTTATTTTAATATCACTGTCTATGCGTTAAGTCACGTTCTGCGAATGCAAATCTCTAAATTCAACTTTAGACAACTTTAGACAGGGGAAAAGGTATTTTAAAGGGTATTTTATCTGCTTTGATGTCGTTGATCTACTAGCCATGGGGTCTGAGAATCGCCAATGAGTTTTTACAACAGTGTTGTCAAATATCTATTCCAAAACTGTGGGGGGAGCTCTAGAGAGAAACCTGCGAGCAAAAAGCGAGAATACAGCGAAGAAATCCCGAAACTACTGAGCCCTGCTTTAACGCTACGTTGTTCCTAAGTTATACCTTAAGCTGTACCTTATCGTTAATACGTGTTTCCCGAAACGTTCTTAGTTAATTGTACCTTCTGTAAGTCATACGTTCGGATATTTCCCCACCAGTTAAAGGGTAAGTTCGGCATTTTACACTTAAAGCCCTGTTTACAGATCGTTTCTGATGAAATAGAACGGTTAAGATTAAAATTTGCACTCATGCTGCTGTCCCGAGAATTTTAGGTTTATTTCGCTTTCCCCAAAACCTCTAGACTGGTTGTATAGGTGCACTGGGACAATCCTTCCTAAAACGCATTAAACTTTCGTTTACAAAGACCTGAAGCTCACCGAGTGGTCAGGGGTGTTCACTGATATGCTCACACAAAAATCGCTGCAAAAGATGCTTTCCAACAGGTTTTATCGTAGTTTTTGTCCAACTCCATTGACTTGTATTGAAAGAGCTGTGTGAGCTAAAACAGCAATTAACACCTGCTGTATAATTCATTCAGTACTTGAGAGAGAAGCAAGAGGGTTTTTTTTTGTGTGTAAATACTTATACAAATTTTATTTATAGAGCTGTACACACAATGCACAAATCTGTACATAAGTCTTCTGTTTCAGATGTATACTAGAACTATTATTATTGTTTATTCTATTTATTTATGTTCTCATTTAAATGCCTGTTCTAATGTCATATATGTATGTATGTACCAAGAGCTCCTGTAAAAACCACAAAAAAATCTGTGCAAAAAAAAACAAAAAAAAGTTTGTGCACACTTGGCGAATAAAGCTCATTCTGATTCTGATTCTGATAACATACATCAGAATAACATGTTCCAGTCTATTTAAAAAATAGTTAAAAAAATGCGTTTCCCGATAACGTTGTCTCTTAGCGCACTACGAAGACTCTTAAGGTAGGGAGACCGGGGATGGTTGTAACACGGGTCAATTGTAACAATTCCAATCTGTCCAATCAGGAACTAGTTACAAATCACATGATTCATTTTGCACATCCTCAGTTTAGTTCTTATTCCACATGTGATAAAGTAGAGCCCTGTGGCAGACACAGCACATGTTAGAGTGGAAAAAACTATTTTGAGATAAGAAAGTTACTTTTTTTACTTTTTTTGTTTTTGTTATGGGAATTTCTGCTTTGTAGTTAAACTCATCAAACTTTTATTATGTTTATTGTGTGTCTGTGTAGATATTTTCCATGCAAGTTGTTAGTGCTAATGTTTTGCCTGTTAGCTATAAGGTGAGCTAGTTCATGGCTACATGACTCTGGGTTAGTTGTAACAACAATGAAACATTACATTTTATTATGGCCAATACTATAGACTGACAATAACAACCATGCTTACACAAATGGAATGTTCAAGTGTTCAAGTTCAATTTATTATGGTCAATTACTATGACAGAGTAACAACAGAGTCAACACACACACACACACACACACACACAATGTTCAAGTGTTCAATTTTATTAAAGGAGAACTCCGGTCAATTTTAACATTGAGCTCGTTTTTTTTGTAAATTTGGAGTGCTGTCAGTACAGAGAACAACGACAAAAATCGGTGTTGCCTATACCATGTTATCCTCTTTTTAAAATTTGCACCCTGTTGACTTCAATGGGGCAAGTTTTAAACCTGCTTTTAGCCTCTTAACATCCTTGATGTGTCATTACAAGTGCACAGGTCATGTGAGTGATTCCTTCAGAGTGAACACGGGTGAATCTGACTGCAGTAGATGTGAAAGATATTAATAAAAGTGATGTTAATTCAGCCAGCGCACATACCTGTATTTACATCCTGTTTTCGGTTGAAGTCCAAAGTAGTCGATTGTCGAGTTCACGCGCGTGATAATAGGTAACTAAACCTATGCGCGAGATCGCCACTGCGCGGGTCTGGTCCCGAGATCGCCACTGCGCTGGACTGGTCCCGAGATCGCTACTGCACAGGTCTGGTCCCGAGATCGCCACTGCGCGGGTCTGGTCCCGAGATCGCCACTGCGCTGGACTGGTCCCGAGATCGCTACTGCGCGGGTCTGGTCCCGAGATCGCTACTGCGCTGGACTGGTCCCGAGATCGCTACTGCGCGGGTCTGGTCCCGAGATCGCTACTGCGCGGGTCTGGTCCCGAGATCGCCACTGCGCGGGTCTGGTCCCGAGATCGCCACTGCGCGGGTCTGGTCCCGAGATCGCCACTGCGCTGGACTGGTCCCGAGATCGCTACTGCGCGGGTCTGGTCCCGAGATCGCTACTGCGCGGGTCTGGTCCCGAGATCGCTACTGCGCGGGTCTGGTCCCGAGATCGCTACTGGACCATTAAAGGGGACCTATTATGCCCCTTTTCATAAGATGTAAAATAAGTCTCTGATGTCCCCAGGGTGTGTATGTGAAGTGAAGATGTGAAGTTTTAGCTCAAAATACCCAACAGATCATTTTTTACAGCATGTTTAAATTGTCATTTTTTGGGGCTCAGAAAAACACGCTTTTTTAGTGTGTGCCCTTTAAATGCAAATGAGCTGCTGCTGCACGGCACAGGGGGCGGAGCTTCATATCAGAAACTCTCAGTAGCGGTGTTCATTTCGACCCGGAGTCGGACAATAATGCCTACAGAATCAGAGTGCTGTATGGAGATAGAACAGATATAGTTTAGTTTAATTACGGTTATAACGTATTTGTCATCTGCTTCTATGTATCCACTATTAATAGCCTACAAGTCTGCTGTTTCGGACCAGGTTCCACATCAGGGTTATTATAGCGCTACAAAACAGATCAACCGATCACTAAATCATTAGGTTTTTAGGTTTGGAATGATGGGAATAATAAAGTCTGTATCTATAGATGTCATTTAACGGACAAAATTCTGTCTAAATGAACGCATCAAACTGGATTATTTTAATATTGTCTGTGCAGGTTGAGGTAAGCCACTACTGGTTTCTAACTGCATCCAGTACAGACAGAAGGATGTTTTTTTTGTCATAATGGTCATTATGTGAGAAAATAATTTGTGTTTGATTTCTGTCATTAATAAAGATTTCATTTTCTTTTTTTGTTATGGGAAAAAGAGCAAGAGAGACAGGGAACCCCACACAGACTCCCTGGAGTGATGCTAAGTCATTAACACAGTGTTGCTCACCTTCTTCACTGGGACTGGGAGGGGTAGTTATGGGGAGACTGGGGTGCTGCTGTTGTTTAGTCTGCTAAAATGGGCGTGGACAATGATTTAATATGAATATCTTGTTAAACGTTTCCCTGCACTGATTAAATGTTGATAATGTAGGCTAACACTAGCCTGCAGCTAGCTAGCTAATTTCACTATTGACAACAGGTTAATATCACTCACAGACTAAAGGCTACCCACCTTTCCTGGGGAAAAACTGGGTTACAGATTGACACCCTTTCTTTTATCTTTCCTCTCTCTCTTTTCTCTCTTTCCTTTGTTGAAAACCAGATTTTATTTTACTATGCAACTGTAAGAATTGATAAATTAGGAAATTCCGGACAGTCTGTTTCGGGGGTGACCAGGCCCTGAGAGGACAAAAGGACCTCTCTGGAGATTACGATTTGAAATGGCCCTCATGCACCATCGAGACGAAAGTCTCACCTCCGAGTCATCCGAGTCTACATCTCCTTCCCTCTCCCTTAACCCCCACTCTCTCAGGCTCAGATGATTCACCTGGAGTCACTCAAGAAAATGTATAGTTTAATGTGAATGATAATCACAGAGTATTTTCATGTTTGGTATCATTTAAAATGTCACAGTGCGACTGGTACAAATGTCCTATTTCCAAGTAAATAAAACAAAAGGTAATAAGGTTCTTGAAGGTTTATGGATAACTAGCATACAAGGAGGGGTTGGCCTCTAGACAAATGGTGCTACCTCTGAATGCAAATTTCTTTTGTTAGCACATGTTTCCATGTGAAAGAGGTCTGACTATTTAATAAAGTGCAGCAGGGAGATCGGGGCCTTTTCTGCACTTCAGATTGGCCCGTGAGGCTGAGAGAGAGATCTCTTAGCCTCACGTATTTCTTAAAGTTGGGTTTGCATCTTCTCTCTATTCCAGAGCATTTGATGTTTTGTATCGATTATCTTTGAATTGATTATGAAATTGATACATTTACCTGACATAATAAATTGTTACATTTGATTATTCTAACTGACTTTGATATTATTTTCATTGAAGAGTTAAAAGGAATAGTCAAACATTCACTCATGATTAATGATCCACAGATATCATTAAAACCCTTTCATTTATGGAGTCAGATGAATTAACGAGTAAATATATATGATTAATGTATTACAAATTTAACCAACCAATACTTTGCATGAGTGAGGACAGAACACGTGATACCTTCCCTGTGTATTGGCGAACCGGCAGATTGGACCAATATAGCGGGCCTTACACAACATTGTGGTCTCTTTGTTTCTGGCGCATCAACTGACTATATTAGATGATATCTAACTAAACAACAGACAAGTCAGCAGCACCCCAGTCTCCCCATAACTCAGTCTGCACCCCTCCCAGTCCCAGTGAAGAAGGAGAGCAACACTGTGTTAATGACTTAGCATCATTACAGGGAGTCTGTGTGGGGTTCCCTGACTGTCTCTCTTGCTCTTTTTCCCATAACAAAAAAAGCACTTAAATGTTCAAAATATGTTATCAGTATTTATTTCAGTATGTAATATATTAGTTTAATATCTGTTGTTTAGTCTGCTGGGCATGGACAATGATTTAATATGAATATGTTGCAATATATCTATGATATCTACATAGCCCCGCCCTGATCGAGTTCACAGCTGCTGCACTGACGAGAATTCTCGTCAGTGCAGAAGCTGTGAACACCGCTATGTTGAAACGGCAGTGTCTGTCAACACTCGTGGGCGGGGCCTGTGCTTAGTGACGTCACTAAAACAGCATTCTGAAAACAGGTCGTTGGGAGACACTGCTGATGATTTATGGGAATTAATAAAAAAGGAGTAGATTTTTATCACTATTGGGTGGTTGTGTACACACACTGCCAACACACATTTATGTCCAAACAGCATGCAAAAGTGAATTTTGCATAATAGGTCCCCTTTAATGTACACGTTGTTCAAATAGGCAAATCTATGTATTTAGTCACACGAAAATTCTCGGCACTGACAACATATATCAGGCTACATCTACTTCTACATACTGAAATAAATACTGATAACATATTTTGAACATTTAAGAGCTTTATATATATAAGCACTTAAATGTTTATAAGCACTTATATATAAAAAATTCCCCCGGACCCCCCTAGCATTTACTGTCCCCCCCAGGTTCAAAATTGCTCCTACGGCCCTGCATTAACGTCACTTGTCTTTGCCAGTCGTATTTTTGACAGTGTACAGCACGTCTTTTTCAGTTCAGCTACATTCAATTTGACCAATCAGAGCCAAGCTTTTCAAGTCGAAGTCGAAGCAGACGCGAAGAGATGAAGATCTGCCCTCAGAAGTTACTGGTAAGTTTTAGCTTTTGCATAAATAAATATTTTTTTTCTAGGTGGATAGGTCTGCTATGTATTTGCTAATATGACTTGCACGTGGAATACTGACGTTAACCGCTGTAACATGATGCTGATACTGAATTCTAGAAACTTCAGCACTGGTGTATAGTCAAAGTCTAAAGTCTTTGATAAATGTGTTTAAAATCTATGTGGAGACATTTGTCTGTCTTAAAACAACTATAAAACTGTCCAATGCATCTGCAAAAAAACTGAATTAGTTATTATAACATATACAACATTACATTAATTTTATTTTTATTTGCATAATGAAGCTGTGTATTTATTTCTGATTTCTTGAACAATTTGGCTTCATTGTTATGATGCAAATGATCTTTGAAAAGTTTTAAAATTGAATGTTTGATTGGTGTTTATATTTGTTCAAGCTTGAAAACCTTACTGCCTTTTTGATTACTTTCTGGTTCTAATATAAACGTCTAATTACAAATAAGTACAAAGATTACATTGTTAAAAGGGATGTTTATAAGAGGGCATACATCTGAAACTGCTGAGTCTGAAGGGTTTAGATTATCATCTACCAAGTACATTGTACTCAGCGTACTGTCATTATTTTTCTCTTTTTTTTGCCTTTTATTGGGACAGGACAGCAGAGAGTTGACAGGAAGCGAGGTGGGAGAGAGATGGGGGATGGGATCAGGAAAGGTCCACGAGCCAGGACTCGAACTCGGGCGCTACATGTCGGCGCACTGACCATGAGGCCATCGGCGCCGACGGCATACTGTCATTCTTAAAAAGAAAAGAAATCATTCATCATAATTTGCCTGCCTTATGTGTGTGTGTGTGTGTGTATATATATATATATATATCTTTTTTCATATTAATATTTGTTTTTCAGACCAGCTTCTATAGAAGAAAAACTGAAAACTGAGTGCAGAGACGAGTGAGGAAGGTTTAATCTCATATCAACTCTGTTATAGAGATTTTTGAGGCCTGTTGAAAGGTGATTGACAGTTAGGAAAATGTTAGCAACGTGTCCATTTCAGGTGTCTAATTTGTGCTTCTTTGAGTCTTTCATGTAAAAATCTGTTTATTTAATTGTTTTTTTGGTAAAGCTGCAAGTCCTAGTTGTCCTGGCATACAGTATTTTGCACAACTTCTAATTCCCTCTGCAACAGAGGTGAAGAGAGAGCATGTTAGCATGAGCACAATAGACACGCTCATGGAATACCCTTAGTTTAAATAAACCACAATTATCAATACACAACATGCCCTCTAATACTCACAGGTTGCTTTATTACTGCTAATATCTATATCTGTGAGTTTTTGACTGAACTCTGCTCACTGTAAGTGGTGTTGGGCTTCTTCTAATCTCATGTTCAGTGTAACTCATAGAGTTCTGTATAGTGACGACAGACACACTCGTGTCCAGCTTGAGGAGGATATAGCCAAAGCTTTGAAAGGTAAACTGAAGTCAACGGAATTCTAATGCATTTCTATGCAAATTATTATACATATATCCAAACATGGATACAGAAATGTTACTCATTGGTTGATTTTATATAAGTTCTTCTTCCCTTCACAGACCCTGTGATAAAGCAGTCTTCAACTCTACAGAGTCTGAACCACAAGCCCTCAGTTGTGGAAAATGAGTCGAACTCAGAGAAGTGATCGTCCACGTGAAGATGAAGATGTGACACTCACACTCTTCTGTGTCTCTGGTTCAGCCGTTTGAGGCCTGAGTTTGTAACTAATGCATTATTCACTTCTGCACATTGTTTTTCTGTAACTTTTTTTTATTTTTTCAGAAAATTGCATTGTGATGCTTATTTATTGAGTGATGTAATATTATAGTGTACTCTTAAGTAATACAGGTATAACAGAAATGTTCTGCAAAAAAGTATAAATATAGCTCTGCCATTGCATTTCACTGATCTTTGTTATTATGTATTTTGTTCAAGAGATTATATCTGCTGTTATACTTTTTTAATATACTCATGTATTTATTTTGCAATGCACACAACAAGATACTATATTAAAGTAATCGATTGTCGAGTTCACGCGCATAGGTTTAGTTACCTATGATCACGCGCGTGAACTCGACAATCGACTACTTTGGACTTCGACCGAAAACAGGATGTAAACACAGGTATGAGCGCTGGCTTAAATAACATCATTTTTATCCATTTCTTTCACATCTACTGCAGTCAGATTCACCGTGTTCACTCTGAAGGAATCACTCACATGACCTGTGCACTTGTAATGACACATCAAGGATGTTAAGAGGCTAAAAGCAGGTTTAAAACTTGCCCCATTGAAGTCAACAGGGTGCAAATTTTAAAAAGAGGATAACACGGTGTAGGCAACACCGATTTTTGTCGTTGTTCTCTGTACTGACAGCACTCCAAATTTACAAAAAAATGAGCTCAATGTTAAAATTGACCGGAGTTCTCCTTTAAAACTAGATTAAAGACGCTTCAGTCAGGCATTCATATAATATTTTTAATCTTGTTAAATCCGACCTCTAGTTCATAAATGCCAGAGGAGAACTGGCCCCGACTGAGCCTGGGTTCTCCCAAGGTTTTTTTTTTCTCCATTAGGTCACTTGATGGAGTTTTTCGGTTCCTTGCCACTGTTGCCTTTGGCTTGCTCAGTTGGGGATATTTGGGGAAATTTAATTTAATTTAATACAATCAATCAATAATACTATTGATCAGCATTACCAAACGGGGATATTTTTTCCACTAGAAACAAACCTTGTTGTGTTATTTTGATTTAATACTGTGAAGCTGCTTTGATACAATCTGTATTGTGAAAAGCGCTATACAAATATACTTGATTTGATTTGATTTATGCTTTACTACAATTTAATTACTACTAAAATATACAAAATTAGTTGTTTCAAAATACCACACTTCAAGTTAACTAATCAATGATTACCTACACATTTGAAGTATACTGCAAGTATACACTTAGTATACTTTTTTCACTAGGGTTTATGCATATTTTAAAATAAACATTTGCTCAAACTGATTACAGTAAATTCTAATTATTCTACTTTTTATTATATATATATATATATATATTACTTTTTCTTTATCTCTTGAATTCCGTTAGTTGTCCTTTATTTAATTCCTTTAAATAGAACGGACCAGTACTGTTAATTAGGTTATAGAACACACACACACACACACACACACACTTTTTTTAAAACTATACCTTCAAATGACAAATTCAAAAGGGTAACATTAAAAACATGAGATTTAAATGTAATTTAAAACCTAAAAATAATAATAGTAGTAAAATACGTTTTACGAGAAAATGAATCAGAAGCTCTATTTTGCATGCATGCTGGGATAACGTAGATCATCAGGTTTTAACTCTTTAAATAATGGGTATGTATATATACATAAATGACTAAATGCGGTTAAAAAAAAAAAAAAGTTATATATGCAAATAAAAACATTGGCATTACTGCATCTCTGTTTGAAATACATCACGTCTAAAATTTAACAATTAATGTTAAATACTTGCTAACAATTAATGAACAAACATAGCTTACTGCTAATAAATACAGCTCTATACTAAATTATTTATATATTTAATAATTTAAACTTATATACCATCCCCTTTTAAGCCTACCTTTGCTCTGGGACATCTTCGATGTTCATGAAAAGCAAAGTTTAAATTTCATTCAGCCTTTACCCAACTTTTAAAGCTTTTAAATTGGTCCCGCCCCGAAATTTTAATCTATCACTTTCCAGTTTGTTCAGTGTCACGTGTGCATGGCAGATCATCTTAATCTAATGTCACATTAATGTTTATTTTTTTATTTTAAAAACTTTAGGCTACGTTTAATATATTTGATAACAATTCAATAGTCAGATACAATAGTTTAAAGGATTTTTATTTATGAAGAACATGCTATTTTGAACTGATTAGATATTATTATTTTAAGGCATACCTAGGTTTACTTCAAAAATTTAATTATTCAGTCTGACAATTAAAAATAATCTACACTGAAATAAATGTTTTTGATAAACAACTATTGAATATAAAGGTAACACACTTTCGATTTTTCATTTTAAGGTGAATATTTTACGTTCGCCATTTGAGGGCAGCTTTGGGAAAAATAAATAAAAAAATAAACAAAATAAAATAAAGCTAGACCTTCAAATAAGAGGTTTCAATCTCAAATTATATTATATCAAGGTATTTCTGCTGTAAATTCAATTTGTGTTTAATTTAAAAAGGTGTTCAATACAATCTCTTGTATCTATGGAAAATAATAATTATTCTAGAAGTTGCAGGTTGCAGAGGTGAATGTTTATGACTACTGTAGGAATGTTCACTGTCTGATACTGAAGTTCAAGAGTCATAAATATTTGCATTTCTGCAAGATACCATTGACCAAAATTTGCATTTTGGCTTTATAAAGCCAAAACAATCTCTGTTACCCTAAATTATACGCTTATCTCTGTAAAGCTGCTTTGAAACAATCTACATTGTTAATAGCGCTATATAAATGAAGATGACTTGACTTGAGAAAGCTCTACATCTGTTCAGAGCAGAGATGCTGGTGAGTTCTCTGGGCTCGAGCTCTTCTCAGAGGCTCTGAAACAGGGGAAGTGTGTGTGCTGTGGTCAGATGAGTCCATGTTTCAGACTGTGAGAAACAGACATCGAGTTCTCAGTCCCAAAGACGAAAGGGAACATCTAGACTTTCATAGGGAACATCTAGACTTTCATAGGGAACATCTAGACTTTCATTTTCATTTCACGGGTGCAAAAGTTCAAATCTGTCTGAGTGAGAAAATAATCTGTCATTTGAAAGATGTAGTCATTGTATTTTATGCCAAAGCAGTGATAAATTATCCATAGTCTCATTGTGTTAAGAGTTTTTCTTTAATAAAGTGACCTAAGTGTTGAGAAATTGCTGAGTGTTCCATGTCATGTTGTGTGTGTGTGTGTGTGTGTGTGTGTGTGTGTGTGTGTGTGTGTGTGTGTGTGTGACATGAGTTCACTGTTATGACGGAGTCATGAATGACCAGATGGAGCTGTTACTGTAAACACAGATGATCTCTCATTTCAGACACTTTAAAAGAAATGGAAAGGAAAATCACTGTTTTACTGTCAGCAATATGATGATAAAACTTTCCCTGCAGGATTAAACAACTGATAGTCCAGGGGCCCGTTCTTCGTACGTCGCTAACTCAGTTAACAGGATTTGATTGTTGACGATTTGGCATGATCTTGGATTGTTTGGTTCTTCGATGCTCATCCTGGGGCCTGTACCATGAAGCCGGTTTAGGTGGCTAGCCAGCTATGTTCCAGTTTAGTTTCCGCCAACCCTGGGTTTTAGGTACTATGAAAGTAGCTCGGCTTTAATCGGTGTTCGTTGCCATGGTATCTTACGCTGCACGGCTAACCTGCTCCGGGGCAGGTTATGTTCTGGATTCAAGATCTCAGACTGAAGTTTGACCAATCAGCTGAGAGCAAAGAAACATATAGGTGACCTGACTTATTCCCCGTGTCCGATGCAATGACTTCACCTTTTCTTCCAAATCCGGTGGACATCTCAGCGCAAATTGTTTGACAAGCACTTCATAGAGAAAGAGTTTTTAGCCAGACAAAATTCCCTTGCCTTTCCTGATAGTTACTTGTATGAAAGATACAGATTTTCCGCGGAAGGAATGTCTTATCTTTGCGAAATTCTTGAGCAGCACATAAAGAATTTAACACGTCGAATTCATGCACTTACTGTACCGCAAATATTGTGTTGCGTTTTTTTGCAATTAGTACATACTTGCACAGTGGGTGACGCAGAGAAGCTAGGGGAAAACACGGTTTGTCCAACCATTCGCAAGGTGGTCCTCGCTCTGCAGGACTACATGAATTCATTCATATTGTTCCCGGACATTTATCGACCATGTCCATAAAAGAAGGCTTTTATAAAATTGCCGGTAAGATATACACAAATCCGGCGAAACACGGAAGTAAAGCAGCGCCGCCATTACTGCATGCCTTGCTGCTAAGGAAGTAGCGTGTTGGTCCCGTATTCACCTTATTTTCCACGGCAACAAGGGCGACGCCATTACGCTCATTTTGTCATCTTACTTCCGGCTGAAAGGGACTTCCACTTCCGGCTGAAAGGACCTACGCTAGTTTCTATAGTTGTGACGGTAAAATATGTAAAGTATTATATGCTCAGAACGGGGCTGCCATAACAATTGGTTTAAGAGGATAGAACAATTTAACCAATGGTGTTACGAACACAATGTAAGTTAGGCTAAAGCGATCGGAGTGTTGTGGTGTACGAGGAGGAGCAATGGTGGAAGGCGCTAAAGTTGAAGTGCCCACCCAAGCGATCTTATGTGTGTTCGTACCATTTTATGGACGGAGAGCAGACTGATGAACGAACAGGCTCGGCTACGATGTTCTGGTAAAGAAGAAGTCCCGCCGGGTGCTGAACAGGTTGTCAGATTCAGGTAAGCTAACTTAACGTTACCTAACTGTTGTTACCTAACTCTCCTATCTATATGCTTGTTAGCCTGACGTTAGATTTGTGAAGTCTGTTGTATGAATACATTTAAGATTAGTAACGAGTTAACAAAATACAACGAATCTTGCATGATTACCATTGGCCACCTATATGTCATATTTCTTATATTTCGTTTACTTTGTGATATGGACCTAATTGGGTCTGAAATAAAGAATGAATGAATGAATATTCACGATAGTACAATATATTATGGGACATTACCCGTAGTCTTACATTAGCTCACATTATTCCTGTAAGGAGGCAAGCTAGCTACATCTCTCATTCAGATATTGATATTGACATATGTAGAGTTAGGAGATTGTGTGTATACTCTCTCGTTTTTAATGCATCTCTCTTTTTCACACTGTTCTAAGTATGAGTGCCATCATAAATTAATTCTCATGATCTATTTTAATTACTAATGTATGAATGTTTATGGTTATATTATTTCCACAGATGCATTGATGAGCGTCAGTGTTGCAGTGGACAACTGTGAGGATGATCACAGCCACATGCCCCAGACCTGTGATGCTGAAACAATGGGAGGATCCATCTGTCTCTGACCACAACTACGCTCCAATATCTCAACTCAACCTGAAGCCACCTACATCTGAAATGGGAACACAATGCGTTGAGCCATTGCCATAGTACATAACTCTGCTGAGAAACGACCACCTTTGTCAGCTCTACACAGGGTCGACATTGGATGCATTCCATTCAGTTGCCGAGCACCTTACCAGTTCATACACCAACAGCTTTCAGCGACACACTTGGGATCAGCTCTTGATGGCTCTGATGAAGCTGCGTCTTAATTTATTGCAGGGTGATCTTGCTGAAAGGTTTGGTGTTTCTCAGTCCATGTAAGCATTGGCTTGACATCATGGAGGAGAAGTGTTTCAGAGAGCAATTTCCAAACAACATGTAGGGCTGCACAATATATCAAAATATTACAAATGTGTATATCGAAATATGCATAACTTTATCTTTAATAAGAATCAGTATATATATTTAATTCATACAGTAAAAAGTGAGCAGTGTTTTATTTTTTACATTTGATTATTCAGTTTCTGTTGTTCAATAGACCTAATGTAGGATAACCTGAACCCCGTGGTTTACACTGATGTTAAATAACACTTCTTATGCTACAGTAAAACACTGCTGTTCACTTTCACAAGTTGAAGGGATGTTTTCTTGTCACAAAAAGAATGTGAAACATGTATGTAGGTTATATAATTTTAAATCTATTTTAAGTTAATTTTATACACTTTAAGCATTATCGTATCGCATATCGCATTGTTTAATGAGTTATCGCATATCGCATTTTTCTTCAATATCGTGCTCTTAATAACTTCGTCCAGGCGATGAAGTAATGGCAGACAGAGGCTTCACCATTACCGATCTCCTCTATGAAAGGAAGGTGAAACTTGTCCTTCTTGTGAATCTTGTAGAACAGATTTGACCTGTTATGAATAGTTATTTGTATAAACCTTTACAATGTGACCAGATGTTACCTGCCAGTCATTTATTATAAAACCATATAATGTGAGCTCTGTAGATTCCCCTTAAAACTTAAAGGAATGAAGTCTTCTAGTTAGAAAGAATACGTCACGGACAAGTTTGCAAATGAATACCATCTTGGTTTATTACTTATGAAATTGAAATGGTGAAATGTATCTACATGAAGGTCAGTAGAAGGTGTTTCTAGCTTCCTGAAAACATCAAACACTTCTTACAACTGATTTTATACAACTTGTTTAATCATTCATATTTAACCAATTTCCTAATCTCCTATCCTTAACCTTAAATATTCTCATTCCTTCTTATTTACAAATAATTTTTCATTGCTGCTCCATCAACTCCTTCTGACAGGACGAAGTAGTTAAATATCCCCATAGGTTACCTCTTGTCACGAACCGCACAAGGATGAAAGCAGACGGGATCCAAAAAAAAGAGTTTTAATAGGGTAATCCAAAAACGAAGTCAAGACAGGCAGGGTTCAATATCCAGGAAATCAATACAAAACAATAAACAGGCAAGGCAGGAAAACACGAGAACAGAAGCGGCGTGACATACAACATTGATCCACAAAGAACACAAGACAAACAGGGCATTAAATACATGCATGACGAGGGGAAAACGAGAGACAGCTGGTGATTACAATTACTAACACCTGGGTGTGATACACAGACAGGAATTGTGGGAGATGAAGTTCATGTGCATGACACCGTGGGGAAAAGGAGGACATCTAGTGGATACACGTGGAACACAACCAGACACTGTGACTACCCCCCTTCAACGGAGTGGCTCCCAGACACTACAAGACAGGACAAGGAACAAAACAAAAGCTCAGGAGGGAGGTGGCCCGGTGGAGGACCAGGGGGAGGGATGGGGGGCCAGGTCCGTGCGGGGAAACAGACACAAGGGGCAACAGACTCCATGAGGACCAGGGAAACATGGACCGTAGAACGGGGAAACAAATAGTTCATCAGGCGGTCGAGGCAAGGGGAACAGTTCATCAGGCGGTCGAGGCAAGGGGAACAGTTCATCAGGCGGTCGGGGCAAGGGGAACGGACCATCGGGTGGCCGGGGCAACGCGAAAAGTTCATCTGGCGGCCAGGGCGGAGACTTTCCCTCGGGCGGCCAGGGCGGAGACTTTCCCTCGGGCGGCCAGGGCGGAGACTTTCCCTCGGGCGGCCAAGGCGGAGACGACCCCTCGGGCGGCCAGGGCACAGAAACAGACACCGGCTCAGGAACTGGAACAGACACCACCGGCTCAGGCACAGGAACTGGCACCACCGGCTCAGGCACAGGAACTGGCACCACCGGCTCTGGCACTGGAACTGGCACCAACGGCTCAGGCACTGGAACTGGCACTGGAACTGGCACCACCGGCTCAGGCACTGGAACTGGCACCACCGACTCAGGCACTGGAACTGGCACCACCGGCTCAGGCACTGGAACTGGCACCACCGGCTCAGGCACTGGAACTGGCACCACCGGCTCTGGATCAGCTGGGCAGGTCTCTGGCCCCGGCTCTGGATCAGCTGGGCAGGTCTCTGGTTCCGGCTCTGGATCAGCTGGGCAGGTCTCTGGCTCCGGCTCTGGATCAGCTGGGCAGACCTCAGGGACAGCTTCCTCCCAGGCAGCAGTCCCAGGGACAGCTTCCTCCTCCGTAGCGGCCTTAGGGACAGCTTCCTCCTCCGCAGCAGCAGCGGTCTCAAGAACAGACTCCTCCGCAGCAGCAGCGGCGACATCCGGGACATTGGGGAAATCGGGGACATTTCTCCTCCTCCTCTGTCGCCTACGACGGTGAGGTGCAGGCTCTGAGCTGGGTTCTGGAGCTTGAGCGGTGTCTGGTCTGGCGGCTTGAGCGGTGACGCTCTGGGCTGGGCAGCGGCGGTGCACGCTCTGGGCTGGGCAGCGGCGGTGCACGCTCTGGGCTGGGCAGCGGCGGTGCACGCTCTGGGCTGGGCAGCGGCGGTGCACGCTCTGGGCTGGGCAGCGGCGGTGCACGCTCTGGGCTGGGCAGCGGCGGTGCACGCTCTGGGCTGGGCAGCGGCGGTGCACGCTCTGGGCTGGGCAGCGGCGGTGCACGCTCTGGGCTGGGCAGCGGCGGTGCACGCTCTGGGCTGGGCAGCGGCGGTGCACGCTCTGGGCTGGGCAGCGGCGGTGCACGCTCTGGGCTGGGCAGCGGCGGTGCACGCTCTGGGCTGGGCAGCGGCGGTGCACGCTCTGGGCTGGGCAGCGGCGGTGCACGCTCTGGGCTGGGCAGCGGCGGTGCACGCTCTGGGCTGGGCAGCGGCGGTGCACGCTCTGGGCTGGGCAGCGGCGGTGCACGCTCTGGGCTGGGCAGCGGCGGTGCACGCTCTGGGCTGGGCAGCGGCGGTGCACGCTCTGGGCTGGGCAGCGGCGGTGCACGCTCTGGGCTGGGCAGCGGCGGTGCACGCTCTGGGCTGGGCAGCGGCGGTGCACGCTCTGGGCTGGGCAGCGGCGGTGCACGCTCTGGGCTGGGCAGCGGCGGTGCACGCTCTGGGCTGGGCAGCGGCGGTGCACGCTCTGGGCTGGGCAGCGGCGGTGCACGCTCTGGGCTGGGCAGCGGCGGTGCACGCTCTGGGCTGGGCAGCGGCGGTGCACGCTCTGGGCTGGGCAGCGGCGGTGCACGCATTGGGCTGGGCAGCGGCGGTGCACGCTCTGGGCTGGGCGGTGCACGCTCTGGGCTGGGCAGCGGCGGTGCACGCATTGGGCTGGGCAGCGGCGGTGCACGCTCTGGGCTGGGCGGTGCACGCTCTGGGCTGGGCAGCGATGAGGTTTTCTCTGAACTGGGCAGCGATGAAGCTTTCTCTGAACTGGGCAGCGATGAAGCTTTCTCTGAACTGGGCAGCGATGAAGCTTTCTCTGAACTGGGCAGCGATGAAGCTTTCTCTGAACTAGCGTGCCTCCTCCATGCCTGCACTACCTTTATCCCATAATAAAGACATACGGCCTTCCTCACCATAACTGCAGAGATGACGGGCCGTTCCAGGATGTCTTTAGGGACAGCTGGCTGCATGGGCTTTGGGATGACAGCCAGCTGCACGGGCTTCGGGATGACAGCCGGCTGCACGTGCACGGGCTTTGGGATGACAGCCGGCTGCACGTGCACGGGCTTCGGAACCTTGGCTGGTTGCACGGGCCTTGGGATGACCGCCGGCTGAACGGGCTTCGGGATCACGGACACTGTCTCGGGATCGAGGTCAGGACCGGGAAACTTCCTCCTCCTCTGCCGTCTCTGATGGCGAGTGGACGACTCTTGACTGGGTGGAGCCCGTGGCGGAGGAATTTCGGCATCGAAAGGTGGCCAGACCGAGTGATGGGACTGGACCTCCTCCCGACCCTCCCCGCCTCCTCTACGACCTCCCCGAGTTCCACGGAACTTGGCCAAGCGGGTCCCCTTGAAGGACTCTTCATGGCGGGGGGCGTGGTCCGACACAAAACTCTCTGTGGGTTGAGGCTCAGGGAGTTTGACGATGAACCTTTCGTCTGTTTTCCGAGCCCACAGAGCAAAACACTCAAAAATGTTCATCCTGGGTTGGGACTCACTGAAAGACGGTTCTGGTGGTGGTTGTCTCCGCTCACCTCTTGCAGTGGAGAAATGGCGACGGGAACTCATACTGCTTGGATCTTCTTGGGGTGGATCAATCTGTCACGAACCGCACAAGGATGAAAGCAGACGGGATCCAAAATGCAGCAAGATGAGTTTTAATAGGGTAATCCAAAAACGAAGTCAAGACAGGCAGGGTTCAATATCCAGGAAATCAATACAAAACAATAACCAGGCAAGGCAGGAAAACACGAGAACAGAAGCAGCGTGACATACAACATTGATCCACAAAGAACACAAGACAAACAGGGCATTAAATACATGCATGACGAGGGGAAAACGAGAGACAGCTGGTGATTACAATTACTAACACCTGGGTTTGATACACAGACAGGAATTGTGGGAGATGAAGTTCATGTGCATGACACCGTGGGGAAAAGAAGGACATCTAGTGGATACACGTGGAACACAACCAGACACTGTGACACCTCTGGCCACGTTAACAATGACGATGGATGAGACAATATGAGACCAACTGATCATCGTATGAAGTTTTCTCCGTGCTCCCAATTTAAAACATTTACGGTATTAACGTATATTTGTCATTTTGCTAAAGTTTTGGCTAACTATAAACAATCTTATAACTACTGAACTAGCTACCGGATGTGCCGTGTCAGTTTAGCGGAAGTCGGATAACAAAATGCGGAAGCACGAAGTATTAAAAGTGGGCGGGGCGGAATAAGGTGAATAGGCGGCTGTAAGAACATATATTTTATTGCTACAACTGGTCGTGGCTAAAGGCCGATTTATACATCTGCGTCGGGTGCGCGTAGTAGGTACGGCGTATACGCATAGACGCGTATCATACGTCGTACCCTACGCCGTACCCTGACGCGCACCTCCTCAAAAATTTAACTACACGTCGCAACGACGCGGACCACAAGATCTGTGATTGGTCGACTTGGTAGCATCGCATTTCCTCCCACACATTTCCGGTGTGTTCTTCTGCACTGCCCGTCATTTTTAAATTTGGTTCAACCGTCAACAGGTTCACAGGTCGCACGTACCATCTCCTCCGACGCCTTCTCTCATTTCTGCCTTTTAGTTATAGTAATTTAACTAAAATTAACTGTTTTTCCACTTCGATAAGCTCCAACTCCAACATGATCCACTCTCTTTCAGACGCTTAGTAGCCTAAACACAAAACAGCTGCAAGGAATCTAAACACAGTGGGACATTAAAACCCGCCCCCGCCAACTAGCGTCTCGTGGTGTAAATGCAGAGCAACACAGACTTAACGCAGAAGTATAAATGCTCACGACGGCGTCACCTACGTGCGTAGCCTACGACGTACAATATGGCGTACACTCGACGCAGAAGTATAAATTGGCCTTAAGGCCATCCTTAAAAATATTTTGGTTTGCCGTAACAGCCAAAAAAAAAGGGTCGGTAGGTCGGTCTATAATTTTTTTTCAAGATTCAATGTAAAAAAAAAGTACATTTTTGGTCACGGGTAACGTAGGTATGAATTTAAACAAATTTTCATATCGGGACTTCACTGACAGTTTTCCAGAAGAGTTAAAGAGGTGTCGAGAGAAAAAAAAAAGAGAGATTTTGATAAAATAAAAAAAAATAAAAAATAAATAGCCTACATTATTAAATGTATAATATAATACATATATTAATGTATACATATATTAAATAATTCGAAAACCTGAATAAACTGAACACCAAAGAATAATATTAACTAGGCCTATTGAGCGCTGGTGACGCATTCATGTGTAAGGGCACTGTCAAGAACGCACCTAAAAGCTGTCACAAAGAACCGGCAAAAGTAATGATTATTAGTATGTCAAATATATCAAGGAGACATTTCAATTGTTTATTAAAAAACAAGTGTTGTCTGTGTCAAAGATTTAGTTGACGATGATGACTCGATCTTCGCAGTAAGAATAATATTAAGTGAACGCGCAGAGAGAAATGCACATTTCACAGATTACATAAGCAGAGAACAGTCTGTTTTCTTTTGTTTTGAATTGTTTTGTTTAAAAGTACACATTTCATGCTTTAGCATATATATATATATATATATATATATATATTTCTCTGGTCTGTGGGGCAAGTAGCTTATACACCGAGTTTCGGTTCATTTAAGAGACGAGCGCGCCCGCGCCTCCGTGTCCTTATATCCTATTGCCTGCATGCTATATTTAGCCTACCTCTTATTTATTAAATCCAGGAAAATGGTTGATGAAACATTGATTAAAATTAAGATACAATTAATACAAACCGAAACTTTAAAGAAAGGCATTCTACAAAAACAAACTTAATGAGGTCAAAATGTCTGCCCACTGCATTTGTCTCCCGATATTTTCGGGATCATCTTATTCATGCTTTTCACTTTTCATAGGCCTATAATCAACATGAAATTAAAAAATATATATTGTTTTATTTAAACATGAATATGAAACTAAATCGTTTTTAATGACTGGGCTACTGCGCCGCTCACAAGGGATGGCAGAAGCGGACGGTCCTGGAGCTCTCTTTACGTTACAAGAAAGCTACTCCGTCCTCGCGCGTCACTCACCGGCGAAAGGAGAACAGAGTGTTTTCGTCCCGCCCTGGCCGGACCTACCTCCATTCCTCACACATTTCTCAGTCCCCTCTTGAGTTCAGGCGACTGGAATTGTTCATATTGCAGTATACGAGCCTGTTATAAATACACGCACGCCTGCAAGCAAACGCCGTCGCAAGACATGACGCTCTTATATGCTCGCTCTAACCAAAAGCTAATGTATTCTCCCCTGTGGCTCAGTGGCAGAATCTTAGGCTTTTGCGCCAGGGATCCGGGTTCGATCCCGGCTCTCGCGGCAGATAAAAATGTATGCTGTTCGCTTCTCCAAGCTCGCGGCAAGCTTTTCTTATTTACAGAAAGCGAACCCGCTCTCCCCCTTGTTGGGCCGCGCAGATTGCGCCGTTCACAAGGGATGACAGAGCGGACGGTCACGAGCAACGTTCAGCGCGCGCGCCTCACTCACCGGCGAAAAGAGGAGAGAGAGTGTTTTCGTCCCGCTGTGGCCGGACAAACCGCCAATTCTCACACATTTCTCAGTCCGCTCTTAAGTTCAGGCGGCTGGAAATATTACTATTGCAGCAAACGAGCCTGTTTTTATTACACGCACGCCTGCAAACAAACTTGAGGTCGCTCACTTATATGCTCGCGCTAACTAGAATCTATTGTGTTCTCCCCTGTGGTACAGTGGCAGAATTATAGGCTTTCGCACCAGAGACCCGTGTTTGATCCCGGCTCTCGCAACAGATAAAATTTATGCTGTTCGCTTCTCCGAGCTCGCGGCCAGCTTTTCTTACATACAGAAAGCGAACCCGCCTCTCGCACCCCTCCTACTCATGGTGCTCGATTATTATTGAGCCTCTATACACGAGGGAAGAAAAGACGGTTAAGTCCCGCTGCGGTTGGACCACCGTCAAAGCTTCACGCTCTGTCAGTCCCCATTGCCATGGCTACTGCAGATGTTTACCTCGCAGCCAACGAGCCGGTATATCTACCCGCTCGCCTGCGCGCAACCACCGTTCTCACGGCGACCCAGAGAAATCTCAAATGAGCATAATGTCTGGTTGCACGGCTCACGCCGTATGTGTTTCAAATGCAGTGAATGTGCCCACGTTTCCGTGTTCACCCCTGCACACAAGCACTATAAATCCCGTGTCTCTCACATAGCCCACTCTCATAAAGCAGGCAGAAGCCGCTCGAGTGTTAAAAGTAGGTCACGTGTCCATCTCCCCGTGCCCACACCTACTCACTGCCCGCTCTGTCACACGGCCTCTCACGACCGGTCATGTTTTAAATGTAAGTCCTGTGCCCGCCCTCGAGCGCTCACACATACTAACAAACATTTCGCCCCGACGCCGCCCTCGCGCGTCGCGCCTCACACTGTATGTTCCCCGTCCAAAGCCACTGGGATACTGTGTGTAAAACGGCCAGCTATCGCTGCATGCGAGCCGCCGTATCTAAGCACCAAGAGCGCGCGCGCGCCTCCGTTTCGAGCTCTCGAGCCCGCGACGCGCGGCAATCAGAGCTCGGAGGCCATTCTGCCCCTGGCTGCACACGCGAAAGCGTGGGAAGCTATTCCAGGCGCGTCAGAATGGGTGCTAAGCACAGTAAAACAGGGCTATACTCTGCAGTTCGCCCGCCGCCCCTTCGGCCTGTCGCTGGCACCCCGTACATTTACGAAGTGCATGGACACGGCTCTCGCTCCCCTGAGGGGTCGGGGAATGCGAATTCTGAACTACTTGGACGATTGGCTAATTCTAGCACAGTCAGAGGCCGAACTCATCGCCCACAGAACAGTGCTTCTAAGCCACCTGGACAGCCTGGGGCTCACGGTCAACTGGACCAAGAGCTCATTAGTGCCCAGTCAATCAACCTCTTTTCTGGGTTTGGATCTGGACACTGTGGCAATGATGGCCCGCCTGTCGACACAGCGCGTGCGCTGCATTCGACGCCTGGCCGCGTCTTTCCAGCCGGGCAGCACCGCACCTCTCAAGACATTTCAGAGGATGCTGGGTTGTATGGCTTCAGCTGCAGCAGTGCTTCAGCTGGGTCTGTTACGTATGCGCCCGCTACAACGCTGGCTGAATGCCCGAGTGCCTCACAGAGCCTGGGCTTCCGGCGGCATTCGAATCAGAGTGACTCAGAGCTGCGTTTCAGCACTGAAGCCCTGGTTAGCGGCCGACTGGTACCAGCGGGGAGTGACAATGGGAGCCATCTCGCACCGCAAAGTTATCTCGACGGACGCTTCCACCTCAGGTTGGGGCGCTCTTTTCGAGGGCAAACCGGTCTTTGGCCTGTGGTCAGACCAGGAGAAATGCCTCCACATAAACTGTTTGAAAATGATAGCGGTCGAGAACGCGCTCAAGCGCTTCCTCCCATTTATACAGGATCACCATGTGCTAGTCCGCTCGGACAACATGTCAGTGGTATCCTATGTGAACCGACAGGGCGGCGTCAGATCCAGAAACCTGTGCAAGCTGACAGAACGCCTTCTCGTGTGGGCTCACCACTCGTTGCGCTCGCTGAGAGCCGCGCACGTGCCGGGCCACCTGAATGTCGGTCCAGACAGACTGTCCAGAGACATCATTCCCCCGGGAGAATGGTCCCTGCACCCCCAGACAGTCCAGTTTCTCTGGCGCCTATTCGGCAGAGCGGAGGTCGATCTCTTTGCGTCAAGAGACAACGCTCACTGCCCGAAATTTTTCTCGAAAAGCGAGGATGCGCTGTCCCAGACATGGCCCTGCCTCCCGCTGTACGCTTTTCCCCCGATCAGTCCAGTTTCTCTGGCGCCTATTCGGCAGAGCGGAGGTCGATCTCTTTGCGTCAAGAGACAACGCTCACTGCCCGAAATTTTTCTCGAAAAGCGAGGATGCGCTGTCTCAGACATGGCCCAGCCTCCCGCTGTACGCTTTTCCCCCGATCTCCCTGTTGCCACAGGTCATTGCGAGGATCAGGGAAACGCACCACCCAGTGCTTCTTATAGCCCCGCGTTGGGAGAACCAAACCTGGTACCCAGAGCTGGTGAGGCTGTCACACTCACCCCCATGGCCGATCCCGGTGAGAAAGGATCTCCTCTCTCAAGCCGGTGGATCGATCTGGCATCCCCATCCAGAACGATGGTCTCTGCATGCATGGGTAATCAACGGATACCCGTTGACCTGCCAGAAGGGGTCGTGAACACGATCACGCAGTTTAGAGCCCCCTCCACGAGACGGCTCTATGCGTCTAAGTGGTCGGTGTTTTCTAAATGGTGCGCTACTAAGAGCTTAGATACACGTGCATGTGGGGTCCCACGGGTGCTCTCCTTCCTACAAGAGCTGTTGGACAAGGGCAGGTCCCCTTCCACACTCAAAGTGTATGTGCCTATTGCAGCGTTCGCTGAGACGACGCGCGGCCAGACATTAGGAAGGAACGAGCTTATTATCCGCTTCCTCAGAGGAGCCAGACGGATGAATCCCCCTCGGCCCCCCTCGGTTCCTATTTGGGATCTGTCCTTGGTCCTGGAGGCCCTGAAGGCTTTTCCCTTTGAACCGCTTGAATCTGTGGATTTAAAGTACCTGTCGCTCAAAACCGTTTTTCTGATAGCTCTGTCTTCAGTAAAACGCGTGGGGGATTTGCACGCGCTATCTGTTAGCCCTGCATGTCTTGAGTTCGGACCGAACGACTCGAAAGTCATTCTCAGACCGAGACACGGTTACATCCCCAAAGCGATTGGAACCCCTTTTAGGGCACAAATTATTTCCCTTTCGGCTCTGCCAGCATCCGATAATGGGGACAGTGATAACCTCCTATGCCCTGTCAGGGCGCTGAGAGTTTACATCACGCGCTCCGCCGCTTTCAGGCGTTCCGAGCAGCTCTTTGTTTCCTTCGGCGGGCGCACCAAGGGTCTCGCCGCCTCGAAACAGAGGCTGTCCAGGTGGATAGTGGACGCGATTGCAGCAGCTTATGCCTCCAAACACCTGCAGTGCCCTCTGGGTATCAGAGCCCACTCTACTAGAAGCATGGCCTCTTCGTGGGCCTGGTCCAGCGGAATTTCTATCCACGATATTTGTATGGCGGCGGGCTGGGCCTCCCCATCGACATTCGTGAGGTTTTATAACCTGGAAGTTCCCGCCTTACAGGCTAAATTGCTGTCAGTATAAGTGACATGTATGCTCTGCCCAGTCGCTCATGTGCAGACTACGTTCGCATGCTGACGATATTTCTGGCATGTTACTTAGGGTGAAGTGTTTTATACTCAGACCGGCTGGTCCGCTCTGTTTCTCATTCCCCGTTACGCGCTGTTTACCGGTGCTGGCCCGCGCTGCTGGCCGCCCGTCTTCCACTCTGCTGCGCGGGGGGTTATTCTCTTCGTAAAAGACCGATGATGTCGCTCTTTTCTTCCCCTAATGTGTGCTTATGTACTGTGTGGGCTCGCGCTGCCGGCCCCACTGTTTTGCACTGATATATACTTATAGACCGGCGGCGCCGCTCTATTTTATACACTGAGTGAAGTGCTTTGTACTGTGTTGGCCCGTCTCTCCGAGCGGCCACCTGTTCCAGCAGAATGTTTTCCCCGGTCTCCCTGGGTTTCAAGTGCTGGATGCTCGGAGTGCACGGCGTTGACAATGGGTTCCCGTAGCGTAAGCAACTTGCGCAATACGAGAGAACCTCTCGTAAGAGAACGTACTCGGTTACCTAATGTAACCTCGGTTCTCTCTAGAAGAGGGAACGAGTATTGCGTAACCTGCCGTGTCGCGCCACGAGCTTTTGCGCTTCAGACTACGAAAACCAGATATTCAGCCTGTGAGCCTTCGTTATATACACTCTGGCCACACCCATCTTGACGGTTAGAAGGGTGTGGAGGGCGCGAAGCGCCCTCATTGGAGGCCACGTTTCACAAGGCTCACTGATAGGCTTAAGCAGTTGCCGCCGAGCAGCCAATAAGCACGCTTATACAGCCTGCCTTGGTCTGCCGGCTGCCGCACTGCGTTGACAATGAATACAAAATTAAGGATAATTTTTGGCTTCAGATCTCGAAGAAAGAAGACTTTCCCGTAGCGTAAGCAACTTACGCAATACTCGTTCCCTCTTCTAGAGAGAACCGAGGTTACATTAGGTAACCGAGTACGTTTCCTGAGGAACTCTTATATTAGGCACTGTGTGGAACCACTTTGGGTGCCTCCAGGAACCAAATTTCATTTTTTTTAAATATTTAATTTCATGTTGTTACTATGGTTACATTTGACTTCTATTATAATAAACAAATTGAACCAAATACAAAATAAGAATTGTTTCTTACATATTTGATATTCATTTTTATACATACACTTCCATGCACATGGGAAAAAAAGCTAACTATAGATTAATATCAATGAATACACAAACAAATCGTATAATACATGAGCAACATGAATAATCAACCATGTATATACAATAGATAAACAAGAAAATACATCTCAACAAAATGCATGGAAACACATGTTCCATGAAATAAATAAACGTAAAAAATTACATTTTGACTAATTAAAAATGTCCATCTTTACTTAACTTTAAAACATTTGTGTTTCAGTCCGATGGTAAATCTGACATCACTGTTTCCAAGTCCAAAAGCTCTATCAGATGCCAAAAACAAACAAACAGTGCCAATATGCACTCATTGTGCTGTAATATTCCTGAAAATTATGATCCTAACCTTTATCTCTATACCGAAATCTCAGATGGTTAGTTATTCAGCTATTTTGAATGATAAAATGTTGAAGTCTGTGATGCCGTTAGACTGGAGACTGTAATGTACACTATGGCTTTTGAAAAGCTTAAATGTGTGACTTGAATCAACAGTGTTCATAAATGGTTGTTGAGTATTCTCATGAAACAAGATAGAGGAAGTAGAAGTAGAGGCTTTGTCCCGGAAACAGTATTAAGGTGCAGTAAAGTGATCTGTTGTTCTGTGAATGTTCACTGGTGAATTCCAGTCATTTCAATAAGAATTTACATGGTCAGCAATTTCGTTTGTGGTCAAAAATGTCACTATGGGACCAAGATGGTGTGAGGTACTTAAAGAGTTAGAAAAGTGAAAAGATGCAGCAGATTCGTTTCCCGTTTGTTTTTCCTCTTTTCTGGTGGATGGTCCAGGCACTTCAGTGATTTTCAGGTCTACAGGAGGATTGTTATTCTTGTTCAATCTTGTATTTCAGCTTACCGAGATCCCTGCAAAGTACAAAATTTACTGTTAGTAAGGTTATTAAAGTGATAGTTGTGAAATTTAAATAATTTCCTCAGCCTTGTGACATTCCAAACCTGTTTGACTTTCTGTCTGTGGAACCCAAAAGCAGATCTCAGGCATAATGCAGCCCCCGTCACCGCTCGCTTTCACTGCATGAAACACAAGCAGAAAAAAATTGTGTAAATCATTCATGAAACCATTCTTATGTACACTTGTCTAGTTCAATTCAATGCAACAATTTATGTAAAAATGGTTAAGCTCCAAAAATGTCCCAGAAAAGATCCTAAAAATAATCAACGAGTTCACAACTTGTGTGTTATGGGTTGTGTTGTAAGTATTCTGAAGCCATATAATATCCTAGCTTTTTCCTTTTTTGTCGAAAAAGACTAAACTTGAAGTTATAATTCAGAGACACTGTAAAACTGTAGTAATGTATAATACATTTAGTTTATATATGTGTTTGAATATATAGTAAGTAGACTCTGTATTTATATTTATTTGGTGAGTTTACAAACCTTGTAACGGAGAGCCAAACAAACGGCGGAAGCTTTGTTGAAAGGACGGAGCCGTTACTTTCAAACCCGATGACGTCGATCAGCTGATCTTTGTTGCGCGCGAGGATCACTGAAGCAACGACAGCAGAGGAATAGCAGCAGTTTCGTGACAGAATAAAACTTCTCTCCTGGTTCTTCTTCTTCATATTATTAATATTATTATTATTTAGAGTTGTTGTTTAAGGTTTAAATTACTTAATAAAATAGGCCTATACTAAATAAATGTAAGATACCCAAGTGAAAAAGACGTAGGCTACTGTTAAATATATTAAAATGCATTAAAGTATATTTGTATTGTAGCTCTACTAAAAACACTCAAGTACATTTTTAATGCATTTAATAGTACGTCTTTTTCACCTGGATATGTATACTGAATCAAACTAGCCTGTAATAATAATAATAGGATAATAATAATCTTATTCTGGCCTCACTGAACCATTGGGTTCCTCCAGATGCTGGCTTTAACATAAGAGATCTTCCAGGAACCACTTAAATGTTAAAAGATCTTCCAATAACCCTTTTATCGCATTCAGGTTCCTCTATTTTCCCCCAAAGCACTTCGAGGTCTCATGGTAATGAAAAGGTGACTCCAGAACCTCTGAACTAAATACAAAGTGCTTAAAGGATCCCATAAGTTCCAGCAAGAACCTCAAAGATTGTCAATGCTCCTCCAGTAACCCTACTATAGGAGAAAGAGCTACAATTTCTACAATTTCTTACACATGCTTCAGTTCTTATGGTCAAAATTATTTATTCAATTCACACACATTTATTTGTAGGCTATAGCATCTTTCACAATACACATTGTTTCAAAGCAGCTTTACAGAAAATGCATGTCTACATTACAATTTAGAGGGATACATTTCTTTAAGCTGAGATTATGGGTGACAATCTTTTTCTTTAAATTTACATTTTAATTACAGTGGTGTGTATAAACCAAATGTTTATTTTCATATATGCATTCATTAAATTAAATACATGTATTTAAAGTCTATAAACTAAAAATGATAGTGTTTGATCTTTCACTAAATGTTTGTCCCTCAATGAAAATGAAAGAATCAGAAAGTTTACTCTGTTCTCCCAGTCTATTTATGATCACATTTCCTTGTGTGGTTTCCTTACGTGAGACTGAACAATAACCTTTTGATCTATAAAGACTTGGGAGAATAAATATTGTGACAACTATACATTAACAGCCCAGCAAGCAATAAAGTTGTTTGGCGTAGGCCCCGTCCGTAACTCGCAATCTGAGGGTCCGGACTCTGCATATCCTGCCCTTGTGAGGTATGGGAAGGGACCATCCTGGTCCTGGTGGTGGTGGTGGGGAGGATGGAGGGAAGGTGAATGGAAGCGTCAGCATCTGCAAACTCAAAAATGTGTAGGTATCCATCATGGGTCAATGACAAATAAGATTTTCAAGAAGAATTTTTTTTTTTTTTAAGCAAAACGGTTTTAAAATGCATTTTTATGTCCAAAAAAAATGTATGGTACTGATTTATATTGGTTTTACAGCATTTTAGGCAGCATTAATTCATTATTAAACAAGATTTCTGATTTTACCACCCAGAAAATGTCAGGTGGTGCGACCATATATTAATTTAAAATAATATACATTTAATGTACTTAGCACTACTGAGACTTGTAAATATGAATCATTGTAGTGTCTAAAATGCATATCACAAGGTAAATTCCCTATTTCTTTATTTATTGCCCTTTTATTCCAAATCATATAAAAGGCTGCTTTTCTGTGTGTTCAAACACCCATTTTTCTATAAGGACTTTTTATGTTTTGTTTTTAACTGTAAAAATGATTTGTAATACCTTATATAAAGGTTTACAGTTGTATTTCTGTCAGGACCACTACTGTCAAATATGATTGACAATTAGCATACAGTTTGGATTGGCGGAATGGTTCTGTTCTGGGCGAGAACTCCCTGCGCATCCATGCAGCCTAGCATGGATAAGAGCAGGGAGAGCAGCAATAATCCCCCTTGGGGTAAACAGAACAGAACCAACATGAAAATTTGCAAATATATTTAATTCAAGATTTTAAAGTACAACATTATTCGATAATTATTCTGATTCAAGGGGAATCAGAATGTCAAATCCTGACTGGGCGAGAGGAGGAGCTGGGGATGGAGGAGGGTAATTTGCTCCTGAGAAATGCGATACCTGCTGATAATACTGAAGGAGCTTATAAACGTATGGTGATAGGCCTCGTATTCCTATAGGTAGATGTGGATCAGCTGAGGGTCAGCTGATGCGAGCTTGACTAACGTGACCTGCCAGAACTAACGCTATGCTTGATTTCTTACTTCATTTTGCAATTGCAGTGGGAATTGATACATTTAAATGTAAATTTGCTGGTTGCACCACCTGACAATGACCGGTCCCACCACCTGATGTTGTGATCAATAATGATTGATATTCACAAAATAAAAATATATGTCAATTAATTTTATTCAGGTTTCAATTGGCTTTTTTATTTTAATCCTCTGAACAATTTATACTCTAACTCAATCATATAATTAAATTTCATTAACATGTTATGATAACATTTGATCATCGCTTCTTAAAAAATATAACTTTGAAACCTCAAGGAACACATTTAATAAATGAGAACATCTTATGGAACAGTGAATTAGTGCAAATATTGGGCCCAGAAACATTAAGGGCAGAATTCAATCTACTGCTCATGCAATTAAATTCAGTAATAACAGTAAGTCAAGATAAAAAAAAAAAAAATTGAATATAAATATAGAAATTTAAAACATCTCCGGGAACACATTTAAAAAAAGAGAACATCTTTTATAAAATGTCATATCATGAATCAATAAATTAGTGCAAATTTTGGGCCCAGAACCATTAAGGGCAGAATTCAATCTACTGTTCAATAGATTCAGTAGTAACAGTAAGTCAAGATAAAAAACAACTCTTTTCAAATATAATTCAAAATCATGCTTTCAGAAAGCACAAACTGTCCCAATCTGTACTTTTCAGCTTTGAATGGCGTGTACTGAGGCGCTCTGGCTTAGAAATCACTTCCAGCACATCTGTGATGTAATAAAATACAATGTCAAGAGGGTGAGGCCAAATGAACACATTCTTCCCTCCTGACTTCTGCATGCAGCTCACCTCAATCTCATTGAACACCACCTTGAGGACTTGCCCCACAAAAGGTTGGCCATCATACTTCACAAGTACAAATTTCCCATTCAGATCTTTGGGGTTTTCTTTGGCTTGGGGACTTGTGGGAGGGACCTTAGTAGTATTCTGGAAGTCCACTTCTGAGGGATTGTGACACTGGCAGATGTCTGGTCTGCTACAGAAACAGGAGATCTCCCTGTGCTGGATTTTGCCAGGTTGAGCAGTGGTCACCTGATGGATTTTTAGTGTTCCTTTCGCAGCTAGAACACTGTCTGGAAGAGCCTCGTCATATCTCTCAATGTCTTCATCAGAGATCCAGTAGTGCTTGATGCTTGACTCCTTTTCCTTTAACAGCTTGTACAGATGCTCTGGGGTCTGCACATCTGCTCCTCCTTGAACAGTGGAGACTGCAACGCGTTTCACAGCCCCACCAACTCCATCAGGAGCCCCTTTGCCATGGGACTTTTCGGCAAAGTTCCATGTCACGCGCTTGATGCCAGAGAGAAATGGTACTGTACTAAGGAGATAAAAG
This sequence comes from Scardinius erythrophthalmus, assembly GCF_964197995.2. Lineage (NCBI taxonomy): Eukaryota > Metazoa > Chordata > Actinopteri > Cypriniformes > Leuciscidae > Scardinius > Scardinius erythrophthalmus. The sequence goes on from NC_138244.1 coordinate 1,769,132, forward strand.
TTTTTTTTTATTCCTGTACTGAGAGACAGGCCCATCACTCATGATATGTAAAGTTGTTGGTGGAGGATTGCACCTCTCTCTCACATCCTTCAGCACCGGTTCTAAGTGGGCCCATATAGCACGTTCATCATGCCGAAGGGATGAAGAGATGGTGGCATATGACTGACATCCACGTGCTGTATAGGCCACACATGTGTGAACTGTGGCCTGTTTCCTGCTTCCTCCGAAATGAAAAGCTTGGACTTCGCTGTTCAGCTAGCATGAAAAATTTTCTGAGAAGTCTACATGAAGGCAAACTTCATCCTCTGTCAGGGTTTCTTTTAATGCTCTGAACTCTTTGGCTTGGTGCAACCAACTGAAGTGATGCTTTGCCAGAGAATCAAGTTTCTGGCTGAACAGCTCGAATAGGTTAGACCATGTTCCACTTTGAGTTGCCTTAGAAAAATGTATAAATGTCTTCTGTCCATCCGATTTTGTCTCTCGTGACCACTGCTGCCATGTAACAGGTACTTCCTCCTGAGGTACTGCCACCTCTATCTCATTGTAACAGCACTTCGCACAAATCCGATACATGCAGTCTTTTGTAACCCTTCACTCAATTTGGTACAGACACCATGTCTGAGTATGGACCAGTCAGATCAGAAGACTAAATTCGCCTGCAGAGAATAAGGATGTCACAACAATAATGAGTCACTCACACAAGGTAGAATATTTAACTGATTGTATTATGTTTGTGTTGAAAAAAAAACAACTCAACTGGAATGTATAAGAGAAAAAATAAATATAAAAAAATAAGAAAACACAGGAAAGAGAGAAAAAAATAAATACAATTTGCACTTCTTCAAACAAAAAATAAATAAATAAATTCTAATAGCACCTCTTTTTACCCTATACCCTAAATGACTCAAAAGGTAAGTATAATCACATGTCTTTTAAACACTGTTTATGTAAATTAATACATTAACCTTTTGTTTGTTCCCTTTTAGGTTTCACTCGAATTTGATTGTTTCTATGAATAAAAAAAATAAAATAAAAAAAAAATAAATTCAAATTTAGTCACCACCAATAATGCTGAATTCACCTTATGGCTGAAAATCTTAAGTTAGAATATAATCAATTAGAGTTAAATTCCTCGTTTGATACCTTGCTTCTAATTTACAAAACAAAATATAGAAAAGTAAAATAAAATAAATAAAAGCAATCACATTCGATCAAGCAACACAGTTAATACCAAAAAGAGAGAAAAAACAAATAAACCCAAAAAATTCACATTAAATTCCCTTCACAGGGATTTAACCTCTGGTTTCAAAACAAGTTCGGTTTCACAGTGTCAAGTTATATTCACAACCTTGTGAATACGGCTGAAAACGTTAAACGGGTTACTCAGTCTCTCCTTTTGACTGAAATCCTTGCGAATGAACGGTGAAAAGACTAAGAGCTGTTAGTTCAATTTCCTACCATCCAAATCGGCAACGATACTCAGTTTCACGCAATCACGACTCGTTGTTAGGCCCGTGCGGCTCGCCAGTCCTGACTCCCTCCGTGAACACGAGAGTTAGAACGAAAACCAGGAATCCAGGAACTCCAATCCAGAAAGCATCGATTCACAGCCAGCACTCAGGATGATGAAATAATCAGGAAAGATAACAAAAAGAAAACAAGGAAAAGAAAAAACCTGACCTTGAATACAAGGTCACAAAAAAAATACTTGTTAGTTTTCTCCATAACATACACATCACATACCATTGTTTGTAACAGTATCAAAATGGCGATCACGTTTTACATACATGCTAGCATTCGATCACCACATGTGGTCATAAAGAAAAATACATTAATAAAATATCTCAAACAGATTTCTCATTTATATTTCACTTATATGAGCACATAATGAGAATTTCATGAACATTTCACCCAGATGAAATAAAAGTGTAACTCACCACCCAGATAGCAAGGTGACATTGATTAAATGTTGAAATTACATCAGAATCATCATTTTGGTTGAGGTTGAAATTTCGATGCTAAATAATATTGGATCAATGTTGAAAAATCAATGCTAAAATAATATTGGAACAATGTTGAAAATTCAATGTTAAAATAATATTGAATCAATGTTGATAATTCAATGTTTTTCAGTGTTGAAAAGACAAACATTGAATCAATGTTGATTTTTGGTCATCTTAAATCTCTCCACTGGTTGCCTAGACAATCCTATCATTGGTTGCCAAACCGCCAATCAGATCAAAGCGCGCGGCATAACAGATTTCAAGGGCGGCATATTAACAGATTTCAACCGCGAAACAGACAGACGGACGAAGCATTCGGGCAACGAGAGAGTGATTTTTAGAGGTAAGTTAATCTTAAATCTCTAATCTTTCATTCTCATTTTTATTTATCTGTATTTCTTACAACTTGTTTGCTTTTCCTGGGTGAGTCGGAATGAACTGCTATGTTAAATTTAGTAACATGAACACAAACCAACGGCCGGGATTTTCCCTAATAATATAACTTATTGAATTTCAATCTGTCTTTTACCAAACGTCATCGTGGGTAAAACCAACACTGGGTAAATTGTTAATTTTCATTCTAGGGCGAACTAACCTTTAAGTCAAAAAAGGCGCAAAGAAGCGGGAGCTCATGTCACGCAAATGGGAGACGACGGGCACGACGGCTAATATAATTTTTGTATTCCAAATAGCTAGCTATTTTTTATTTATTTATTATCCATGATGATATAGCGTTTCCACGACTTCCTAAAAGGGGTAAAAATATAAAGGAATGACAGCTGTAATAGGGTCAAAGACGAGACGTCCCATTTATTTTGGTCAAATATAATTTACAAAAGTAATTGTAAATAAGATGGACGGCGCCAAGCTGCCAGCGTTGACTTGTGACTTGAGTCTGCCCAGTAGTGAGCAGGAATTAAAGCCGCGAAATCAATCCCTCCCGCCCTCACTCCCGTCTTCTCTCCCTGCACTTTTTTTAAGTGGCCTATATCTGCTCCGTTTCTCCGTTCTGCTCCAATTTTGATGTCTGTTGATTGCAGTATGCCAAGAGGCTTGTTAAAATAAAGTAAATACAATCAGCTCAGTCATCCAAAGATCCCGAAAAAAAGTCCGTTGGTGCTTCAGTGACTATTTCGCTCAGAGAACCTGTCAATCACAGGTGTCAATCATGACGTTACTGAATTTAAATTTTTCTTTTGCCAAACGTCATGGGTAAAACCAACAGTGGGTAAACTGTTAATTTTCATTCTAGGGCGAACTAACCTTTAAGTCAAAAAAGGCGGCAAAAAAAAAAAAAAAAGTCACAATTCCGCGAGTCTTATTGGGCGTCGCCATGACACTCAATACTTCCTGTTGACGGTATCTCAGTTCCGGTTTAGCCTAACGCTTAATGAAGCTAGCAGGGCTGTAGTACTCGAGTCCGGTCTTGGACTCGAGTCCGGACTCGAGACCGCTTTTCTATGGTCTCGGACTTGTCTCGGACTCGCTGGTATTCGGACTCGGACTTGTCTCGGTCTCGGCCACTGGTCTTGCCAAATATGGCTTTTGGTCTCGACCGAGTCCAGGTTTCTTTATGATGTTCCCAGTAATCACACATACGTCGCCGCGATATTAAAATAATTGTATTATTGGAGGGAAAGTGAAACACTGGCCACCTAATAACTATGGGCATTTCGGCTCTTTTTCGTGAGCCGGCTCGTTTCACTCAGCTCACTGAAAGAGCCGGCTCTTTTGACTCACAAACGGCTCTTTAAAAAATAAATGTTTAAATAAACTCGCTGAAAGTCCACCGCTAGTGCAACGTGAATATTCATATTTTTAATTGTTCATAACACCCCGAAAACTAGCCTGCTTGCCTTGCACATCTAATTAATGGGCAAAGTTTTCCGACTTTTTTTCTTACCTTTCTGTCTTTGCCTCCACGAGTGGTTGGCGCAATGACTGGCTGTTTTAAAATATAGCTAATATCGAAACAAAATAACCCAGCTCATAACTTGCAGGTTTGCTTATTGGCTAACTTTTTTCATTTGATTGCTTCAGCCGCCACCCGCCCGAATTTAATTAAAATATTATTTTTCGTCACGTCATCCGCCCGATCCGCGGTTTATCCGCATCTCTTGTGTGTGTGTGTGTGTGTGTGTGTGTGTGTGTGTGTCTGTGAGTTGTCTCGGTCGGTCCTCCCTCATGCAGTTTAATTGGTTGACATCGCGTGTATGATTGACAGGAACAGAATGTAAGGCTGATCAGACAGTCGAAACGAATGTGTAGTGCTCCTTTAGGCCTGTATAATTATAATTTTGTTGTTGTTCTTTGAATTAGTCAATTATTTTAAATAAAATTAAAATTATTCATTATTACATAATTATTTAATTTCTATAGGCTAGCCTATATTTTTTAGCAGACTTTTTTTTCCCTGTCCTGGACTCGGTCTTGACTCGGACTCGAACCTTTTTGGACTCGGTCTTGACTCGGACTCGAACCTCTTTGGACTCGGTCTTGACTTGGACTCGACTAGTCCTGGTCTTGGACTTGTCTTGGACTCGACAAAGGTGGTCTTGACTACAGCCCTAGAAGCTAGCACACAAGGGATGCTCGCGTCGCGGTACAAACGGGTGAAACTGATTACTGACAAGTAGTAATGCTGACAGATTAAGCAATGGCTCCTTGTGGCTCAACGTGTACCGTTGTCAGGTGCACAAACAACACGCGAAAACTGAAGGATTTTATGAATGGGAGCTGTTTCCAAACGGACCCTCTACTACGCAGATAAAGTGCTTCTTGTTTAGGAAAAACCGCAGTACTATATTTTTTTAAGTGGTATGTTTGTTTTCAATCATTTGAAAATTAATTCGAAAATTAACTTTGTACAAACTTGTAAAAATTTTACAAATAGAGAGTATGTAGGCCTATTTGTTGTAGCCATTAAATAAGAGCATTTAGTTTCATATATGTTCAAATATTATGTTATTTTTCCATCTATGTTGATTATGAAAAGTGAACACCATAATAGGATGCATCGGGAGACAGAGAGTGAGTCAGACATGATTAAACTTAATTTTCTTCATTAAGTTTGTTTTGTAGAAAGCCTTTTTTAAAAAGTGAATTTCGTTTTGTATAAATTGTATCTTAATTTTAATAAATTTTTCCATCGACCAATTGCCTAAATAAAAAATAAGCAATGTACACCAGTCTCAATAGCAGTTGCAAATTTATTTTTTATTAAACACACTTTCAGTGAACAGATGAAATGGATACATTTGCATTACATTTATCAGATTATTTTATCCAATGTGACTATTAGTCAAGTACATTATAGGATAATTTGCACCCTTATGAAAATTAACCATGGTTTTACCACAACATTTGCAGTAAAACCATAGTTGCTAACAAAATTAACCATGGTTTCACAACAACCAAGGTTTAAAAACATGGTTATAGTCATGATTACCATCATTTTACAGCAATATTACTAGTTGAACCATGGTTTGAAAAAATAATAACATGGTTGGTACAGTTGTACCATAGTAAAACCATATAGTGCTTTTCACAATACAAATCGTTTCATAGCAGGTTATACAATCGCAAAATATCCATTAATCAGCCAAAGGCGACAGCTACTCACTGGGAGAGCATCTTCTGGCAACAAAGTAATGTCCATAAGATAATACAAGTCATGAGTTTAAAGTCCTAATTGCGATCCTTCAACATTTTTAAAGGGTAAGTTTGCAGATTTTCAACCCACTATTCTTACAATGTTGGTAATATGTTAGAACAATGTTTACTCTTTTTCTGAGTTACGTGTACTGAGATATTCCTGTTTATTTGTCAGCAAAACTGTCATGCAAACCTTCCCTTACCTATCTCGGTTACACAGAAAAGGCTTAAGATAGTCCCAGACTAAAATGCATGTTTGAACTGTCTTAAAGGAGTACTCCGATTAATTTTAATTTTGTAATTTTTTTGTAAATTTGGAGTGCTGTCAATACAGAGAACAACGACAAAAATCGGTGTTGCCTACACCGTGTTATCCTCTTTTTAAAATTTGCACCCTGTTGACTTCAATGGGGCAATATTTAAACCTGCTTTTAGCCTCTTAACATCCTTGATGTGTCATTACAAGTGCACAGGTCATGTGACACATCAAGGATGTTAAGAGGCTAAAAGCAGGTTTAAATATTGCCCCAGTGAAGTCAACAGGGTGCACATCTTAAAAAGAGGATAACATGGTGTAGGCAACACCGATTTTTGTCGTTGTTCTCTGTATTGACAGCACTCCAAATTTACAAAAAAATGAGCTCAATGTTAAAATTGACCGGAGTTCTCCTTTAACTGGAAGCAACTTGCACTGACATATCTTAAAATATTTCAGTGCCATTGTTTTGTCTCAAGATGCACACCAGTAATTTTTTTTTTCTTATTTTTTTTTCCCTAAAGTACATTTTTAAAAAGCTACTTAAATATCCTAATTTAACTAAGGCCTAATCCTGGCTTAATCTAAGCCCTATGTGTGAAACCGGGCCAATGCAATATAAGGATAATATCTTGCAGTTTTGTGTCCATCTATAGTTGCCACCATCTGAAGTCTTGGTGAGTGTTGGTGTCATTAGAAGACTTCACAAGTGAGGCTGGATCCACACTGGAGCTGCTTTAATCTCTAGTGAACTTGCTGAGCATCCTGAGATAGAAACAGGGAAGCAACAGGAGGAAGAGCATAGCTGCTGTTCATATTATCTCAGACAAAAGATGATCATGTGCACTTTTTACTATTTCATCACATATTAACTGTAGTGCAAGATTATGAGATGTGTAAATTGAATGCTTGGCTACAGAGATGTGTCTTTAATCTAGATTTAAATTAGGATCATGTTTCTGGGCCCCAAACATTATCAGGAAGGTTATTCTAGAGTTATTCCCTTACATTCTATTGAATTAATAGGAAATTGTCTGATTTTAATGAGAAAACATGACCTAACGAGTCAGCATTTTTATATTTGAATACTATACATTCTCACAATGCAAACGTCCTAAACATTTCTGAGTATTATCAATGTTGAAAACAGTGCTGATTAATCTTTCTGTGTAAACCAGTGTAACAGTTTAATCCATTTTCTTTTTTCTCTCTCAAGGATTAATTGTTAAATAGACCCAACATATATAAATGGTAGTTTACACTACTATTGAAAAGTTTGGGTGCAATAGAATTTTTTTTTTTTAAAGAAAGTCATATTTTTATTCAGCAAGGATGCATTAAATTGACCAGAGAGAGTAAAGATTGTTGTTTCAAACAAATGCTTTTTTTCCTTTCTATTCATCAAATAATCCTGAAAATGAAAAATATGAAGCAGCACAACTGATTTCAACATCGATAATAAATCATAAATGTTTCATCAAATCATCATATTAGAATGATTTCTGAAGGATGATGTGATGCTTCTCCATAGAAAACAGTTATTTAAATGTTTTAATATTATTTCACAATATTATTGTTTTTACTGTATTTTTAATTAAATAAATGCAGTCTTGGTGAGCATAAGAGACTTCTTTCAAAACACATCTTTTTTTTTTTTTTACCAACAACATTAGTGTATGTTTGAAGTTTTAGTTTAGTTCCTTTATTGTCCACAAGTGGAAATTTGTCTTTGGCTTGGTTTTACTCACTAGTCTTATGGGTGATAGCGCCTTAGAGATGATGATCAGCTCAACTCTGCTACGGTGCAGGGCATCTGCATGGAAGGATCTAGGAACACAACAAACCATTTGTCACAGAGCCAACAATATTATTATACAATGACAGGTTTATTAAAAGGACAGAAGCTACAGCAGAGGTGAAATGCAGAAAAGAGAAAGAACAGACAATGATTTCTTAATAAGGCTAACAGAATTTTTGTTTTTAGGTTTACTAAAAACTATATTATCACCCAATATTGGATTCAATCTTTTTGTCAACTTGTTTTCTTTCAATTAGGACTGGTTTTATATTTCTATTTGCATCTGATTAATCGTAGGCCTCATTTATCTGAGAGTAGGCATTTATGAATAACTTTGGAAATAATAAGTAAAATATGAACATGTTCATTATGTTCATGTACACATATGCATGTGTGCTTGCAAACATCGAGCCCTTGGACCTGTGCATGTGTCGATACATGCATACAAACACTACCCAAATGCATACATGCGCTACCCAAACACACACACGTTAAAACACACAAACTGAGTATTACACACATTCTTTTTCACAGAGCGAAGCTTGATCCTACCCTGAACTGCATCTAAAATTCATTCATCCATCTGACATTGATACACACAAACTTCCTTGTGAAACATTAAAGTAGACTAGTTTGATCAACAGTGCAGATTTTTTTCATATTTTATTTAATATTTCCAAAATTATTCATAAATGCCTACTCTCAGTTAAATGAGGCCTACGATTAATCAGATGCAAATAGAGATATGAAACCAGTCCTTGGTGAAAGAGAACAAGTTGACAAAAATATTGAATCCAAAATTGGGTGATAATATAGCATAACAAGTGATTTATAAGCTATTTTTTGTAGGCCAGTCATTTTTGACCGTAACACCAGAAGTGTAGTAACAAGGTGACAACAATCTTCTCCGGATATGAAAATGGATAGTTATTTAATGAGCTTCCTCACCTGTTTCCCACATCTCTGGCTGCAGCTTTTTTCAGAAATGCTGAAGTCGTGGAGCTTCCCTCTGTTGTAGAAGAATTATTTTGTTGCTGCTGAAATCACAGAACAATTTGTATCAATATTTGTGTTAACCATTAAGCTGTTTCAGCTAATTTTAGCACTCCATGTATGAGACGTCACCAATTAACAGTACATTTATGTTAAATAAATTAGCTCACTTCCAAGCAAAATCTTTACAAAACTATCAAAACCTCTCATCTATACATAAGATGTGATTAAAGGCCCAAACTTTCATAAACAATAGCTCAAGCTATGGAGTTAGCCTAACTAAGTTAGCAGCTAACGTTAAGTTACCTCTTCTGAAAATGGTTGAGATGCTAACGGACTTTTTTGAAGACACTAAATTATTTCTATAAAGTAAATATTCAACAGAAGCGTGTCAATTACAAGTAAGAGAAGTGTCAAGAACAATTGTGTATTATTTGTGTGATTTTAGTGGCTAAACTCACCTGAAAGCAGTGAAAACAGCGAGAGATGGAGTTCTCTTACGAGAGTTCTCTCGTACTGCGTTGAAAACGCTACGGGAAAAGTCTCTTTTCACGAAACACTGAAGCAAAAATTATCCTTTAATTTTTCATATATGTAAAACGCGTTGCGGCAGCAGCAGACAGCTGAAGCAAGACGGCTTGTCTGCTCATTGGCTGCTCTGCGGCAGCTGCATAAGCCTATCGAGCGCAGGCTGATGCAACATCAGACCAATGAGGGCGCTTCGCGCCCTCCTCGCCACTTCCCGCCGAGACGGGCGTGGCTTACCTCTATAAAAGGAGCTCGAGAAGGCTGATTCACTTGATTTTAATCTCTTCAGCGAAGCGCACGCATCGCTGGATCACGAGGAAGCACGCGTCGTCTGATGCAAGCACTTCAGCGGGACGAGCCCTTGAAGCCGCTGGCCAACGCCGCCTTCTACCGCCGTACCTGCTGCGCTTTCCGACGCCATATCCTTTACATTCTTGTTCTTGTGTTTGTGTGTTTGTGTTTGCTTTGCAACACACACCCCTAAAAGAGCTGCGTCTTTTTCAAGATGCCTTCTCATGCAGCGCTCGCGCTCGCTGACGGCGAACGCCTTCACTCCGAGCCAATTGCCTACGGTGACTCTGAGGACTCACCGGGCATCCTTCCGAGGCTGCCCTTCCTGGAAGCGGAGGGCGGGATTAGTTTTTCTTTGCGTTACAAGAAAAGCTACCCTGCCTCTGCACGCGTCATTCACCGGCGAAGGAGAAAAGAGTGTTCTTAGTCCCACCGTTGGTCGGTCTGAACTCTTTTCTCTCACATTTCTCAGTTCCCTGTTCGGCGACTGGAAATATTATTGCAGCAAGTGAGTCTGTTACACGCTTGCCTGCCAGCAAACGCCGAAGAATACATCTTGACGCCGCTTTCAAAGCCTGTATCCCCCTGTGGCTCTGTGGTGGAATTATAGATTCTTCACGCGGGAGACCGGGGTTCGAATCCCGGTCTAGCAGCATATATATTTATGCCGCCAATGCTTTGCTCTGTAAGTCCCCTGAAGGCGACTGCAGAGATGCATTTTGCAGCCTGCGAGCGCGTAGTACCCGCTTGCCTGCAACCGAACACCGTTTCTACGGTTCCCGCGCGTCACTGGCGAAAGGAGAATGGAGTGTTTTCAGCCCCGCTGAAACTGAGCGATTTCCACTCTTCTCACATTCTGGCATTTTGCAGGCGTCTGAAAATGCAAATCACTCTGTCTGTTCCCCGAGAGGCAACTGCAGACGTGTTTTTTGCTGCCCACAAGCACGTGGCACAGGCCTGCAAGCAAACGCCAGTATGGATAATACTCGCGCTGCCTTTGTCTATGTATCTTCACTGTGGTCCAGTGGTAGATTCTTAGACTTGCACGCGGGCGATCGGAGGTTCGAACCTCAGGCCGGCCGGCAGAAAATATTTATGCCGCCGAATGCAAATCACTCTGTTTGTTCCCCGAGAGGCAACTGCAGACGTGTTTTTTGCTGCCCACAAGCACGTGGTGCATGCCTGACAAGCAAACGCCAGTGTGGATAATACTCGCGCTGACTTGGTCAATGTATCTTCACTGTGGTCCAGTGGTAGATTCTTAGACTTGCGCGCGGGGGATCGGAGGCTCAAACCCCAGGCCGGCCGGCTGAAAATATTTATGCCGCCGAATGCAAATCACTCTGTTTGTTCCCCGAGAGGCAACTGCAGACGTGTTTTTTGCTGCCCACGAGCACGGCCAATGATGCTATATGTGTAGAGAAGATGCCCACTGCTAGTGCCCATTCCTACACACTAGCACAGCCCTTCACACAGGGCCCGCGCTCATATATTCGACTCGGGTCGATCACGCACGCAACATAGTGAACGTGCCCACTGCCTAGTGCCCACAAACACTATGTTCTGCATGCCTTGTGGTTTCTGTGAAGACGAAACCTGTGTGCATTCACTCTGCTCAGACAGACAGTGCACTCATTGCAGTAACTGTGCCCGCTCTCCCGCGCCCACACTTACTCACGGTATTTCTGGTGTCCCAGCCACGGCCGATGGTGCTATAAATGTAGTGTCGATGCCCACTTCTCAGTGCACATCCCTACACATAAGCACAGCCCTGCACTTAGGGCTCGCGCAAATAAAATCGACTCAGGTCGATTGCGCTCCCCACATAGTAAAAGTGCCCACTACTCAGTGCCCACGAACACTATGTCTAACAGATCACAGGCTCTCTGTAAAAACGAGACCTGTGTGCGCGCGCGCTGCTTACACAAGCAGCGCGCCCCAAGCAGTAAATGTGCCCGCTCACAGCCCACATCTACTCGCACACATGAGTCCCACGGGACTCGCGCAGCCCCCCCTCACTCAGCCAAACACTGTTGTAAGGTCGAGGGCGAGCGCTCCGCCCGCTGTATTAAGCGCGCCCCCCGCCTCAAATGCCGCAGGCATAACGCCTATGTTTGTGAGCCCCATAGCACCTCTGTCGCACGGCGAACAGAGCGCGCTCTGTATCCGGCCCTTAGCCAACCATGCAGATGCATGGGCAGCGCTTCCAGGGGTTTCGGATTGGGTCTTTAGGCATTATAAAGAGAGGCTTCTCGCTACAGTTTTGTCAACGCTCTCCGCGCTTCACAGCGCGCGTCGAAACTTCGGTTCCGCTGAATGTAGCACACCTACTTCGCGCCGAAATATCAAAACTGATAAGCAAAGGGGCGATAGAGCTGTTCCCCGAGTTCAAAGCGAACAGGGGATATACAGCAGATACTTTCTAGTCCCCAAAAAGGACGGCGGTATCAGACCCATTCTGGATCTAAGACGACTGAATAGAGTATTAGTGAAACGCCGTTTCAAAATGCTCACAACCAGCAAAATTCTCGCGCATGTTCGCCGAGAAGACTGGTTCATGTCGATAGATCTGAAGGACGCGTATTTTCAAATACAGATAGCGTCACATCACAGGCGATTCTTGAGATTCGCCTTCGAGGGTCAGACATACCAGTATACAGTCCTGCCTTTCGGCTTGTCCCTGGCACCTCGTACATTTACGAAATGCATGGACGCAGCGCTCGCTCCTCTCAGACTCAGAGGCATGCGAGTGCTGAACTATTTGGACGACTGGTTGATCATAGCCCAATCACGATCTCAGCTCATAGAGCACAGAGCCATTTTACTCGATCACCTCGAGAATCTTGGTATCACGGTCAATTGGGCGAAGAGTTCACTGAACCCCAGCCAAACGATTCCGTTTCTGGGTATAGTTCTGGACTCACAGTCTATGACAGCGCGGCTGTCGCAACAGCGCGTGCTGAACATTCAACGCGCGGCGATGTCTTTCCGCCGCGGCGCTTTCACCCCGCTCAGAAAATTTCAAAGGATGCTGGGTCTCATGGCCTCAGCATCGTCAGTTCTCCGGCTGGGCTTGCTCCGCATACGCCCGCTGCAGTTCTGGTTGAAAGCGCGGGTTCCGCGCAGAGCGTGGGTGTCCGGTCATTACGCCTCAAGGTCGATCAGGACTGTGTCACAGCCCTGGTGCCTTGGATGGCGAACGACTGGTACCAATCAGGTGTAAGCCTGGGGACTTCCTCGAGGGTGAGGATGGTGTCTACGGACGCATCCACCTCGGGATGGGGAGCGCTGCTCGAGGGCAGACCGTCCTTCGGCCTATGGTCGGAACGGGAAAAGCTCCAACACATAAACTGCCTAGAAATGCTGGCAGTGCACAACGCGCTGACGCGTTTTTGTCCCCACATCAAGGACCAACACGTCATAGTCCGTTCGGACAACATGGCAGTGGTGTCCTACATAAATCGCCAGGGCGGTCTGAATTCCATACCCCTGTACAGGCTGGCGAAACGCCTCCTGCTATGGGCTCAGCACAACCTACGCTCGCTGAGAGCAGTACATGTGCCCGGGCTGCTGAATGTGGGCCCGGACAGACTGTCCAGGAACAACGTTCCTACGGGCGAATGGTCTCTACACCCACAAACAGTCTGGCTGTTGTGGGAGAGATTCGGCATAGCGGAGGTGGACCTATTCGCGTCCCGCGAAAACGCTCACTGCCCCGCATTCTTTTCAAAGACCGACAGCGCGCTGTCCCAAAAGTGGCCGCGCTGCCCGCTATATGCTTTTCCCCCCGTCTCCCTCCTGCCTCAGGTGTTGGAACGGGTCAGGAAAACGAAATGCCCAGTGCTGCTTGTAGCACCGTTCTGGAAGAACCAGGCATGGTTCCCAGTTCTGATGCAGTTAGCAGACATCGCTCCATGGCCAGTGCCGTTGAGGAGAGATCTCCTCTCGCAGGCCAGGGGCTCGATCTGGCACCCACACCCGGAACTGTGGTCCCTTCATGTGTGGGCGCTCAACGGATACCCGTTGGTCTCGCAGAGGGAGTCATGAATACCATCACGGAGGCTAGAGCGCCGTCGACCAGGCGACTCTACGCTTCAAAGTGGTCGGTTTTCTCCGGCTGGTGTACAGCTCGGAGCCTTTCACCCCTCGAATGTGAGGTAACGGAGGTTCTCTCCTTCCTACAAGAGCTGTTGGATAAGGGCAGATCCCCTTCCACGCTCAAAGTGTATGTGGCGGCTATTTCAGCGTTCTTCGGTTCAACGCTGGGTCAGTCACTAGGAAGGAATGATTTAGTCATCCGCTTCCTCAGGGGAGCTAGGAGACTGAATCCACCCAGACCTCCGTCAGTCCCTATGTGGGACCTTTCTACGGTCCTGGCGGCCATGAAAGGTGCCCCTTTCGAGCCTATCCAGTCAATCAGCCTCAAACATTTGTCTTTCAAAACAGTGTTTTTGATGACTCTCGCTTCAGTGAAGCGCATAGGCGATCTGCACGCGCTCTCCGTGAGCCCGACGTGCTTGGAGTTTGGTCCTAATGACTCTAAAGTCATACTCAAACCTGAGCACGGCTATGTGCCGAAATCCCTCAACACGCCTTTTCGGGCTCAGGTCATTTCCCTGGCTGCCCTGCCGGCGTCGAGTGAGGAAGGGGACTCGAGTTTTCTTTGCCCTGTTAGGGCTTTAAGAACTTATATGTCCCGCTCTGCTGCCTTTAGACAGACAGAGCAGCTCTTTGTCTCGTTCAGCGGACGTTCCAAAGGAACGGCTGTTTCGAAACAAAGTCTATCCAGATGGATAGTTGACGCCATAGCGCTGGCTTATACTGCCAAGGGCATTCAATGCCCGTTGGGAGTTAGAGCGCACTCTACGAGAGGCGTTGCCTCCTCGTCGGCTTGGTCCAGCGGGATTTCCTTACAGGATATATGTACGGCGGCAGGCTGGGCCTCTCCGTCTACATTTATCAGGTTTTATAACCTAGAGGTTCCCGCCTTACAGGCTAAGCTTTGTCGGTGTAATCTAATTACAGGCGCAATGCGCTACCGACTATACTGGGCAGAACTGTGTAAGACCCACGTTTTCCCACATTAGTGCAGGCTCCCTACCCTGGCTATGTGATGTCATATTCGCGTCTGTGGACATGTCTATGTAAGGACGGAGGAAACCCCTCCTGTCTTTAGACTCTCCCTGTGAGGTCATGTTAAGCCTGCGGACGCTACAATATAGGGAATTAAGGCTCCCCCCTTTTATTCCCTGACTCTGTGTGAGTCTATCTGGTGATTATGCACTGTATGCCTGAAATAGCTTCCGGTGATCAGTGTTCTTATCCCAGCACGCACGGCGTTTTGCAAGGGGTTCCCGTAGCGTTTTCAACGCAGTACGAGAGAACTCTCGTAAGAGAACGTACTCGGTTACTAACGTAACCTCGGTTCTCTCTAGAAGAGGGAACGAGTACTGCGTTCCCTTGCCGTGCGTTTGGTTCACTCTGGTTCGCTTCGGCGATCAAAATCAAGTGAATCAGCCTTCTCGAGCTCCTTTTATAGAGGTAAGCCACGCCCGTCTCGGCGGGAAGTGGCGAGGAGGGCGCAAAGCGCCCTCATTGGTCTGATGTTGCATCAGCCTGCGCTCGATAGGCTTATGCAGTTGCCGCAGAGCAGCCAATGAGCAGACAAGCCGTCTTGCTTCAGCTGTCTGCTGCTGCCGCAACGCGTTTTACATATATGAAAAATTAAAGGATAATTTTTGCTTCAGTGTTTCGTGAAAAGAGACTTTTCCCGTAGCGTTTTCAACGCAGTACTCGTTCCCTCTTCTAGAGAGAACCGAGGTTACGTTAGTAACCGAGTACGTTTTGCTGACAGTTGCAGTAGTGCGGTGCTGCGCCGTTTCCATTGCAACTCATCTTTGTTTCAAAGGAGAAAAATACACATGTTGATGTTTATTGCTAAGGCATTGTTAGGAAAACTACCAATTTATATCTGTCGTCTTTTATCGTATTATACCTGTACTTATAGCACTAGAGCTAGTGCTAAATTGCTTTTAAAGGTTCCTAGAGTACGTTCAGAGCTTGGTAAAACTGCCTTCTCTTCCTATGCTCCCTGGTTATGGAATGAGCTGCAGAGTATAATAATGATAGAAGCACTCCCCTCTTTAAAAGTTTTTAAAAATCTCTTATTGACCAATTTAAGGGAAACGTGTGTATGTTTGGTTAAGTAGCTTGTGTTGTTATTTTGAGTGCTGGACAAAATTTTATGAAAGATTCTGAGTTTTATGTTTGTATGTTGTTTATGTGAAACTTTCTGTGCTGCCATTTTGGCCAGGACTCCCTGGAAGAAGAGATTTTATATCTCAATGGGACTATCCTGGTAAAATAAAGGATAAATAAAATAAAATAAAATAAAATCTCCGCTCCCATGTTTTAATGTGCGTGCGCGTGAACGCGAGGACGCGTTGTTCTACGTTGCCATAGCGATCATGGGAAAGGTCAGAGTTCGGGAAAGTTGTGGATCACGTAACTAACTAAAAACAAGCGTATTTAAAAAAAACAGACACTTGAACTTACATCCGCGTGAAAGAAAACGACAGTAAAATTACAGAAACCACATTTGGAAAAAATATATTTGAAGAGTAATTTAATTGTTTAGTTGGTCAAAACAATTGCATTGTTTTGTAGGACACAGAACATGATAAATGCAAGTAACGTTAAACTGTCTAACGTTACTTTAATATTTCAAATACATTTGTGAAAATAAAATGTCACAATATTGGAGAAATAATGTTCCAAAGTGTAAAATTGTCATTCATTACTTTGATTTTGCCATTAACGTGTTAGATACATCTTTAAATAAACAAATAAAATACCAAGGTAAAAATATTTGTTTGTATGAAATTTTCAAATAAGTGTTAGCAGTGCTAAATAAAAGGATTAGTTCACTTTCAAATAAAAATTTCCTGATAATTTACTCACCCACATCCTTTCTTCAGTCGAAAAGAAATTAAGGTTTTTGAGGAAAATATTCCAGGATTTTTTTCCATATAATGATGTTTTATTAATTAACCTTAATTTCTTTTTGACTGAAGAAAGAAAGACATGGATATCTTGGATAACATCAGGCTGAGTAAATTACTAACTAATCCATTAAAGGGCTAGTTCACCCAAAAATGAAAATTCTGTCATCATTTACTCTCCCTCAAGTTGTTCCAAACCTGTATGACTTTCTTTCTTCTGATGAACACAAAAGAAGATATTTTAAAGAAGGTTGGTAATTAAACAGTTGCTGGTCCCCATTGACATCCATAGTATTTTTTTTTTCCTACTATGGAAGTCAATGGGGTCCATCAGTCGTTTGGTTACCGACTTACTTCAAAATATCTTCTTTTGTGTTCAGCAGAAGAAAGAAAGTCATACAGGTTTGGAACAACTTGAGGGAGAGTAAATGATGACAGAATTTTCATTTTTGGGTGAACTACCCCTTTAAAAGGGCTACCAGTATTTTTATCTTGTAAAAGGAGACGATGTAAGTTACGTTTGTACAATGTAATAGAGGGTTTTCACTACACGTCATCAATGATATCAGTGTATGACATCAAAGTACAGAAAGTACAGTACACCCCTCTGCTCTCTAATCACTCTTGCTGTACTTTGATGTCATACACCGATCGGTCTGTGCAGAGACGCTTCAAGTCCAACAAGCCTGATGAGAAACAAAGCTTCGAAGCAATTTAACTATTTGCTTCGCAAAATGATTCACTGTTTCAAAGTGTTCGAAACACCACTCGTATGTATTTTTTTAATGATCTTTTTTTTCTTCTTTTACAGTGTTCCAAAGCTGATTTCTCTTCCAGACAAAAAGTCTCTTTGTAGTAAGCCTGCCATTTTTTTACTAGACAACGCACCATTTGCAGAATGTCCTCTCGTTGGTCTAAGAGGCGACACTTGAGAAGAATAGTACAGTCAGCAGAGTCTGACATTTTGCGGGAGTTTCAGGAGACTGTCAGACAGAAACAAGATGTTATTGAAGATCCTATTGTGAGCGAGCATTCTGTTTTGGTTGTCGAGGAGTCTGGTTATGTATGTGATAACTCAGAGTTTGCTGGTCCCGTTTCTGATGAGTTTGCTGAAATGCCAGGATCCCAGATCATTAATTGCACGGGTTTAGATTCATTTCTAGTTGACAGTCCTCACAATTCAGTAGCTAGTGAGTCAGATGATGATTGTGAAAGTGAAGGCAATGATACTCCAACAGATGATTTTCTCTTACGGAGTTTGAGATATTGGGCCACAACTTTCTCTGTGTCACTTGTTTCGTTAACAGCACTTCTGAGTATTCTGAGGGTTTTTCACCCCCAACTCCCAAAAGATGCAAGGACAGTCCTTAGGAGTCAAGTTGATGTGCCTACTACCAAAATGGAGGGAGGAGAATACTACCACTTTGGCTTGGCAAAGGGACTGCTGTCCCGTTTGAAATGTTTGACCTTGCCAGCAAATTTGCATTCACTAAAGCTTCAATTCAATATTGACGGGCTTCCTCTTTTTAGAAGCTCCAAGGTTCAGTTTTGGCCAATTCTAGCTTTAATCAATTGTGATTACAGTATGTCCCCGTTTATTGTTGGTCTGTTTTGTGGAATTAGCAAGCCAAAAAGTGTGTTTGAATACTTAAGCATTTTTGTTAAAGATTTGACACACTTGCTGACTAATGGCATAATTTACAACGGTAGAAAGTTTCAAGTCATTGTCTCTTCATTTGTGTGTGATGCACCTGCTCGTGCATTTGTTAAGAATACAAAGGCTCACAATGGTTATGCTGGGTGTGACAAATGCTGCCAAGTAGGGGAGTGGAAAAACAAGATGACATACCCTGAAACAAATTCAAAACCACGAACTGATGAAGACTTTGATGCAATGCTTGATGATGAACATCACTTAAGACAGAAGCTTTCTCCTTTAAGTGGCATTGTAAAAATGGTCTCAATGTTTCCATTAGACTACATGCACCTTTGCTGTTTAGGTGTCACTAGGAAGCTACTGTATATATGGACAAGAGGACGTTCACTGGCCACACGATTATCCACTCAAACCATAAATGAAATTTCAACAAAACTTATGATGCTCCGTCCCTACACACCTGTTGAATTTAACCGTAAGCCCAGGTCACTGACAGAGATTGATCGATGGAAAGCCACTGAGCTTCGCACATTCATGTTGTATACAGGGCCCATTGTACTCAGAAACAGCATTCCAAGTGAGCTGTATGATAATTTCATGTTGTTTTCCGTTGGGATGTGTTTTCTTCTCTCTCCTGGCACCTCTGATGCCATGGTTGACTTGTCTCATAAAATGCTTGTCTCCTTTGTGAACCATTTTGGAGAGCTTTATGGCAGGAATGAAATTGTGTTCACCATACACCAAGTAATACACCTTGCAGATGAGTACAGGCGTTTTGGGCCTCTGGATAATGTGTCTGGTTTTCCTTTTGAGAATTATCTAGGACAGATCAAGCATATGTTACGTAAGCCACATTTACCATTGCAGCAGGTAGTAAAAAGAATATCTGAAATCCCATGTGTGCACATCCCAGTCCCATTCAAAGAGTGCACTTTACATAGCCCCCATTTTGATGGCCCATTGCCTCCTCAGTTTAGCTTAGCTGAACAATACAAAAAAGTCACTACATATAAATTTACATTATCCACACAGGAAGGAGATAACTGCATACAGGTCGGAGATGCAATTGCTCTTGTTAAAAATATAGTTAAGGTGGAAGAACAGATATTTGTACTGCATCAAAATTTCAAACATCAGGAGTCATACTTTTCATATCCCTGCATGTCTTCATTTATAGGGTGTTACAAGGTCTGGCAGATGCATGACAATCTTGGTGTAAGCAGACTGGCATACATCCAAAATAAATGTGTCCTCTATCCTGATAAAAATGGCTTCATTGCAATGCCTATGCTTCATATGAAGTGAGGTAGAGGTTTATTGTTGCTTTGCTGTTGGTAATACCCTGTTATTTTGTCATTTGTGATTATTGGTCTTTTATGTTGTTAATATGGTAAATTTACAATCGTTGGCATTTTTATTTTAATAAATCATATTTTCCAGAATTGTTGTTCATGTACTGAGTAAAAAACATTTATGATAAATATTTTACAACACTTATGGAAAATATGGTTTATGGTGTGGATGAGTTGGACAGTTAGAGTAGGCTACATTGAGTGCAGTACATTCTTGGATTTTATCTTCTATCTTTTCATTTGCCATCTTTGCTTTCTTTTCTCAAGGTATCAAAATGGAAAACAAGCAGCAATGGTGCATTGTTCAATTTAAAAATGGTGGCACTGAAATAGTCCCCCAAAACTGGCTTCATGGTGACAAATTATCATGGCCACCATTCTCCACTAAAGAGAGATCCAAAATTCATGCTGCAGTAAAAAATTACCTCCAGCCAGGTGACGGATGGATTTTTTATGAGCCAGTGGGACGTTTAATTAGTCGTGGTAAGAAAACAACCTGTTGATGCAGAATTTCAGCAGGATAGTTCACCCAAAATTGTCATTAATTGCTCACCCGCATGTCATTCCAAACCCATACGATTTTTGTTCATCTTTGTTCTCATTCAACTTTTACACAAGTTGACAGGTCCCTAGCACTACAGAATTATTCCAATATAACAATAGGCCTATATACATTCAACGAGCCAACATAAATACCAACGAACAAACATAGATAATATAAAATATATATATAGTAGTAAAATACTACTTTTAGTAGTAGTAGAAGCAGTTGCAGGAGTTAAAGAGAGGTACAGTTTGAAGGTGTTTCTTCTTTCTTCTGCTGAACAGAAAGGAAGATATTTAGAAGAATGTCAGTAACCAGACAGTTTCTGGGTCCCATTGACTTCCATAGTGTATTTTTTTCCTTATAGGGCTTAAGGGCACTATATGTCACTTTGAGTGATTTATTGCCCTTAAGCCCCGCCCCTTTTTTGACCGTGGGAATATTCCCACGCTTGCCCCGCCCCCTTTTTGACCGTGGGAATATTCCCACGCTTGCCCCACCCCCTTTTTGACCGTGGGAATATTCCCACGCTTGCCACGCCCCTTTCTACCCCCTCCCTCCCACCTCCGGACAGGTCATGTGACCGTGGGAAAATTTTCCCACGATCCACATTAAAACGTTAAAACAACATGTATTAAAATTATATCATGCAAATAGTTCTATTTTCTAATACATTTGAAGAAAAGTTGTACTTTCACAAGTACATAGTGTTTAAAGGTGTATAAAACACGTCTTTAGCGTTCATACATTTGTAAAATGTTAAAACATTAATGAAAAAGTTTAAATTGCATTATCTTAAAGCTATCAAAATGTATTAGTATTAAGACATTAAACAAATATTAAAACATATCAAACGCATAAACACATACGTACATTTAAAAACTGACTTACGTTTTTACAATTCCGTTTGTTGAAAGAAGAACAAAGGTTATCCAACTTTGTGTAAAGTAATATCCTGGGAGCTCAATGAAACACGTCCGAACACGGGAGAAAGGAGTCAAGACTGACAAAATCTACCACTGCACAGGACCCAGACGTAGACTCCGCCCCTGTCTCCTCATGGCCTCTCCCACTAAACACACCCCTCAAAGCTGAGAGGTTGTGAGGTGATGGTTTAAATTAAGGTTGTATATCTATGCAAAATAAGTTTATCCGGTGTTTTTGTCAAATGAGAAGTTTATACTATGTATATGTATAGATAACTATCATTTATCTCTTTTTAATTCCTTTCTATCTAAATCAGTTTGAATTGTCATAGTGTACGAAATGTAGGCTACTATATAAATAAACCCATGCAATGCATAGCCTCACAGGAGAAGTTATTTTAACTTTCAGCCCAAAGACTTTCAACACATCTCTAACACACACACACACACACACACTGATTTACTTATGTCTCATTGGAGGCCTCGGGTGACGCTCACGATGACATCACTCCTGGTGTTACCCAAAACAGCCACTCAAGTCTCTCCTCACAAACAGCGGAACTTTCTGAATGTAAACTCACCACGGAGCCAAACAAACTGCCACGATCTTACAACACATTGGATCTTTGTGGAGTATCAAACTATCGAGAGGATTAACCACTTTTCGTTGCATCTTTGTGGAGTATCAAACTCAGCGAGAGGAATATTTATTGGGTGAACCATACGTTTTTGAGAATTTGTCAGGATGTAAACAGAGGACTTCGTAACGTTCTTTTAAACACAAGAGGAGAGGTTACGGTGAGTTATGATAAACATTTACCTAACTATTTATCCGTCGAATATTTCAAATAAATTGTAAAAATACACAAAAATATACAGAGGATTGTACTCTATCCACCAGATTACCAAGACCCATCAGGTGTGGAGCGACACGTAAAACATCTATACACTCAAAAAAAGAAAAAAGTGAACAAAATTATTTCCTCGCGCAGCTTCAAGAAAAGACGATCGACCGACGGCTGTCCATTCTGTCTTGGAATGGTCAAATTCCATCTGTGTTGAGAGGCGCGGAGGCCCCGCCTCCTCACCAACACACACGCATACACACAGGATTTCATTGGATGCATTTGGTGACGCTGACGATGACATCACCGGGGATCCCCGTATGCCAAGGTTGACAGGATAACGCGGTCTGTTTAAACTCTCGTATCTAAAATTTACTAAACTTACTGTGGATCGTGGCTCGGACTTCAGCTCCTGTTTAAGTGCAGAGGAACGACGCGCATCAGTGAACGGAATATTGGATTAATCACAACACATTGGGTCTTTGTGGAGTGTCAAACTCAGCGAGTGGAATACTGGATTAACCACGTTTCACTGGATCTTTTAAGGATTATCAAACTCGCGAGGAATATTTACTGGATAAACTTTACGTTTCACTGGATCTTTTAAGGAGTATCAGATTCTTCGTGAGGAGCATTTATTGGATAAACCATACGTTTCACTGGATCTTTTAAGGAGTATCAGATCATTATTCTTCGCGAGGGATATTGGGTGAATCACAGGTTTCGTTGCATCTTTTAAGGAGTATCAAACACAGCTAGAGGAACATTTTATTTGGATTAACCCTGTTTCATTGGATCTTTTAAGGAAACTCACGTGAGGAATATTTACTGGATTAACCAATGTTTCACGGGATCTTTTAAGGAGTATCAGACCATTATTCTTTGTGAGGAATATTATTGGGTGAACACGTTTCTTTGTGGAGTATCAAACACAGCGAGAGGAATATTTCACCGGGTGAATCAAACGTTTTGGGGATTTGTCAGGATGTAAACGGAGAACTTTGTAACGATCTTTTAAACACGAGAGGAGAATGGAGAAATGCGTCCTGGACAACAGTTAATAACGGTAACAATGCATTAACTCTTTTTTAAATGAACGTCTGAATGTTATCCAGATTATTAATGGAAAGACATGAAGCATTCATGAGAAGTTATGTTACATCTCATAATTACTGATTTCTTTTTATTCATTTGATTATTATTTTAGCGTTTTCACTTTAACGTTATGAATATGTGGTTTTTAATGTAGGATACACTATTTTTTATTAATTTGACTGTTATTTTAGCGTTTTCACTTGAAAGTTATGAATATGTGTTATGAATATGTGTAGTTTTTAATGTAGAATACACTATTTTTTATTTCTGTTACGTTTTGTTGTTGTTATTTGTATTATTCCTACAGTTGTTATCCGTAGTCATTAGCGAACCCCTTAAGTGTTACCGGCCCGCCGGCGGGCCCAAATCTGTTACACATTTAAAACAGTATAGCCTAATACCCTATACTAAACCTAAACTAATCTTGACAAACTATATATCATTTGAAAGCTTACAATCTCTAGTTTTCATATTTGGTAATTGATTATTTTTTTTAATTCATATGATTGTTATAATTTTTTATTCATTTGACCGTCATTGTTATTTTGTATTACTGCTACAGGTTGTTGTTGTTATCCGTAGTCATTAGCCATCAATAATATTGTTTATGAATGGTAGTGGTGTTGGAGTATTCGTTTGTAGTCTACTAGTAACACATTTTTAAATAAAAAATAATATAACCCCCAAAATGTCATCTAAAAGATGTTACACTGATATGCAGTCAGACTCAGATGAAGACGTAGAACATGTAAGATCAAGGCGTCACAGTACTAATGAGCAATTGCGTCTTTTAATACGTGAACAACTAGGGATGCTAAACACAAGTGAACTATCCACATCCGAAAGATTACAAAATATTATAGCCGAACAACGAACGTGGTTAGAAACGTCTGAAGGTGATGATGATGAAAACGTACAGTCCGGTAATGGGTTTACGAATTATAATCACCAACTCCCTAATATGGGTCTTAGTCAGGACGAAATTCATACGTTGACGACTGAAGGAGGACGTGTAGGCAACTTTGTAATAACTCCTCGACCACGTTTCAACGGACTAGAAATCCATAGGACACTGAATCTCCGTGAAATAGATACAAACGACTTGGCAGATTTTAATATTCATCTACACAATATTTTAGATGAGATTGTGCATTTTTCTCAACTGACGGCTGGTGATACGGGGTATATAAATATAGCACTAAATGGTTCTAGCTTACCCACATCTATAAATACAGTATTAACGCCTGAGAGCAACCACGACGCATCATTATTCATTGATCAAATTGAACGCGCTGCACAAAGCAACAGAGACGTGTCAACAGACAACTCTTTATCTCTAAGAGTTTCGGTAGCTATGGACAGACAAGCAGGTGCACGTAGGAGAATCACAGACATTGCCATCAGTGAAGTTATAAAACGAAATAAAATGCATTTATTTTGTCCAACGAATCTGAACGATAATATGTGTCTTAGTTATTGTCTGGCATATTTTTTTAACCCTGAATTCACAGATCAGCAGTTGCAAAAAACAGCAAAAGACATACACACAGCCTGTGGTTTTATGCCGTATGATAAAATAGGATTTCATGATCTGAACATTTTCGAAAGAAATTTAAATGTAAAAATTGTAGAACAATGTCTACAAAAACATGGATGGAATACATCCAAAGACCGTAAATTTATATATTCATGAAGAACATTATTATTTGATAAAAAATTTGAAAGGTTTCTTAGGCACAAGTTATGTGTGTGAATTTTGTCTCAAGGGTCATAACGACAAGAGACTCCATAAATGCAAATATGTTTGTAATATCTGTAACACCTCCGAATGCCGTACACGTACGACATCCTATAGACAATGTCCAGACTGCCTCAGATACTGCAGAAACACCTTCTGCTACGAAACACATAAACAAGAGCGTACATCTACTGAGAAATCGCAGTGTGACACTTTAAAATACTGCACTAAATGCCAACGATTGTATAGGGTTGCAAGATCTGCTGATAAAATCAAACCGCACAAGTGCTCTCCAGAGTGCTGCGTACATTGCAACGAGATTTTGACAAGTGAAGGTAGTCACGAATGCTACATCCAACCTCTAAAGTCTGAAAAAAATGATGAAAAATACATTTATTATGACTTTGAGACAATGTATCAGAATGATAAACATGTGGCTAATTTTGTATGCGCAATGACACAGACAGGTGAGACGTTTGAAGCTGGAGGAACAGATTGTGTGGCACGTCTGATTAAACACTTCAGGCGGCCGAAATACAGTGATGACACATTTGTAGCTCACAACGCATCGGGATTTGATTCCTACATCCTGTTAGAGTATCTTAGCAACGAAGGAATAAGTCCAAAGATTATTATGCAGGGATGTAGAATATTGCATATGTATGACACAGCGTTTAGACAGCGATTTATAGACAGTTTTCAATTTATCCCTTTTTCGCTAGGCAAGGTACCGGCAGCGTTAAACTTAAGCGTGAGCGAAAAGGGATTTTTCCCGCATCATTTCAACAGATTGGAGAATGCAAATTATGTGGGTCCCTATCCGGCAAAAGAGTTTTACGGTTATGAGACAATGAGTGAAACCGAGCGTGTCAGATTTGACACATGGTACGCAGGTGTGTCAGGCAGTGTCTTTGACTTTAAAAAGGAGCTAGCTTTTTACTGTAGGAATGACGTGGTTATCTTACGACAGGCGTGTATAAAATATCGTGAAGAATTCCTCGAATGTACAAACATTGATCCGTTTAAATCTGTGACATTGGCAGGAACATGCATGAAAGTATTCAAAACAATTTTTTTGAGTCGAGATACAGTGGCACTTACACACAGTCACGCGTATGTTAATCAACACAAGACGTTTTCAAACGCATCCATTCAATGGCTCGAATATATTAAAAATACCCAAAACATTGATGTACAGCATGCCTTAAATCACGGAGAGCAATCCTTCGGACCTTATCACGTTGATGGGTATTATGAGTCTGGTGATGGGACGAAGACAGCCTTGGAATTCCTAGGTTGTTTTTACCATGGACACAATTGTCGATTTAAGGCAGAAGAAATTCAGCCTTTATCAAAAGTGTCTTTTGGTACTCTCAGAAGGCAGTTGGATGAAAGATAGAAACACTTCGTAAAGTGTACTCCTTACGAGTGATTACTATCTGGGAATGTGAATGGGATCTAGCAAAACAAACAGATCCTGATGTCATTCAGTTCATGTCATCTTACGAGGCACCTGAGAGGCTGAGACCTCGGGATGCATTATTTGGTGGACGCACAAACGCGTATAAATTGTACCACAAAACAGCTGATGATGAACGAGTGGATTATTATGATTTCACATCGCTATACCCATTCGTTCAGTCGAGTAAAACGTATCCTATCGGCCATCCTAAAATTATCTTCAAGGACTTTGAAGGGATAGAGAATTATTTTGGTCTCGTCAAAGTGACAGTGCTACCACCACGTAAGCTATTTCACCCTGTTCTACCTTACAGATGCTCAGGTAAATTAATGTTCCCTTTGTGCAGGACTTGTGCAGAGAATCAGATTCAGGACCCTCAATGCTGCCACACAGAGGTTGAGAGATGTATTACAGCTACATGGGTCAGCGTTGAATTACATCGAGCTATTCAGCACGGTTATCAGGTGGTTAAAATTCACGAGGTGTGGCATTTTCCACAAAGCTCTGACAGTCTGTTTACCGATTATGTCAAAACATTCCTAAAATTCAAACAGGAGGCATCTGGCTTCCCCTCGCATGTAGTGACAGAGGATGACAAACAAACGTACGTTGACGATTATCTCGATAAGCAGGGCGTTCAGCTAGACATCACTAAAATAATGCATAATTCGGCAAAAAGATCCATTGCTAAGCTCATCTTGAATACCTTATGGGGCCGTTTCTCTTTGCGTACCCATTTACCTACCACAGAGCTTTTGACAGAGCCCGAAGAATTCACACAATGTCTTTTTGGTGGTGCTGGACGGATTATAAAACACTTTTCGTTTGTATCTGATTCAGTGGCTTTGATTCAGTGGTCATATGCAGAACGTGACCCGTGCCCCACACGGGACGTTAACGTTTTTATTGGTGCTTTCACCACTGCTTACGCACGACTCGAGCTGTATAATCTTTTGGACAAATTAGACGAACGTGTGATTTATGCCGATACAGACAGCGTGATCTTTGTATCAAAAAACGGCGAATGGATGCCTGAAACAGGTTCTTATCTCGGACAGCTCACGAGCGAATTAGTTCCAGATGATTTCATAACAGAGTATGCCTCGTCAGGACCAAAATCTTATGGGTATCAGACAGCAAAAGGCTATACGTGTCTCAAAGCGAAGGGTATTACACTCAATGCAGAGAATGCCCAAATAGTCACATTGCATAGTCTGATAGGGCTAGTGCGTGCCTATGTGGAATCACGTGACACGATGCAGCTGTTTCCCCGCACAGAGACCATTACACGTAATAAGAGGGGATTCACATTGCACAATAGATCAATCGTGAAAAGTTTCAGACTTGTGTACAATAAGCGAGTACTCCAACCAGATTATACTACCTTACCTTACGGGTTTTAACAATATTTTGAAAATGTGTGAAACAGATGTTTTTGACTGCAGAATGCAGCACCCATTCTCGGCTGTCGTTGCCGGTCCAAGTAATTGTGGGAAGACTTTTTTTGTGAAGACTCTAATGTATAATTCAGACAAAATGTGTTCTGTTAAATTTGACAATTTTGTGTATGTGTATACATCCTGGCAGCCAATGTATGATCAAATGTTACATGCTTTTGATATTAAATTCATTGAAGGCATACCACAGAAATTGGATGATGACTCATTATTCCCTCCTGGTAAAAGATCGCTCCTTATCTTGGACGATGTTATGAGTCAAGCTGCTTCTAACGGAGAAGTCGAGAAGATTTTTACACAATACATACATCACAATAAGATTAGCTGTTTGCTATTAATACAGAATCTGTTTTTCCAGGGTAAATCTACCAGAACAATAGGTCTTAATACAAATTATTTAATAATATTTAAAAACCCTCGCAATAAGCAGCAGATTGGTATTTTGGGACGGCAGATGTACCCAGGGAATACAAAGTTTTTTATTGAAGCGTACCAGGATGCAACTGAACGTCCTTACAGCTACTTGTTAATAGATTATAAACCACATACCCCTGAAAAATTTCGGCTCAGAACGGATTTACTGTCAGACTATCCGGTGGTGTACGTCCAGAAGTAACAATGAGCACGAGGCTTTCCAGAAATCTCTACCTCTTAAAGTTATTATACAAGAGCTCACCCAAGCAGCGACATGTTATTCTGCAATCTTCACCCGATGAGTTAATATTGGCTCTATGTGAAGTGGCTCTCAATATTCTTCATGGCAAGATCCCCCTAACTGTGAAACAGCACGGGTCTTTAAAAAGAAGGAAAAAGGAGATAAAGTACGTTGCTAATAAAAAGATTAATATCAGCAGGAAGAGACGTATGATTAATCAAAAAGGGGGTTTTCTGCTTCCCCTTCTCAGTGTAGCGCTTCCTTTCATAACCAGTCTCATAACTAGAAACTGAATCTGAAGAGAAAAATGCAACATGCCGAGAAATTGTATCTCGTGCCAAAACATCAGCTGGATAGACTAAGGACTGCACCGCTTCGTGAAAATATTCATACGGCTGTGGAGAATGACTTGGATTCATCTATTAGAGATATACTGCAGAGGCATGATTTGAACACTTACGAAAAATCCAAGCTCTACACTAATGTTTTACAACGATTCTTAAGTGTGGTAAAACACGGTGATATGGAAAGTAACACTCTAACTCTTACATTACCGGAACACGAGACACCTCCCCCCTCCCACACCCCCGATGTTAGGAATGATGACGTCGGTGATGACCCAATCCTCTCAGAAGTTTTAACCAATATTCCTCAGAAAAGGTTAAAAAATGTAAAATATATTATGGATAAAATGTCGAAAGACAAACACGTGTCTTCATGGACAGTTGATGGAGAATTTGTTTATAAAGGGAGAATCATTCCAGGGTCCCATATATTTGATCTGGTAAAAAGTCTAACTTCACCACAGACGATACATGACAATCGTCGCCCTGTAGGGTGGTATGACTTTCTGGATGCATTTGTGGCATTAAAGATTCCTCATTCGACTGTAACCAATCATAATGTAAGACGGATGATTGAATCGTTTAAAAGAAAAACACACGCGGATGACTTTGGTACTGTACCTACTAAGTCTTTGAAAAAACGACACACACACACACACGCACACGATTCTGATGAAAAAGTATTTAACCCAGCCAGTGTAGATGAAAAAGAATGGATGGATTTTTAACAATTATATGTAATGGGATACCTATGTTTTTTTTTTGTTGTTGTTGGTTGTTGTTTTTTTACAGAATATTATCATGTGTGAGAATTTGTATGTTATTGTACAGCATGTTGTTTATAACATTTATGTGTTATTGTTTTTGATGTCAAATAAAAGAAAACAAATTTATTCATCTGTTTACGAGTCGTTTATTAGTTACACAGGAATTAATAAGACTGGAACATTTTACCAGACTGTACACACTGGATACATTTAAATCTTTTACTACCACAGACCCGGGGTTTCAATTTTTTCACGAAAAGAGACACCATAGTATCATTTCTTAATAGATTATCGTTATGGTAAAAATTCATTATATCCTCATACTCAACACCCCGTGAAATATGATACAGAAAAAATACACAATGTTGTCCACAGGTGACTGATGTAAAATCTTGGACTTGTCTGGTAGAATGATGAACTCGTGTAGAATTGTTTTTTAGAAAGTCGAGAATGGATGGAGGAAAAAAATCTGAATCCGGAGGATTCCCAAAGCTGTCAAAAAAGCATCCGACCCCGTTTCGATCCATATACATAGCTAACCAGTGGCGTCCCGGTTCGTCCGATCGATCCGTATTACAAATTAATAGAGCCGGGAGATCTGTCAGCGGTTCTTTTGGAAAATGATCGCTAGCGAGTACTCCTAAAAAATTTATATTACACGCGATGTTATCCATAATTTCCGTTAACTCCACAGTGTTCATTTCAAACCCTTCAGTAGTGTTCTGCCAACACCTGTCTTCGATTTGATATTTCAAGTAGAGAATCGTAGATTGCATAAATTAAAATGTTTACTGTGTTTTGTAGAGGCTCTCTAAAACGGGCTTCTAACCTAATATTTCCAGACCTAATTACAGGGGTGCAAACACATGTATGGTCAAAAAAGAGAGAGGTAATCGAAGCCCTCGTCCCGCGGCAAATATCCAGATACTACATTGCCACCATCCCCAACCCACCCCTATAGGCACATAGAGTCAAATGAAATTTAGAAAAACTATCTTGCACTTCTTCTTCTTGCTTTACTGCTACTTCCTGAAAACAATTTCACCTGATGATTTGAATAGCTCTTTTTGTAAAGAATTAATAATTCTAGGATGATTGGGGTTGTAATAGCAATTTTTATCTCACTGGGAAAAACAGCATCACAGGTGTAAGACAACACTCAAAAGGCAAAATTGTAATAAAGAAGAAAAAGGCTTTATTCTCTGAGGATTCTTTTCACAGACTGCAGCCACCCAGCCATGAAAAACAGACAATCCTGAAGACATCATAAAACTGAGACATTTTATACAGGTCCCCTGCATCTTGACCACACCTTTCTGTTTAGTGGAATTTTACAGAAAAGACACCTTCTATTTTCAACTGGTTTGGACTAGTTTCTTATTTCCCCCCCTGAGCAGACTATACTGTTCTTTGATTCTTGATAGTTCAAAAGGCCTTCATTTATGACCTAAATTGCCTCCTGCTAGATTACCTCCTGCTTCCCCTAAGGGGAGGGCAGGGGACCCCACGTTTATTGCTAAATGACCCCTGTATTCTCCTGCCTGGACCCTTTCTCGTGTCCAGGTGCAAGATATTTTATTATCCAGTCTTCCTGTCCCTTTTTCAGCTGTTAGAAAAGAAAAACCCCCACAGAAGCACATGGTCAATACACAGTTAAATGAAATCAATAAGTTCAAATGAACAAAACACAGGAACAATGAATTTTTCACTTACAATTCCCCCCTGTTTATCATTCTCTGATAACCAACAAAATAATAAAAATTCATTTCTACTTTCTAAAATTAATCAAATCCATTTTACTATTGAATTCCCAAGAATACAACAACTTCAAGTTTCTCTTTACATCACAGTTATACTCCTCATTACTGACTTTCATATACCTGATCATTTTACTTGAAGCTTGTAGAAAAATCTGAGATGGAAAAGTTTAGGCTTTTTTTTTTTTTTTTGTAAGGGATAGGCCCTCAATTGTTTAGCAAGCAAGTAAAGATTCATATGAGGCCGGGCTAGTTGGATAAACACTGTTATCGCAACCCCAACACCAGGTCGGACCCTCGGTCACCCTATATGAAGGAAAAAATAATATTATGGAAAAACTTCATCTACCCTGTATCTGATTTCACAGTTTTAAAATAGAGAAAAAAGGTTTAAAAACAAAATACATTAAAGGAAATCCCTCATTTCAAACCCTTACACTTGTACGCCCCCTCGTAACACGGGTGGCCGCTGCTTTAAACCTTCTGAACACATCATCACTCTTACAATGAAAAAAAAATAAAAAAAAAAATAAAAAATAAAACAAGAAACAGTAATAATAATAAAAGAAAACACAGTAAATAGAACTGTCAATCAATGATATCAAACCCTAAACAATCAAGGTTTAGAAAATCCCCTTTCATGATCCCAGAAAGGCAAAAGGAAAACACATTTAAACCATGTCGGCATACACTTCATCACTGTCATAATCATCACACTGCTCCCCATCAGTTATTGGATACAGAGTCAGTTTCACTGCTTGAACTGGCGCTGCTGTCCCCGCCTTGATTAATCTCTGCACTGAGCTGGAAACACACTTCATAATGCATGGTAAACAAAACAGAATTAATAATCCCATACCCACAATTGGCACGACAGTTTGAATTATTCTGAAAACCCACCCAGACCATGCGGACATCAGCCACTCCATCCACTCACTACCAGCAGCCTGAGGCGGCTCCTTTACAGCTTCTCTCATGTGCTCGATGATATTGGTTAAGTTGTCACTGTAATCAGGAATGTTAAAACAACACGATACTCCCAACATTTTACAAACTCCACCCCTCTCTGCCGTGAGAGTGTCCAAAACCAATCTATTTTGAATGACGGCTTCGCGAACTAATTTCATCTCATCGTTTATTAGGGTAAAGGCATTTTCTGTGCTATTGGCTATTGCTAGTACCGTCCATGCTAACCCATTGATCTTGTTGATTGCTACAGTTGTTCCCACCCCCAGGAAAATTGACCAACCTATGTTTGCCCCTGGTGTTGTCCACGGGTCTGCCAATGTATATCCTGCATAACTATTTGGCAAAGCATCAGGCAAAATGTTAATATCTCTTTTTTCTCTTTTACCCACTTTGTTTGGCAAGTACACAGAAGTACCCACATTCATTAAAGCTGGATAGCAACACCCTGACCAGTTCTTTTTTGGCATACGGTGATATGAGGTCCATTCCTCCTGAGGTCGCGGATCACCACGTAATCACCTGGTCTGACGTTGTGCAGGAACGTCTCTGCCACCTTGCTCTGAGCTGCCTTTACCTGCACAGAAACAGCAGATAGCAGACACGACATTTCTTTGCAGTAATTCAACATTTCATTCTCACACACATCTGTTGATGGAAGCCGCCTTTTTTCCCCCACTATACCCATGAATGGTGGTCTACCAAATAGAATTTCAAATGGGCTCAAATTCGTTTTTACTCTCTTTCTCATTCTCATGTACATCAGTACAATGGGTAGTGCCTTCACCCATGACAATCCCGTTTCTTCGCAACATTTTGCCAGTTTGGTCTTCACCGTCTGGTTCTCACGTTCAACCGCACCTCCGCTGGCAGCGTGATATGCACAGTGTGTTCTCAGATCGATTCCCAAGAACTGACCCACCTGTTTGATCGTCTCATTGACGAAATGACGCCCGTTATCTGAGCTTATCTTCTTTGGCACGCCCCATCGGGGCAGGATCTCGGTTAGCAGCGCTTTCGCCACTGCCGCAGCATCCTGTTTTGAGGTGGGAAAAATTTCCACCCACTTTGAAAACATATCAACAAAAACCAGACAATATTTCTGTTTTCCACAAGGGGTCAGTTCAATGAAATCGACCATCAAATATTCAAATGGCCCGTCTGGGGCTGGCTGGCTTGCCAGCGGTGTTTTGATGCCCCGTGCAATGTTGTATGCGGTACAAATCACACATTTTTTGCAAAAATTTTCAGCATATATTGTGAACCCTTTGGTAAACCACAATTCTCTTATTTGCATAATCATCCCCGCCTTTGACACATGATCTTTCCCATGTGTCAATCTAGAATAATGCTGGAAAAAGTGGCTTGGCAGGCACGGCTTCCCCCCAACAGATGTCCATACATCATCCACAAGGCGGCAGCCTGCCGCCTTCCATTTGTTTTTCTCAGCTCCTGTGGAAAAAGACTGCATGCTCTGTAAACAAGGAGAAATGTTGTTATGAAGGTTAATGTCAATTGATACGCAGGTGGCGGCGCTGGTCTCTACTTCAGTCTGGGTCGTTGCCGCTGTTTTTGCCGCCATATCTGCTCTGGCGTTGCCTGTTGAGATAGAAGTCTTATCGTTAGTGTGCGCTGCGCATTTGCAAACGGCAATCTTGTCTGGAAGCAGAATAGCCTCCAAAAGGTCAGACACCAAAGTAGCATTCAGTATGGGTCGGCCGTCTGACTTCAAAAATTCTCTGTGTTTCCACAAAGCGCCAAAGTCGTGTGTGACCCCAAAAGCATAACGCGAGTCTGTGTAAATCGTCACGCATTTACCAGTCATTAGTCTGCATGCTTCAGTCAGGGCAACTAACTCAGCTGCCTGTGCGGAGTAATGAGATGGCAGTCTGCCAGATTTTACAGTTTCAAATTCAGTCGTTACCGCATAACCTACGTTATTCTGTCCTGTTTGTGGATTTTTCGACGCAGATCCATCCACAAAGAGGACATTGTCACAATTTTCAAGCGGAATGTCTAACAAATCTGGACGTGGTGTGCACACCTGCTCGAGGGCCGACAAACAATGATGCTCTTCGCCGTCCTGTTGTGTGGGCAAAAGAGTCGCCGGATTCAATCTTGTACATCTTTTGACAGTGATATTTGGCATATCAAGCAAAATCGTATGATACCTCAGCCATCGGGCTGTAAACAAGTGTGATGTTCTCTGCTCCTGCAAAATCAAAGACACCGCATGCGGGACCTCTAAGGTCAAATCAGCATAGCCCACAAACTCTCTTGAAGCCATCACGGCCAGCTCAGCTGCCGCCACTGCCCGGAGGCAGTGTGGCAGCCCTGCCGCTACAGGGTCTAGTTTGCTGGAAAAATAGGCTACAGGTCTGGAACGATCACCGTGTTTTTGCAGGAGCACAGAAGCCATAAAGCCATTTCTCTCATCGACCATTTGCGTGAACGGACGGTCAACGACCGGAAGGCCTAACGAAGGAGCCATACACAACTGTCTTTTCATGTTATCAAATGCTATCTCAGCTTCACTTGTCCAAACAAGTCTGTCACATGACCTCAACCCCTTCCCTGTTGTAAGGGCTCGTAGGGGCTGTTCTAAAATGGCATAATTGGGGATAAATGTTCGGCAGTAAGCACACATCCCCAAAAATGACAACATCTGTTTTTTTGTTACAGGTTTTGGGGCTTCTTTTATGCCCTGCACCCTTTTCTGTGACAATGCTTTGCTATTCGGTCTGATAACATGCCCCAAGAAGGTCACTTCCTGTTTTACAAACTGCAGCTTGGAAAGGCTGGCCTTGTGGCCCTCCCTCTCGAGATGCTTGAGGAGAGACACACTGTCAGCCCTGCACACAGCTTCATTCACTGAACAAATCAAAAGGTCATCAACATATGACAACAGTGCTGTTCCTTCTGACAAAGTCAAATTCTCAATACTTCTTCTGAGCGCTTCATTGTATAAAGTTGGGGCCTCACAAAAACCCTGACATAATCTCGTAAATGTGTACCCCCTGCCATTGAAATCAAATGCAAACCAAAACTGGCTTTTCTCATCAACTGGAACGCTAAAGAAAGCATTAGCCAAATCTACCACAGTAAAGTATGTTGCATTTTCTGGAATCTGAGTTAGAATGGTATAAGGATTGGGTACCCGGGGGGCGCGAGCGATGATTGCTGAATTCACCGCCTGGAGGTCCTGAACAAATCTCCATTGCAATGGTTCACCTGGGTTCTGTGTTTTCTTTACAGGAAAAATGGGGGTTCTGACAGGTGAATCATTGCAAGGTCTAATTACTCCCTCCTTCAGCAGAGCATCAAACACTGGTTTTATGCCCTCTATTGCCTCACGTTTCAAGGGATATTGCGCTTTACATGGTCTGAAATCAGATTTTGGTGTTATCACAACTGGTTCCAGAGCCGGCCCGTCCATTAGGCGACATAGGCGGTCGCCTAGGGCCCCGCCTTGCCAGAGGGGGCCCCTATATCTAACAAATACTATATTTTATAAATCGTTAATTGAGCATAATATTGAGAATTCACTCAGGTGCGTGCATCTCGACTTTCGCAGTCAGAAAAGCCGGACGCATTGCATGGACCTGACTAATCATGATACAGTTCACAGAGACGGTGAGTATCTAATAAATTACCCAGACCTACAACATATATAAAAAGGATAGCTCTGTGTAGTTCAAACATGACAAATTTCCGAAAAAGATAATAAATACATAACAATAGAACGAATAAAATACAAAAACATAAGAAATATACACAGTAGCTCGTCACATGCTAATTTGCATAATACCGCCCGAGACATAGTGGGAGACCTCGAGTACCGTAATTATCACAGTATTCACACCCACGGATTCCACCACACTTCTCTCCAAAATGCTCACGTTTTAGAAACAAGAGACATTTTTTTTTTGTGGTGCTCTTACCCTTTAGTAATGCTTAATTTCTTAGGCCTATATGAGGCATTTTGCATGACAGAAAATGTGCTGTCAAAAATAAAATACCAAATATTATAATCTCTATGGTAATATCGACTTCACATTTGGATTGCCTCTTGTCTGTCATAACGTCACGAAGTCTCGTCAGAGTCGTAGTCATACAGCAATGCTATTTTTAGTTAATTGAATAAATAATAATATGTTAAACTGTGGTAGAAATGGCATCCAAACGCCATCTTTCTGGAGCTGAAAAAAGGAAGAGGAAAGTGGTTGAGGAATAAAGACAAGCTCAAAGTAAAGGTGTGTTCTTCTGACTTCTATAAATAGTGCGTTATTTATTGCTGTATTATTAGTTTTACTAATAAATGTAACAATGCCCATGATCGCAGTCGCAGACAGACAGACATGGAAAAATTGGGCCACATTCAGCGTGTTAAGAATTATCTACCCATGCATTTTGTATAGATTTTAATTCTCTGATGAAGTTATCGTAGTTTTTTTAAATTAAGGTGGACCATCTCAGACCTCAAAATGGCCGTTTTACCCCTTTTAATATACTATTTATGCAATTAATTTATATTAACTGTCTCTTTTTCTGCAATTTCTCAACTGAGAATAATGGTCATTAATAATCACTATTATAATTTTGAGCAAAATAATTGTGATTATCAGTTCCATTATTATCATGCAGTCCTAACCCACCCCATCCATTCTCCCTTCCCGCTAAAAACAGGTTTCTCCCTCTTTCCAAATTAATATTTAAACATTTAAAAATAATACAAAACATTTTTATTATTGTGATCATCAGTAAAAAGTACAAATGTAGTAGCCTACTGCATTTCTAGTCATGCATAATTACTACTGCATTTACAAAAATACCTTTAATTTATGCTTTATTTTATGCTTTATTTTTTATGTGTGCTTTCTGTCTTTTATGTACTAGGCTAGGGCTATGCTAAAAATCTCTTAGTTTCTTAGTGTTTTTTCATATGTACGTTGAATGTTACACTTTTATAAACTTATATATTGAGCAATCTATAGCCTAATTTTTTTTAATATATATATATATATATATATATATATATATATATATATATTATAATTTATGTACAATTTATACATTTTATTTCATTTATTTGAGTTTCATGTAAATATTTTTTTCATTTTTGAATGCTACACTTAATACACATTTACAAACTTAAATATTGAAATTGTCGTATCATGTGCTTTCTCTTCCTTCATAAAATTGTTATGAGAGTTTTTTACTCCAGTGGGGCCAATTTTCATGATCTTGCCTAGGGCCCCACAACCCCACGGGCCGGCACTGCTGGTTCACATCCCTTAATGAGGCCTACGTCATATTTGGTTTTTGCCCACAGGTTTGGTGGTATTTGTGCCAAAGAAATATCGATTTCTGAAGCAGAAATACCCCCCTGTGCTGTCACATTTTTCCCAATAGCAATCATGTCTCTTTTGACCTCAAGTTTAAAATCACAGTTTGACTTAAATGCCCCCACACTCTTGCTCTCTGCTGTGTGTGTGTCAACTTTCACCCAGTCTGTGGCAGATAAACACTCTTTCACAAACAGCCCTATATCTCTCCATTGCTGGCTTATGGCCTTCGAGACAGATAAGTGGCATGCAGTGTTCTCTGTCATCAGATAGCAAGCCTTCTGACTGTCAGACAACACTGCAGACAACGCACACACATTCTCCGTCCAGAAAATCCTGTCAAATTTCACACTCTCATTCTGCACAGCATTAAACCACATTTTCTCAAAATTTGAATCACGCTCTGCCACCACATGTGAAGTACAATGCATTTTCTCATTTGTCATAAACTCTGTATTGACTGGGTTTGTACGATTCTTTGCCAATTTCAAAATCTTTTCTGCCCCATCAATATCTGTAACCTGCCAGACATAAGCCCACTTCGGCTCAAATTTAGTGCAAGTAATTTGTGGTGTCTCCTCGATGCTAATTCCATACTGATCAGCACAGAGAGACAAATTTAATTTACACATTAGATCACGAGCCATCAGAGGTGCGGGACAGCCGGGTGACCAAACAAACTCGTGTTTGAAAAAGCGTCCACCCTCCGTTTCGCACTCTAACGGCTCGGTTAACCGGTCAGAAATCAAATGGCCTGAGGCTGAAGTGCTCTCAAACACTTTTCCGGTTAAATTCGGAATGCATGGTAAATCACATGGTCGTAATGTTGACAGGCTCGCTCCAGAATCGACTAAGAACTCAATAACTACCCCTTTGACCCGTAATGGATAAATAGGCATTTCAGAAAACCCTGCGCTTTTGTACAATCTCATACACTCATCATTCACAGCTTTGTTCACAGTTTCATCAGACACACAAAGTGGTTTGCAAGCAGTTTCTTCATTGCAAGAAGCAGAAAAAGAATCAGTGTATGTGTTTGTGTTTGCGTCGTGTGTGCATGTGTTAGTAAGAATATTTTCACTTCCCTTTGCTGTAGCCAGAGATCCGCCACCAAGAATCGAACTCTCTCCGTCCCGCTCTCCAGCCCCCTCGTTTCAATCAGCATTCATGACCGGACACGCGGTGCTCCAATGCCCTTCCTTCTTGCAGAATCTACATTTTGTACAGTCTCTGATCATGTGGTCATTCGTTGCACAAATGTAACAGCTCCATCTTCCCCCAGCAGCTCTTCTTCTCTGTCCTTTTCGATTAGCGTGGTTTGAACCGGAACTTTCAGGCTTATTGGGTTGTTGTGATTGTTGTTGCTGCACAACTACCATTGTGACGGGATTTTTCCTCCCGCTCCTTTCTTCGATGTCTCTTTCGGCGTGAATGGCGTGTTGCAGCATTCTGTTCAGACGACCGTCTTCCCAGCCTACGTAGCTGGTTTTCGCTCCCCTCCTGATCTCGGGTTTCAGACCTTGTAGGAAATAGCCCATCAGATGTTTCTCCCACGTGCTTGCCTTTGTTCCCCTGTCGCCTGGTTCAGTTATGCCACTGTACTTTGCAAATGTCTCAAAAAGTCTGAAATAATAGCTTCTCACCGTCTCGTTCTTTTCCTGGACGCAGCACGTGATTTTTTCGGTGTCCACACGCGCAGGGAAAGCTTCTATGATGTGCTTTGAGAAGTTTTCCACTTCGTTCCTGTACGGTTCGTTGCTGACATGGTCCCAGTCGGCGTGCACTCTTCTAACGTCTGTTTTTGTCAGCTTGCCAGCCACTTTGCCCCAGTTCGCAGCGCCCATTCTTATCGTTAGCAATCGTTTCAGTTCTTGTGTGGTGGGGCTGAATTCCCTACACACTGCGAGCAGTTCGCTGGCAAAGTTCTCGCCCGCGTCTCGCGGATCTGGCAGATGTGCCATTGCATCCTTCATGTCTGACATAGTCCATGCTCTGAAAACTAGCATTGGGCCGTCCGTGCCCGCAACTTCAACCATCGGAGCAGTCACATTCGACACTTTAACCTTTGCCGCTGTGAAACTGACCTTTTCTTGCTTCATTTGTGATCTTGTGAGCCTTGGCAGACCGCTTGTCCCCGGTCTATCGTCTTTCGGGGTGTCCGGAACTGTCTTCCCGGAAACTTCCCCCTCTCCGTCGTCTTCGCTGCTTGCCGCGGCCTGTGGTGAGGAGTCTGCCTCCCCCTGCTGTACTGGCGGTGTTGGTAGCTGTCCCTGAAGCCTTGCTGTTACCATTTGTGCAACTCGCTCTGCGGTCTCCGCCTCTGCTTGCGCTGCTCTTGCCTCTGCCTCTGCTCGCGCTGCCTCTGCTTGCGCTGCTCTTCGGTTGGCTTCCTCCAGTTCGATTCGCGCTCTGTCCTGTGCCAGTTGTTCTGCGGTTCTCTGGGGTAATGGAGAGCGGTCCAGATCAAGATCGACCTTTAGGGCCGAAATCTCTGCCACGGGATAGTGATTTGTGTTGTACGCTGGTGGCGGAGCTGTTGCCACCTCGGACACATGTGGAAAAGCACATACATTCGGTTCATTAGTAGCATTCTGTTCCAATGGAACTGTTTTTACACACACAACATTCTCAGCACTAAATGCTAATTCTTTTTGTATTTGTTTTCGTTCCCGTCTATCAGCTTCTTCTACCCAACACAATATAGTCGTTTCGCAATCCACACAAATATGCTTGACACGCATACAACAGCTTCTCTGTTTTCCTGCGTTCTTTTCCACTGACTCTTTCACGACATTAAGTCTTATTTTACTCAATGTTCCCGCTTCAGGGAAATCATGATATTTGATCAGTTTCTGTATGTCAGTCATACATTTACCACCATAATTATTTCTCATCTGACAGAAAATTGGTGTATAAAAATTATCTGTTTTACTGCTTGATGATCCCATTTTGGCTGAGTTTCCCTTTTGGATTTCACAGTTCGACACGTGTCTTACAGTATCTGTCAAACGTCTTCGACAGACCCGATCTTTTCGTCACCCCAAGATCGGTCGGGTTTCAATTGGTAATTACGTTCTACTCAAAGTTTTCTCACGTGCGCTTTGCGCTTAATTAACTCTGTTTTATTCGATTAATTTCAATATGGATTTGATGTGGCCCTTCCGTCCACTTAATTGATTAATTCTCTGGTAAAATTTTATCTAAGGTTTACATAAATTTTGAGCAGAACACAATCACTCAGCAATTTGTGATTATCTGAATCACGGTGGATCCCCGTCCACTAACGAGCCAAGCGTGGCAGAAACCGGTCTGAATCTGTCAGATCGATTTCTCCCTCAAAATCAATTTGTGATTAACTGAATCACCAATCACCTCGCTCGTACCAAAAGCAGAACTCAGCCAACATGGTTCATGTTCACCCACAATTATCAAATTACACTTAACTTCAATAAAACAATTTGCCGTGTCTTACCCAGAGATGCTTTTTCTGTTTCTCCCGCAATCCGCGGATTCTTTATAGTCCTGGTGGGAGCTTCCTCCAATGGTCCTGAGTGCGGGGTTTTGCCTCTCTCTCTCGTAATCTGTTGAGTTTCTATCTCAAACCGTCGAGGTATGAGACGGCCGCCTGTTGCTGCCGAGGTCGTGCACTTTCCCGTCAAATCCGTTCTCAGGACCAGGAGAAGAAGCGTCCGCACAGGATCCCACTTCTGACACCAGCTGTAATAGCAATTTTTATCTCACTGGGAAAAACAGCATCACAGGTGTAAGACAACACTCAAAAGGCAAAATTGTAATAAAGAAGAAAAAGGCTTTATTCTCTGAGGATTCTTTTCACAGACTGCAGCCACCCAGCCATGAAAAACAGACAATCCTGAAGACATCATAAAACTGAGACATTTTATACAGGTCCCCTGCATCTTGACCACACCTTTCTGTTTAGTGGAATTTTACAGAAAAGACACCTTCTATTTTCAACTGGTTTGGACTAGTTTCTTATTTCCCCCCCTGAGCAGACTATACTGTTCTTTGATTCTTGATAGTTCAAAAGGCCTTCATTTATGACCTAAATTGCCTCCTGCTAGATTACCTCCTGCTTCCCCTAAGGGGAGGGCAGGGGACCCCACGTTTATTGCTAAATGACCCCTGTATTCTCCTGCCTGGACCCTTTCTCGTGTCCAGGTGCAAGATATTTTATTATCCAGTCTTCCTGTCCCTTTTTCAGCTGTTAGAAAAGAAAAACCCCCACAGGAGCACATGGTCAATACACAGTTAAATGAAATCAATAAGTTCAAATGAACAAAACACAGGAACAATGAATTTTTCACTTACAGGGTAATTGTGTAGGGTAGGCCTAGTGCATTTGCATAGATACTATTAAACAAAATACAAATATAAATACAATAAAACACAAATACAAGAGAAATAAAGCAGTGCTTTATGTTTTTCAGGTAAATTAACTGTATTAAGTATTAATACAGTTTATCTTTTGACAAAACGTGATTTTTCTCTTTCTCTTTTGTTGTTTGATTAACTTTGGTGACACAAACAGCTGCAGGTATATTGGGTGCTGTCCCTTTAAGACGAATGCACGTATCTAATACCGGTAATGACACGCATCCGTTTTATTTTGACTGCGTTTACGGGGAAACTCGTTGAGACGGACACTGGCTTATTTTTTCGTGCACATGTCTGTTCAAACACAAATAGATAAGAAAGAAAAGGGAATTCGGTGTTCACGAACTTCACGTGCTGTCTGCGACTGCGTGGCTCTGTGCGCCGACAGACCATCTACATTTGGATGTTAAACATAATATGTATAGCCTGATACAGCAAAGACAACGTCGGCAGTATTGACGGCAAAATATGCTACAGAATATTTCGTTCTGTAGGCCTATTGACAGGGGCAATATTTGAAAATCGATAATTAGGCCTATTTTTTAAATTACAATTATATATGCATTTGTCAAAAACCGAGAGACTTTCAAGCATCAAAATGTAATTTATTAATATGTATTTGCGCCTTCTATTTTGTCTGAAAACTTCCAACACTCTTGCGTGTCGCGTGAAAAATAGGCGTCGGTTGCGGTTCTATTTCTAGCACGCGGTTTCGGCGCGGCTCGAGAAGTGTGTGTGTCACGCAGGCATTGTGCTCTAACACAAGCTCTAACCAGTTAACATGAGAGCCGACATAAAAACGGACACTCCACGCCACGCAGAGAGAAATGTGATGTAGTGGCAGATCCAGACTTCCAGAGTGAGACAGAAACACTAGTGGTTCACGCTTGCGCACATACTGCTGGTTTGGCGAGCAGTGTTCTGATTCGCTTATTTCCTATTTACTTGTTGGTGGACGCAATCCAGAATTACTGTTGGTTAAATTATAATCAGACCCTCTCAACCCCCCCCCCCCCCCCTCCTTAAAAAAAAACTCTTCGGATCTGC
The DNA here is from genome assembly GCF_964197995.2 of Scardinius erythrophthalmus. Lineage (NCBI taxonomy): Eukaryota > Metazoa > Chordata > Actinopteri > Cypriniformes > Leuciscidae > Scardinius > Scardinius erythrophthalmus. The sequence goes on from NC_138244.1 coordinate 1,812,008, forward strand.
ACGATTCACACAAGTCACCCAAACTGACGTGAAAAAAGCGGGAGGCGCCGAAAAGCGCGCTGTTTGCACCCCTGTAATTAGCGAAACATGCTGCGAACACTCTTCATCCGGAGTAAGGTTATAGGCAAACAGTGTGTAGCCGTTGAGAAAATCTTCCCTGTCTATGGCCAAAGACTGGTTCTTCAGATGTCTCCCCGTGGCGGTAACCAGTTGATAATATTCTCGTACTGCATTTCCTAAATTAAATTGTGGCTGAAAAGGACGATTTGGGACATGTCCACCGTCTGAGGTGAGATTTAAATATTCAAGATTAAAATGTTTAAACGCGAATGGGTTTTTATCGTATGTGCCAGTAAAAGCATCATTATCCGTCATTGCTATAATGATGGATTTTGGTAAAGTCCCAAGGAACAGATTTTCATGGTTTGAGACGCGTGCTCCTGCTGGTATAGAAAAGTTTTTCACACATACCCTGTCAAAAGGATACTTGGCTGTGGCCGACAGTAAAGCTTGAGCGTGCCCCAAGCGGAGGGAGGGTGAAACTGACACCCTCTTGATAAAGAGAGAAGCGGAGATTATTTTTACTTTGTAATCGATCGCGTCCCCGCACATAAGACAGAATTCGTCTTTTGCTCTAGTTAAACGAATACGAATATCTACGCCGTTCAATAGTAATTTCGGCTGAAAGAATATGTCGCTGTGTATTGGAGCCAATAGCTCCACAACGTTACTCCCGTCTGTAAACGCAGCTCTTTTTGTTAAACCTGCATTAGCGCCAGCTGGGTCTGTAGAATCCATATGACCAGCTGTATCTTTGTAAAACAGTCCGGCTGAAAAGTTATTCTCTAGGGTATCTTTTCCATAATTAATAAGCATTTCCAGAATGCACCTGTACGGATACGTGCTGGATGACTGCGACACTAGTCGATCTCCTAGGGACACGTCCACCTGCGAGAAAATGCAGGCTCCAGGATAGTTAATCAAAGACACCGGAGCTCCTTGTGGTACGTCATCTCCGTTTGGCAGAGTTATTTTCACACGGGTATATAACAATGTGTTATTCAGATCTGTGTAATCTTCACCAGTCCCTGCGATGAAAAATTCAATCGGGGAAGCATCATTAATCGCTGACATGGGTGGGATTTCCACATAAGTGTTTTTCTCAATAGCTGTTTGCGTTAAAGGAAGTGTAAAAATATCCAGTTCGGATTTGATACATTCGTCTGACATTGCATGAATCAGCGACATGATTTAGAAGATAGTGTTGCTTCGTCTTTTCAAAGTTGTAGATCTTTTTACACGTTTCGTCCGGCTTCTTCCTCTGCTTTTTGCGACTGGGCGTTTCTTAGTGACGCGTCTAGTCTTCTTTATACCGTGACCACGCCCCCTCCTCATACGGGTCCCAGGTGGCTTTAACCCTCTGCGCATGACCATCAGACCGTGACCGCTCTGTCCCTCAGTGTTATCATTATTATTAAATGACTTTGACAAGGCACTGGTGACTACATCACTTACTATATTTTTTGCCGCAGCTTTTATGTGTGGCTTTGCTATACTGAAACCCCTTCTTAGAAACGGGATTGCCATACGATATAACCCCCGAAAGAGACCCCCGATCCCTGATGCAAAACCGGAACCATACATGACTCCACTTCCGGCATAGCCTGGCATTCCGTGTCCCGTCTGGGCCTGGTAATATGATATGTAGCGGTGGGGGTCTTCTTGGTAGGGATTGAGATAAGCCATTTTTAAAACAAATGTTTTCTCACTGGTCTAAAGTGCAGCTTCGTTACAACTTTTCCGTAGGTGAATCGTACGTCTTTATTCTGGTCGTCTTTAATTTCGATCCCAATGTCTGAGATGTTGTTTTTATTAAGACGAACGTAATGAGACTTGTCGTACCTGACACTGACTGCTTTGTTAGTGGTCGGTTCAATATGTATCGTCTCTAATAATGGAACATACGCGTCACCGACTGCTTGATATTCTATTATATCTATGTATACAAATAGAGTGTAAAATCCTCCACTTATATCGGCCTGGTATGGTGCGTATGTGCGCGCGTCTTCGTGTTCATCCGTACTGTTTAGATTTTCTATAGGAACACTGGGTTTTAATCCTAGAATGACAGCGAGCTTTCCGTAAAACGTTAGCGATGCTCTCTGAGCTGCTTTCAGAAATATCTTATTCCTTATATGATCGTAGCCTAGCTGCACTCGTGGTGGAAGGGTTGCGTTTATTTCCTTGAGTAATACTGAAATATCCTCAAAATAGCCGTGTTTTATATTATTATGATTCGTAGATATTTTTAGGGCTTTCCGGAAAGTTTGAATATTAAGATCCCCACGCACTTTACTACGTTCATCGATGTTCAAACATTGATCGCATTCAATAATAAAAGCAGCGTCTTCCTCGTTGAAAGTGTGCCAAGTTTTTGGGTAGTGAAACTCAACCAACGCCACTTCCCATAATCCTTTTAAATGTATAGCTCTTGCCAATCTAGTTCTGTAATTAGATATGCGATTCTCGGGGTATACATTTGCAGATGCATTGCACGGGAGCGTGACGTAGAACCCCTCCTCCTCAGACATGTTAGATGTTTTTGGATAAATGGCATCGTCTGTGGCTTTCGCTACGGTTTTAAGGGAGATTGTAGATCAATCATCTGTTTTTCAGGAATCCAACTATTGAATTTTGAAGGCCATCCAAGCCATTTCACCAGAACGTACATGGCTTTTCCGCGTCGTTGTTTGTCCAAAATTTTTTCGACCTTAAACGATTTATCATCACTCACAATGATTTTTTGGAGTTCTTGCTCATAAAAACAACCATCTACTAATTCACCATCATAGTCCTGTATCCTGTATACGACTGGATTTCGTGGTATACACACACTTATAGTAAAGTATTCTTCAGTATAATTCTGTTCATAGCCTTTGGCAAATATATTCCTGACTTTAGATACCCTGACGATATCTCCTACGGCAAATTTAAAGACTGGTGTCTCTTTACGCATTTTTCCGTATAAATTATTAAACACCACAGTTTCATTTTCTTTATTCACGTCCAACGGTCGCATTTTAATGGATTTGTGATAACTAGAATTATACGCCTCTGTCAGATCTTGCAATATATCACAGTAGCGTTTGGAATTCACCGCTGTTAAATACCTCCACATTCGTCCTTTTAAAGTTCTATTAAATCTTTCGACTACACTCGCTTTTAAAAACTCTGTACCCTTATCTGTCTGCAACTTTACAGGTACACGTCCTTCTCTCAAAATAGACAAAAAAGCTTTAACTACTTCTGGTCCCGTTTTATTTTTCAATACCCTTGTCCACGCGTACTTGCTAAAAACGTCTATAACGGTAATTATAAACTTGATATTGTCGTTCTCTTTCGAGTATACAGACATATCAACTAAATCTGCTTGGAACTGCTGGTCTTTCCCATACACCACTACGCGGTTCCGCTTATAATTTATTGGTGCAGTTCGATGGAGAGTGTATGTGTCCTGGCTAGCGAGCCATTTGGACACTTCATTATCAGATAATCTTACACCTTGCTGTTCTAATACAGCTTGTTTTAATCTGTCTTTACCCCCAAAAGCACCAGAATTCGGTGGGTCGTAATAGATTTGTTTCATTAGTTCTGCCATGTCAACGCTATGAGATTTCAGTCATAATGAATCGAGTTGCAAATTTGCTCAGTATTTATTTATTTTTTCACAATATAAAAGTCACAAACATTTTTTTATTTCACAATATAAAAGTCACAAAAACATTTCCAAACAACAATTTTTTTTTTCTTTTATTAGAATGTAAGAAGTAGAAAGTTACAAACATGTATAATGTGAATTATATCACACAAACAAAAAATAAAATTTCACAGAAATTTCAAAATTCTTCTCCATAATGTATTCGACTAAAAAATCAATAATATTACATACATCAGGGTTTTCGCTACTTAACAAACTGCAGACATCAGTTACATACGTACAAATACACAATATATTCCCTATTCTAAGAGAGTTCTGGTCGTCAGACATTAGATTGAGAATGTTTTTGATAACCCCAGAGGGTATGCTCTCACAGGTTACAGACATGTTTATCATATGATTCCATTCATTCGATAATCCCCGTACGCCGTTCATTAATTCCATTAGTCGTTTTTCATCCGGATTTATGCTGGTATTTGTAGTCCAATTATTCCGTATAATCTTGTGGAGCAGGTTAGATATTCCACATTTAACACGTGATTTAAAGAAATATTTTGTAATCCAAGAGGTAGAGCAGAAGTTTCCCATTTTCAAACGTGAGTGATCTCCGGATCTTCAGCCACGGCGAGTTTCCATTTATCCACAGCCGTGTAAATTATTTCCTCGCATGATTCGTCGATCAGTTTTTCACGAATTAAAGATAATTGTTCGACTATGTACATCTCATCTCTGAGGTCAAACAAAATTGCCTCAACAGCTCCCTGGATCCTCTGTAGATGCGGGCTGCCTCCGTACTGACTCAAGGCCTGAGCTAATATGTTTTTCAACTCAGGTGTGAGGAGTTTCAGCCTGATCTCTTCAAAACATCCATAGAAATAATATGCAGTAGGTTCAAACAAGCAGCTGTGTCTTGTTTGCGATGGGTGATCCACAGTACAGCCATCACAAGAATTTTTCATCCGTTTGTCGATCAAAAATTCCAAAATGACAGCCAAAATAGCCTTGATAAGTCGGTGGCCTGTATCCCCGAGACATCCGTCCACCTCATCGACAGTTGTGTCGTGGGCCTCCGCGACTGTGGCAGGTGTTGCAACTCCATAGCTTGTGAGGAACGTCAGATTGTGATATCCGAGATCTGTACAAAATTTATTTAGCCATTCGATGCTTTTCTGCGGATATCCATTTGCTGCATCCGGTAATCCATTTGGTATGTATCCGTCAGTAGTTCCCAGGGGTTGGAATGATAATGAAGAAGAGTCAGTTCCTTGAGACATGATGCGTGAATGAGGTAAGCTTTCAAGAGGAGTGTGTTTTAATGTTTGTAGATCGTAGGCGGGGCTATATGAAGACCCCCCCCCCCCTCCTCCCACTGTCCTGTGCGAAGCATGGGAACTGTTTGTCGTCTTTTCCCATGCCTCTTCACCACCTGACGTGGGAGGGTCTTGGTGTGGGAGGAGTCTAGGGGGTGGAGCCTAGGTCTGGCTCCTGTGCAGCGATAGCTATTGTCAGTCTTGACTCCTTTCTCCCGTGTTCGGACGTGTTTCATTGACCTCTCAGGAGATTACTTTACACAAAGTTGGATAACCTTTGTTCTTCTTTCAACAAACGGAATTGTAAAAACGTAAGTCAGTTTTTTAAATGTACGTATGTGTTTATGCGTTTGATATGTTTTAATATTTGTTTAATGTCTTAATACTAATGCATTTTGATAGCTTTAAGAAAATGCAATTTAAACTTTTTCATTAATGTTTTAACATTTTACAAATGTATTTTAACGTTATATGTTTTATACACCTTTAAACAGTATGTAATTGTGAAAGTACAACTTTTCTTCAAATGTATTAGAAAATAGAACTATTTGCATGATATAATTTTAATACATGTTGTTTTAACGTTTTAATGTGGATCGTGGGAAAATTTTCCCACGGTCACATGACCTGTTCAGAAGCGGGGTGGGGTTGGGGGTGTTTGTAGGGAAGGGTACCGTGGGAAAATTCTCACGGTCACGTGACTTGTCCGGAGGTGGGTGGGAGGGGGTAGAAAGGGGCGGGGCAAGCGTGGGAATATTCCCACGGTCAAAAAGGGGGCGTGGCTTAAGGGCAATAAATCACTCAAAGTGACATATAGTGCCCTATATTCTCTCTCACTTTGCTTTGTGGATCACACACAATTGAAGTCAGCCGCTCTGAAATTCTGGCAGTTTGCAGAAGGCCTTTCTGGTGCAGCTTGTCTACTAAAAGCTTGGCATTTTCGTGGTCCAAGCATGCGCATGTGTTACGATCTGATGCTTTGGGTGGTGTTACATAAAAGGGACAGTGGCGAACAAACTGTCTGTATGATAGCGAGAAAGGCTTTTTTATTTCAGAATTATATTGAACATGACGTTCAGTCAGGGATTTAGTTAAGACTCGCCTCTGTTGTTTGATTTTGTTTTTAGTTATTGTATCCTTTTTCCCGGGTAGCAGGCGATTGTTCTCATCCTGACAGTGACATTTAACCACTTCTTCTTTTCTCTCCAGGGCAAGTTTCTTTGTTCCCCTTGGCTTGTTTCTTTTGCTGACTGTTTTTTGGCCTTTCTTTAACCTTTCCAAGCTCTTCCGCAATTTCTCAGAAGTTTGTTTTGTAGCTGCCAATTGCCTTTTTAGTTTTAGCATTTCCTTTCATTTTTTCATAACTAAAAAAAAAGAATGACAGAGTTGTGGGTGATTAAGATGTAAATAAGCTTACTAATGTACAACATATCTATCTCTATAAAATATACATGGTTTCAGACCCCTTTTTTAGTTTTGAAATAGGACCGATACACTTTTCCCCCTCATTTATAAGGAATTTAACAAAATCATGCCAAAATATTTTATTAAGAACTTCATTGAGAAAATTAACATTTATATCTCAGTTTTGTTCTCTGCTTGTATATTCGGACGGTCACACCACCTGACATTTTTGGCCTTTCAAAACACCAAAACTCAAAAAATCTATTGAATTTCAATAAAATGAAAAGGGTTTCTTATAAAGGACATATTATAGATCCATTTGATATATGACATGTATTTATTCAAATTCTTTTTAGGAAAATAATGAATTTGGACACAAAAAATACATGTCATGTCATTGACCCTTATACCACGAGTATTAGAATGTGATTAGATAGATGAGAAGGTAAAGTGACGTAACGATTGAGTCTTCCCAGCAGAACTTATGCTAAAGCTTTAATTTCTACCAGAAAGACTCGGGAGAATAAATACTGTGACAATTATACATTTATTAACAGCCCAGCAAGCAATAAAGTTCTTTGGCGTAGGCCCAGTCCGTAGCTCGCAATCTGAGGGTCCAGACTCTGCATATCCTGCCTGAAGACAAAGGCAGGGGCTAAAAGAATAATTCCACCAAGACGGAGCCCACCCCCAGAAGCGGTAAAAAGTACACCCACCAGTCGTGTATCCTGAAGTTCCTAAAACATAAAAGAAAAAGAGTTAACATGATAAGCATGAACATGGAACATGGAATGCCTCATGGCCGATAGCTAATTAGTAAGAGGCCACTTCATCATGATTAGAACAGAACCTGAAAGGTATTATGTGTAGATGTGTACTACGCATGTGCATTTAATAATCTGCTGCTGCATACTTAAACATTTGTCCATTGCTGACGCTTCCATCCAAACAACTTTTATTAAACTATACACACTTATGTCTTATTACTAGTTTCCCTGTAGAAGGTCTTCTGCCCTCGGTTGTGTGTGGCTACTCAGCCTATGCAGCGAGCTAAACATACAGTAAGAGAAGGTGGTTCCAGGAATAACAGGACACAGTTTTCTTCTTAGTGCCTTTACTGAAGACCTCTCTTCTTTGATTTATAAAACTGTGAACATACAAGCAAATTTTATTAAAAACACATTATTTAACAAACCAAGACACATTACTGTGAATTTAAATGCTGGAAGTGATCAGAATTCAAGATATAAGAATCACAAGATTACATTTTTAAATAATTCAGTTTGTGTCAGTTTGCCACCATGAGTTTGCAGAATATACTGCAGTTAATTGCAGTTTCAATACACAGATACACAGACAGTTCAAAATACTATACAACATATCTGTAATCCCAACATTTATTTACTTCTACTGTAGAAGAAAGTTGTAAATTTGTTTCATTTTTCCCTATTCTGCAAAAGTATAACAGGTCTTTCCTCTTTAGTTAGATTTAGTAAAACATGAACTCAGCAAGCCTTCGTCAAAGCTACACAGGAAAACAAAAGATACTTGTTTTACTTTTGACAACCTGTATGTAGGGATGGGAATTGATAAGAATTTAACGATTCCGATTCCATTATCGATATTGCTTATCGATCCGATTCCTTATCGATTCTCTTATCGATTCTTATTGGGTGAGGGAATAAGTACAAATTTGTTTGTATTAACTCGCTTTAATATCTGATCAGAAGACACAGCACAGAGTATACACAAATTATGTGTAGCAACCTCAGAACAAACCTAAAAGTAGGTGAGCTACTTCTCAAAGTAAAGTCCAGGGACCTATAGCCTAGGGCAGTGTTTCTCAACCAGTATGCCATGGCATGCTAGTGTGTGCCTTTAAAGATTATCAAGAAGAGTGCCTTAGGATTAGGAAATTGACAATTTTCACATTCATTGGTCCGGACAAAAAAAAAACAAAAAAACTGCCATTTATGTGCCAAAACTAAAAACACAGACTGAAAACAGTTTAGGAAGAGCTTGTGTCTTTTGGAATATTAACAGTGCTCATTTGGATTAGGCTATTGAGTTACTAAAACAATCTTTGTCAAATAATACACGGGTTTTCTTCACATTTTGAACGTTTTTGTTTCCATTTGTTTAATTTCAAGATCTGATGTGACTTATCCATTGTTGTTTTTACAGCTACAAAGCTGGGAGCACTAAATGATATTCAGTCACATTATACACGCTTTTAACATTAAATAAAGCACAAAAATAGTACCTGATATTATCATTGCCACACTTTGAGATTGTTGTTCCAGCGCGACGTCGCAGTAAAATAGGATCCGTTTCAAATAGAATCGTCGCGTGTCGCGGCTGGTTAAACTTTGATTAACATGGAAAATGATACTTTTTATCGCGTGTCGCGCCGTCGCGTCGGATGTAGTTAGGACGCGGTCAGAGCGCTTCTGCCTCGATGCCATGTTTGCTCATAGTGTTTGCTACGTTCTGAACCAAAACAACGCAGCACGTGTGTGACGTCGTGTCACATTTGAACGAGCGGAACCGATAAGCGGAATCGTTAAGTAGGCATACTAACGGTTCCAAGGAAATAGATTCACTGGGCACCGGTTCTGAAGAAGAACCGGTTCTCGGTTCCCATCCCTACCTGTATGTACAACCTGACAATCTAGGTTGTGTGAAAAACAGTGTTAACATTGACCTAAAAGATATTGTGCAACCACATACCAAACAGAAGCTAGCAGCATTAGCTTGGCTTAGACCACAAAAAAACGTTTTTGTTTTTACTTTGTAACAAAAACATTTAGAAAACAAAATTGGCCACTAATTACTTACAGATTATGGCATGTCAAAGCTCCCCAAAGATATAAGGGGTCTGAGAGGAGTGTAGCATGTCAAAAACAAACTTTTTTGCCTGCTACCTCAGCACATCACCACAGAGCACCGTGTAGCGCACGCAATATAATCGAAGAAGAACCCAAAAAACACTAAAGGAGATACTGACCCCTAGTGGGTAAATAAATAAATGCACTAGCGAACTAATACTATAGAACACAGAGGGACAGAATAGAAGGAACCCATGACTTTAGCTTATAAAAACCAATGCTCAACTAATTGACCTAGAGGAAATTGAGCTTTTTTCTGTGCGCATGCGTCACGACTAAGCGTATTGTTTGTGTTTGGAGCTCCATCGAAATTGATTCATAATCCTTGATTTTCTTCTTTCACATTTATTTACAAATATTTTTTTTCTATTTTACAGCGTGAACATATCTTTGATACTATTCTTTATAAAAAAAACAACAACAATTTGATTGCTTTGATATCGCTACTTATATCCAACTTTCCGAACTTCCGCTACTAGCCTTAGCCCGCTAGCATTGCACGCGTGGTCTCGCCTATCGATCGTCTTATTTACACCCGTATCACTGAAAGGATATGGGTTCTATACAGGATTTCAGTCCTAAATTAGTAGTAATATTGGTAGTATCACTGCTAATTTATTGTTCATCTGCTATAATGGCGAATATATCGGATGTGTGTCTAACGTTACCTTTGAGTGCAGGTGCGGACACCTTCGAGCTGCATTTGGTGCAGTTAGAGTAGGAGTTCGTGGAAAAGCAGATCCGAGAACTACTAGAGAGGCAAGCCGAGCACCAACACAACACCATGGACCCTGGGTGTTTCCACAGCGGAAGACGCGAGCCAGGATCAGAGCAACCGCCCTCCCGGTCTTCGAGATCTCCACCCGGAAACGCTTCTCCCCTCTTCGCGAGACGGAAAGCGACACTGTGATCAATGGCGATTCCATTGTCCGGCATGTCCACGCTTCCTCAGGTAAAGTTAAGGTGCGCACTCACTGCTTTCCTGGTGCTCGTGTTCTTGATGTCGCTGCGCAGGTCCCCGAGATCCTGAACGGTGACGAGCGCGTCAGAGCTGTCGTGCTGCACGCGGGAACAAACGACATCAGGCTGCGGCAGACGGAGGTTCTGAAGGACTGCAGGAGCCTGATCGAGACGGTACGCAGCACATCGCCTGAAACAACGATCATCATGTCTGGACTGCTTCCCACGTACCAACAAGGACATGAAAGTTTCAGTAGATTATTTGCTCTATGTGAATGGTTAATGTCATGGTTTAATGAACAGAAACTGCTCTTTGTAAATAATTGGAATCTGTTCTGGGAGCGACCTAGGCTCTTCCGTGCTGATGGCCTTCACCCCAGCAGAATCGCAGCGGCTCTTCTGTCGGACAACATCTCCAAGACGTTACACACCATATGACCAGTAAGTCAAAGTCCAAATCACAGTCTTTGCTGTCCCAACTTAATTGACATAAGTACCATTGTAGAACATTATATAGAAACTGTGTCTATTCCTCGTTTAGTGAGGTCAAACATTAAATCTACTGTAGGATCTAGGAAAAATCTAATTGTGATTAAACCAGTAAACCTCAATATTAGTGAACAAAAACAATTTCTAAAGCTAGGTCTTCTAAACATTAGATCGCTCACACCTAAGGCAGTTATTGTAAATGAAATGGTCACAGATAATAGTTTCGATGTACTTTGCCTTACTGAAACCTGGCTTAAACCGAATGATTATTTCGGTCTTAATGAGTCTACTCCACCAGGATACTGTTATAAGCATGAGCCCCGTCTGATTGGTCTTAAGACCAAGATGGCGGCGTGAGTACATCGCGAGGCTCGCGGTCTCTCCAGATTCTGCAATTTTGCGGTATTTTTCTTGCTCATTTCGGGTCTGTTCGTCCAGAACAGTTGTGCCTTAACATCATACACCCGATGTGAGCTTTTGGATATTGGTTTGCGATTTTCCGAAAGTTTTATGGACAACCTTCGACTCCTTCCTGAGATCGCCAGGACACCCGAGGCTATGCACTCTGCCTGGCCGGGCGGAAGTTCTCGCAGGCGGCGTCGAGATCGTAAACAAAGGCGGGGGAAGCGCGGAGGACTAAGAGCTAAGCTAAAGCTAACACCACACCGGCTCTCTTTACCCAGCATTTTCCTTGCCAATGTACGGTCAATATTGAACAAAATGGAGGAGATCCGACTCAACATCACATACAGCAAGAGACTTTTGAACTGTAATGTCCTAATTTTCACGGAAACATGGTTAAACAGCTGAGTACCGGACAACGCTATTGAGCTAGCGGGACGCCATACACTCCGGGCGGATAGAACATTAGATGGCTCCGGTAAGACCAGAGGTGGTGGATTGTGCATTTACATTAACAAAGCTTGGTGCACAAACTCTGCTATTGTTGGGAGACATTGTTCAGCTAACCTTGAGTTTCTCATGGTTAAATGTAGACCGTTTTATCTACCGCGGGAGTTCACTTCCACTATTATAATTGCAGCCTGTATTCCCCCGGATGCTAATGCCAAGCTTGCTATGAAAGAACTTCACACAGCCATCAGTAAACAACAGACCGTTCACCCGGAAGCTGCGTTTATTGTTGCGGGTGATTTTAATCATTCAAACTTAAAGTCAGTGCTACCAAAATTTCACCAGCATGTTTCCTGTCACACCAGAGGAAACAAAACCTTAGACCATGTTTACACAAACATGGCTGGAGCTTACGTCGCAACACCCCTCCCCCACCTGGGACAGTCAGATCACCTTTCTTTGTTCCTCACCCCCAAATATGCACCTCTGATCAATCGCGTGAAGCCATCAGTGAAGACCATCAAGGTGTGGCCTGCGGGGGCAGATTTCTCACTCCAGGAAAGGTTTCTACACACAGACTGGAGTGTGTTTGCTTCTCAAGCCACCAGTGGCTCTCACACGGACATTGACTGCTACACCTCCACTGTACTGGATTATATTAATACCACCATTGACAGTGTTACAAACCAGAAGCAGATCACCACATACCCAAATCAGAAGCCATGGATGAACAGGGAAGTGCGACTCCTATTGAAGACATGCAATACTGCCTTCAGATCAGGAGATGCACAAGCCTATAGCACATCCAGAGCAAATCTGAAAAGGGGCATCAAAGAGGCCAAGCACTGCTACAAGCTTAAGATAGAGGGACACTTCTCCAACGCTGATCCTCGACGCATGTGGCAGGGCATTCAGGCCATCAGTGACTACAAACCCACTCACTCCACCCCCGCAGCCACTGATGTCAACTTCCTGAACGAGCTAAATGACTTTTATGCTCGATTTGAAAGAGACAACAGAGAAACTGCCACCAAGCTCAAATACTCAGCTGACCACCCGCCGATCACACTCTCCTCCACAGATGTCTGCAATGCACTGAGCAGGATCAGCGCACACAAGGCTGCTGGACCAGACAACATCCTTGGACGCGTACTCAGGGCATGTGCGAAGCAGCTCGCTGGGGTTTTTACAGACATTTTCAACCTGTCTCTTGCCCAAGCAGCTGTACCAACATGCTTTAAATGCACTTCCATTTTGCCAGTGCCAAAACACTCCAACCCGAAGTGCCTTAACGACTACCGCCCTGTAGCACTCACACCCATCGTAATGAAGTGCTTTGAGCGGCTGGTCCTGGCACACCTAAAAGACTCTCTACCATCCACATTGGACTCACACCAGTTTGCCTACCGTAGCAATAGGAGCACAGAGGATGCAGTCTCCATGGCACTGCACTCTGTGCTCACACATCTGGACAATAAGAACACTTATGCACGCATGCTGTTTGTTGACTTCAGCTCAGCATTCAACACTGTCACCCCAACTAATAGCCAAACTTGGAGACCTGGGCATCAACACCTCCATGTGCAACTGGATTTTGGACTTTTTGACCAACAGACCCCAGAATGTTCGATCAGGCTCCAACTGCTCCACGTCCATCACACTCAACACTGGTGTACCACAGGGCTGTGTGCTAAGCCCGTTTCTCTACTCCCTCTTCACCTCCGACTGCAAGTCTGTGTACGGATCTAATTCCATCGTCAAGTTTGCGGACGACACTATGGTGATTGGTCTCATCAGCAACAACGATGAGACTGCCTATAGGGAGGAGATCAAGCACCTGGCCACATGGTGCACTGAAAATAACCAGCTCCTCAACACCACCAAAACGAAGGAGCTCATCGTGGACTTCAGGAAAGAATCAAGAGGCACACACGACCCCATCCACATCAATGGAATGGCTGTTGAGCGTGTCTCCAGTTTCAAGTTCCTGGGGATCCACATCTCGGCAGACATGACCTGGACAACCAACACCTCCTGCTTGGTCAAGAAGGCTCACCAGCGCCTTTTCTTCCTGAGAACAACTTCCTCGACTAACCTGGTGAACTTCTATCGCTGTGCAATAGAAAGCATTCTGACCAACTGTGCTACAGTGTGGTATGGGAGCTGTTCTGTTGCAGAGCGCAAGGCACTGCAGCGGGTGGTGAAAACCGCCCAGCGCATCACTGGGACTCCACTACCTGCCATCGAGCACATCCAGAGGAAACGCTGTCTGCATCGAGCTCGCAGCATCCTCAAGGACTCACCCAGCCCACAGACTGTTTTCTCTACTGCCCTACGGCAGGCGTTTCAGGTGCCTCCGGACAAGGACCAGCAGACTAAAGAACAGTTTTTTCCCCAGAGCTGTCTCTTTATTAAACTCTAACCCTCATTGATCCCACTCCCCTCATATACTGATTGACTCTCCTCTCCCTCCTCACACCTGCCTCCATTTTGTTATTTGTAATACTATAATGTTCATTTGCACTGCTGACTGTATTATAGTAACAACTGTTTACATATGCATCTTGGACTATTTACCTTGACTGGAATATGCTCAATTTGCATTGCTGACTGCTTATTTACAGTACCAATTGTTTACATATACATTTGCAATACTGTACTTAACTGTAATATGCAATTACTTTCCACTGCACTTTTACTCGGATAGCTTCTGTCCAAACTTTATTTGCACTACTTTAAATCCATTGTTATACTGCTCATTTTAGCCTAACTTATTACATATATCTATCTGTAAAATTCTGTTTATAGTAATAGGCATCTGTATATTATGCTCACATTATGTTTATAGTAACAGCCATCTGTATATACATTCACAGTACATATTCACCTGTATACTCTGTTTATAGCAATAACCATCTGTATATTATGTTCATTGTACATATATATCTGTAAACATTCTGTTTATAGTAATAGCCATTTGTATATTATATTCAGTACATATCTAGCTGTAAATTCTGTTCACAGTAATAGTTATCTGTATATTATATTCATAGGATAAATCTATCGGTTAAATTCTGTTTATAATTGTATTCAACTTTATATTTATGTCACGATCCCCACACGAGAAAGAGAGGATAGATCCAAAGATGCAGTATATTTATGTGGGGAATTCCATCGGCATAATCCAGTCCAGGCAATAGTCGATATCATAACAGTCCATCACGACAGTCCATCTGGCGGCAAGGGCGGAGACTTTCCCTCGGGCGGCAAGAGCGGAGACTTTCCCTCGGGCGGCCAGGGCGGAGACTTTCCCTCGGGCGGCCAGGGCGGAGACTTTCCCTCGGGCGGCCAGGGCGGAGACTTTCCCTCGGGCGGCCAGGGCGGAGACTTTCCCTCGGGCGGCCAGGGCGGAGACTTTCCCTCGGGCGGCCAAAGCGGAGACTTTCCCTCGGGCGGCCAGGGCGGAGACTTTCCCTCGGGCGGCCAGGGCGGAGACTTTCCCTCGGGCGGCCAGGGCGGAGACTTTTTCTCAGGCGGCCAGGACGGAGATCTCCCCTCGGGCGGCCAGGGCGGAGACTTTCCCTCGGGCGGCCAGAGCGGAGATCTCCCTTCGGGCGGCCAGGGCGGAGACTTTCCCTCGGGCGGCCAGGATAGAGCAGGTCGAGTAGACGGCCAGGGCTGAGACGACTTTCCCTCGGGCGGCCATGGCGGAGACGACCTCTCGGGCTGCCATGGCGGAGACTCAGGAACAGACACCGGCTCAGGAACAGGAACCGACACCGGTTCAGGCACAGACACCGGCTCAGGAACAGACACCGGCTCAGGAACAGACACCGGCTCAGGAACAGACACCGGCTCAGGAACAGACACCGGCTCGGTGGTGTCCATCCTCTCCGGGGACACTGGCTCGGCCATCTTGTCCGGAGACACTGACTCGGCCATCTTGTCCGGAGACACTGACTCGGCCATCTTGTCCGGAGACACTGACTCGGCCATCTTGTCCGGAGACACTGACACGGCCATCTTGTCCGGAGTCACAGGCTCGGCGGCTGCCATCTTGTCCGGAGACACTGGATCGGCAGACGTGACGTGAACGGTCTCTGGATCGGCCGACGTGATGTTGGTCGGCAGACGTGATGTGAAAGGTCTCTGGATCGGCAGACGTGACGTGAACGGTCTCTGGATCGGCAGACGTGATGTGAACGGTCTCTGGATCGGCAGACGTGACGTGAACCGTCTCTGGCTCGACAGACGTGACGTGAACACTCCTGGGAATCTCTAAGACCTTGAATAGTGTAGAAAAATAATCCAGTAAGGTCTCAGCAGCTATGGCAATAGCGGGCTGCTCGGGCACGGCCTCCGGGAAAACAGCGGGCTGCTCAGACACGACCTCAGGGGTGTGATCAGTCTCTGGATTGGCAGACGTGTCTTTCTTCCCCCTTCTCCGTCCGCGACAGCGAGATGGTGGTTCCGATCTGTCCCTCGCCAGCCCAGGGTCAAAGGGAGGCCATGGAGGAAAGTGGTGTTGGACTTCCTCTCGACCACCAACTCCTCTGCGACCTCCCCGGGTCCCACGAAAAATGACGAGACGAGTTCCCTCAAATATAACTCTCCTCTCCCGCTCGGTGACTGGGGAGGAGAAGTTGGAACACATACCGCTGGATCTGTCTGTGACGGAGTCCTTCTGTCACGATCCCCAATAATATTTAATTATATAATATTTATTTGGGGAATTCCATCATCATAATCCAGTTCAGGCAATAGTCAATATCATAAATCCATTAGGGATGGCTGACGCGAAACAGTCATTGCGAAGCTTTGCGAGATCCCGAAGCGCAAATGTTTCGAAACACTGATCCGAAGCGTGATTCAAAACACCCATGTCACGTGACTTTGGCCAAACGAAGCCTCGAAGTGTTTCACTAAGTGTTTCATCAGGTGTGGTCCGCCGAATCAGCGTTTGATTGACACGGTCGGGAACAGACCACACAATCGCACATCAACGCATATTGACCTCGTGGGTAGTTTGATTTTGATGATAACGTGACATAGTGCGATTTGATTAGTTATAGGCTATTTAGGCTTACATTTAAATTTACACAACACATTGACTGAAAGGCTAGAGACAGACAGAGTAGGCTATACAGTGACACATTAATGGATACATAGATATAAATATATATAGACAGCTAGATTAATATAGATGCATATATAGATACATAGATAGATAGATTTGGATAGATAGATAAAATGGAGGCTCCCCAGAAGAGATGCCTTATATCTCTGGTGTGGGAGCATTTCCGTTTAGAAACCCGAAATAAAGTGAGGTGTGTATTGTGATCGGCAGCTAGCCTACTGCAACAATACATCATCCATGATGCGCCATTTGAGGAGCACTCATCCTGCCATTTTGCAGGGTGCAGAGGATGGTAGCATTCCCCTATAGGCCTGCTACTGACACTGCTGGGCCATCTAAGCAAGGTAGGCTATGCATTATTTTAAATATAATTATAATTGAAATATTATCACAAACTGTTGGGACACTTTTTAGAAAGTCCATAGGCCTGTGTCAACGTAAGCCCTACAACCTAACGTCCCAATCACAACTGCCAATCATGTTAAAAACAGCTTCATTGTGAATATAATATGATTCATGTAATTTATACTTCATATATGCAGTCAGTTTAGGATTTGTTACTAACTGCTGTTTTCATTTTCATTCTGAGCCACAAATATCAACATCAGGCCCATCATCATCATCATCATCATCATCATCAACATCAACACCAACACAGGACAGTTTATGGGAACTTTTTGATAATCGTATCCGTGAAACCCAGATGATACACAATGCTACAGCTGATGCCATAGTGGAAGTGAAAAAAAATACCTCAACGATGCGTTTTTGCCCAGAACTCATAATCCCCTAACTTACTGGAAAGAGATAGCAGTAATCTTTCCTCATTTATATGTCCTTGCTAAAAAATATCTTTGCATGCCAGCAACAAGTGTCCCTTGTGAGAGGATTTTTTCAAAGGCTGGAGAAATTATCTGTAAAAAAAAGTAGTAGGCTAAGTCCTTCCACAGCAGAGAAATTAATATTTTTTTTAATAAAAATCTATAAAAAAGTGAGACATTGTGGCTTGATTTCTTTTATTAATATTAATTGTTCATGACCAAAATAACATGCACAGTGAGGAGCCTACAGGTTACAAGCTTCACATATTAGAAAAATACAATAATAAAAAAACAACACATTTTTAATGGCTCGTTGTCAAGGTTGTTTCAGATCAACACCTGCAAGTGACCACTAGGTGTCACCGTTGAGACGGGTGTCGGATTGATTCGAAGCCTCGACACAATATGGCACATTTGCTTCAACTGTTTCATTGTTTCACAAAGCCTCGATCTGCCCATCACTAAAATCCATCCAAAACAGGAACATAAACAGGCAACACGAGAAACAGAAGTGGCGTGATAAATACAAGGACTCACACACTAAAACACACACTAAAACAGACAGGGTATATATACACACAGAACTAACAATGAAACAGGGAACAGCTGGGAACAATGATGACGGGGAACAGCTGAGTGCAATCAACAGTGATTGGTACAGACAAGGATTGTGGGGAATGCAGTTCATGAATGTGGATTACACCGTGGGGAAGAGGACCGGAATACACAGTGGACTCCAGGAATACACAAACCAGACACTGTGACAATTTATTCAGTACATATCCATGTCCTGCACTTATGGAACCACTGTATATCCTGCACTTGCTGCTATTGCACTTCTGGTTAGACCTAAACTGCATTTTATTGCCTTGTACCTGTACTTGTGTAATGACAATAAAGTTGAATCTAATCTAATCTAATCTAATCTAATCTAATCTAATTGGTCGTGGCGGCTGTGTTGCAACAATCTATAGAGATATTCTTAATGTTATTCAGCAAACAGGTCACAGGTTTAATTCGTTTGAAGTACTTGTGCTAAATATTACACTCTTAGATGTAAGAAATACTGGATGGGGGGGATGGGGGGGGGGATAACACCCCCAATATTTAAATCTATGCATTACATAAATCTATGCATTGTTATGCTTCGCTCGCTCAAAAGCCATGATATCGCTCGTGGACAAACTAAAACCGCGCGCGCGCGCGTTCTACTTCCTAACACATTTTCTCATTGGCGGAAAATATTCTCTGGGCGGGCAAAGCAGAGACAGGGAAGGTAACATTTCCTCCTTATAACGTCATAAGGAGGAGATTCAAGATCAGTGCGTATGAGCCTCCATTTTCTCAAAGGCAGAGAAAGATAGCAAACAGCTCGATTTACACCGATTGAAATTTCTAGAAACTTGGGGACCATATACAGGCTAGGGGAACTCATATTAATGTTAAAAAACCTCAGAAAGTGAAAATTTCATGTCATGGGACCTTTAATGTAAAAATATTTTGCCATGAGTTATTGATCACATGTTTCCCGAGTGTAGTTCATTGTAATGACAGTGGCCCTCATTTATCATTCTTGCGTAGAAACGGGCGTATATGTTGGCGTAAGATTATGCTTACACTCCTCTCACCGCCTGATTTATGAAGCTGTGCGTACCTTTGAAATCCAGGTGTGCGCAATACCTGCCCTTGATAAATGCAGCGGCTGAAAACGATCGTCATTAGAATAACACGCCCCTATATATTCAAGTCTCCGCTTCCCCCACGCCCTCATTTTACGCCATGGACACACGGAAGACGGCAAAGAAGAGAAACTTGGATGAGCAAATGACCTATCACAATGCATTATCTTACAGCACGTGTTTTGAAACAATTAGCATTTAATTTCATATCACGTCACATGTATTGGGGTGTACAATAGTGCTGATGATGTGATGTGGAGTACCATTCATTCACATTAATAATTGCATGACAATTTGTAATATTCTTATTATTATTATTATGATTTTTATTATTAATGTGGTGATGTGATCAGCCATCATAGGGTTAATTCCCAAATATGGTGTTCTGCGGGTATAAAAAGGGATGCGGCAGGCATCTAGGCAAGCGTGCTATTCCGAGTCCTGGTGGTGGCGTCATTCTGGGGCGCCGGTTTAGGTTTAGGAGGTAAGTGTTTTTGTGGCAAGTGCATGAATGTTTGGGTCAGAAAGGGTAATTTGGGACTCGCTTAACTTGCAGTGTGGTGGAGAACGTGGAGTGAACTCTTATCATGGCGAGCCTTTTATTAGCACGCCTTGAGTGCACTGCGCGGCATGAGTTAATTACCGCAGGTATGTGATGCATTCTTCTTATGCCTAAGCTAACGAGATTATCTCCTAAACCTAATGTTATGTTTTAATAGTGGTATGAGGCGTGGAGGTGTTGCAGCAGGCTTAGGCCACATTTACACATAGCCGGGTATTTAGAGAAACGAATATTTTTCCCCCTCCGTTTTCAAAAATAACATCGTGCACACAACATCGTTTTCAAAAAAGTTATCGTTTACATCAACCCGCATAAATTCGCCTTCGAGCGCTATCATAACCTATGGGCAGCGGAGGGAGGGAGCGTAGGGAGAAGGATAAAGTCATGCAAGCCAATCAGAATCCTCAAAATCGACAACAACAAATAGCACGAGCGACTTCCAGTTCCTTTCAAAACAACAGACGTTGAGAGGCAATGTACCGGCGTCTTGGAAGGAAAAGCTGCTGTAAAAATGCTGATTTTCGTGTACTCCTTCGCCTCTGCTCCTCGATATAGTTCAGCAGTTGTGTTTTGCAAATGCAAACAGGCCAAAAGCGTTTGCACAAAAGTATTTATTTATTTTTTTTTTCATTTTTTTTTCCACAAAAGTAAAAATGAGTACCACCTTAACAGCATCCATGATCAAACAGTAGCCAAACAAACTATAAACATAGGGCGCTCACATGACATAAGCATTTTCTGGCGCATAATGTGACGTTTGAGAACCTAAAACCCCGTTTCTCCCAGTTGACACGGCAACACATAACCGGCGTTTTCAGAAATCTCCACTTTGGCCGGAGTTTTTAGAAATAATCGTTTTCAGGGATAAAAACGGCGTTTTCGTGTAAATGACAGGCCAAAACGCAGGGAAATAAATGCGTTTTCCCATCGTGTAAACGGGGCCTTAGCGGGCTTTGCAGATTCTGGGAGCATTGAAGACGCTGTCGACTCGTTCTACTCTCTGTAACTCTTATTTATGTGTGACGCTGAACAACTTCGGATGGATTCTTTCACCCCCCAAGTCGCTGTGTTCGCCCGCCCGCCCTTCCGTCTCTTATTTGAACTACAGTTTCTGTGAACTTGTATGCGAATTTTAATTCAACAGTGTGACGGTCTCCATCCGGTCAAGGACGACGCCAGAGCTGATCAAAATACGCGCCCAGCATACAGCCTGCCAGGATACATCTAAATTGGGGCTGTCACAGTGTTTCTCGACGGGCGGACTGAGAACAGGTAACCTTACCGTGACGAAGGTCTATGTGTGTAACTCTTATATTTGTACATCATCAGGAATGTTTAGTTTTCTTTTGTATTTTTGTTTTGTTTGTTGAATTGATTTTCCGTTTGTGTTGCATTGATTTACTGTTGTGATTTTATTTTGTGTTTGTTTACATCTATGGGAATGACCCATTAACGCCCGCTATCGTGCTGATCACGGTTCACGAGCTTCAGCTGGTTGGCTGGTATTGTTACTGAGAAAGACAGGCCTTTATGGCCGGGTGCGACTATATGCTTCATTGACAGAGTTTTATGTGGAAAGAGTATGTGTTTATTGTTATATTTATTGTTCTTGTCTTTTCCCTTCAGAATCTGGGGTACCCGTGGTTCCTGAAGTCTTCTGGGTGTGGTGGTGGTTTGACTGACAGTCTGCAGTGTTCACAGCGAGTGGAGTGTTGTGAGAGAGCACGAGTGGTTGTTGTGTTGATCTAATAGTCAGGACAAATCCCCCAGGTTCTGAAGTGGTGTGTGTGTGTGTGTATGTGATTGTTGTTTTATCTGATTCTACGATTTATTATTGAAGATCGTGTTATATTTATTAAATGGTGTCTTTTTGAATAAAAACTGTTTTGTACGATCATCGTTGTCTGCTATCTAACTCAGCCACTACTGATCTGCGTGCTTTGTGTACCTGAAAAATCTGTGGGTTCCCGGACCATTTCCGGGTGGCGTAGTCGGACTTAAACATAAAATTGCAAACTGCCACATTAATGATGCTTATTGTTATTTAGAAGAAGAATGGCGTTGTTATTATTATTATTATTATTATTATTTAAAAGAAGGTCATTTTTATTTTGTCAGCCTGAATTATTTTTTTGGTCATTGAAAGCCTTTCATTACTAAACCCAGTCCGTGCACACCTGCCGGGCCTAACCCTGGCCTAACCATCGTTTCAAAGAATAGTACAACGGCGAGCGCGTCGAGTATAAACGCCTCGTCCGTTTGGGGAGGTGCGCGTGCAGTCTGCGGAGACTCGCGCTGCGGAGCCTGCAGGCGAAAGTATAAACAAGGCTTGAAACGTCAGGTAGCCTAAAGCGCACAGGCTCGCAACTGAAGGAATACATGCCTACAAATCAAATGCTTTGGTAAAATCACACAAATTAAACATTGAAGTCCATGTTGCACAAAAATAAACACTGAAGTTTATAATTACTATGCTGTTGTTTTTTTACAGTGGGTTATAATGTATCATATCGTATAGTTTGTCAGTGCGTTTTGTGGTGTTAGGAATTGTTTTTCTGCGCATTTCCGCACTCAAACGTGCGTACACCACCTCCTGAGCTGGCGTAGGATTTGAGCGTGCCGTACGCCAACGTCCATATTGATACATCTCAAAGTCACCGTGGTATTTGGTGTACGCACTTTTGATAAATGAGGGCCATTGTGTTTTCCTCTTTTGTGCACTTTTACATTATACACCAACATTTGTATCTGTTCCCAAGAAAGTGGTGGCTGAAATATGTGCAGTAAGTGGACATTTTCTAATTTTCCAAAGGAAAGAAAGTAGGCCTATAAGACTTTGTAATGTCCATTTGTTTCCATTGCACTGGACAGTGAATAAACCCTCTCAGATAACTGTCATATGGAGGAACTAGCCTACCTGCAAGTGCATAAATAACTTTAATTAATTTATACTTGTATGCTTTATGGATGCAATATAAGTGGCATGATTCCACATCTACAGAAGAGTCTGCACAGACAGAGGCCTACAGGTGGGCAGTGTATAGTGTAAGGAAAGATTCTTTAAGCACTGAAATTTATAATGCACTAACAAATACATCTCCATTTCCTGACCTATACTCCAGAACACACACACACATAGGTTCCCTGTGTGGAAAGGAAGGAAAGGAAGAAAGAATGCTGAAATGAATGCACACTTGTGGTGAACACAGTTTGAACACAGTTCTCAAGGGTTAATACAATGTAGTACTTAAAGTCACATTGTTTTATGATTTATATATGTTTTACATTGTCATATGATTTACTAGTCACATGGTTTTACTTCTTATGGGAAACACTCTAGCGTAGGCACAGGAACTGATGTAACTTAAAGCTCCAATATGTAGGAATTTTGTAATAAAATTTCCGAAAATAACTTGGACAGTGTGATATATTTCCTCCAGTTGTGTACTTAAAATATCTCAAAAGTCTCCAAAGATTTTTTATTTCAGAGAAATTCCGATTTTAAATAACTGGCCGTCCCGGAAAAGAAATGTCGCGCCTCAGTGACGCAATGTCCGCTCTATCCTTTTTTTCCGACCATGTGATAGGATATTCCACCACACCGGATTTTTATTTTATTTTTTTACAACAACTTTATTGAGTTTTTTTTTTCTTATCACAATAAACAATAAAGACGTCTGACAAAGAATAAAAAAGAATAAAATAAAAAATATGACCCACCACACCGGAATATCACATGGTCAAACGCGGAAGTGGTGGTTACAGCGTTATTGCCATAGACTGTATGGTTATAGCTGTTATGGATCACGATTACTCTTTGGCGAGTATTGAAGTGCCAACAAAACGAAAGCGTCCATATTCGGATACACGCGGAGTCACGGACTGTGTGACAAACGGAGGAATAAAACCCGGATAAATATCGGCAGGCGTTTTCGAGATGGAGAGAGCTGCGCGACTATCTTGGACTTGACAGAGACTCTCTCGCGAGTGTATTGATAGACAGGTAAGACATGCAACTGTCAATAATAGCACTTATAAACAAAGTTATATTGCTCTTTGTACTTCGGTAAGGCTTTTTATCACGTGTGGTGACCGAGATTATGGCAGTACAATTAAATACAATCGGATATGTTGTTAAAAAATATATTTAGTCATTACTTGCAAATGTTCGTTCAAATTTACTTTTAGATATTGGTTTGAACACGTTAAACAACACGGCATTAACCATAAAAACGTAAAACTGCACAACATAAACCAAACAAATAATTTGACAAATAGCTGTAGGCTATGTTGTAACGGGATAATATAGCATAACATTTCACGTTCCTTGCAGTTCATTAATTATGATGACATAAAATAATACGATCAGACATACAGGTAATACAAAAACGAATAAATGACCTCATCCGTGATCATGATTCATTAATTCCATTTAGATACATTGCTATGGTGAGAACGCATTAAAAACGACATCTCCCATCGTCACCTCCTTCATAGCGTCATCAAGCTTCGCCTTTGTTATTGTTGGAAACTGCGCCCTCTTGTGGTCACATACAAAAGTTACATAGTGGAGCTTTAACGTTCCTATGTATATGGGTGCTTCTGTATGAGGGGTGCGCGCTTTTGATTTTGATGTCTTTGCAGCCCTGAAGAGAATATAGCCCATCTTCAGTTTTTATTTAGACTTCTCGGTTGATATTGCTCTGCTGTATTTCTTAACTTGGTAAACTCCGACGAGAACAAGTTAATCATGTATTGCTTGAACTGCATATAAGGTATTTAGCCTTTGTGAATCCATTCACAGGACTGCCCTGGAATAGGATAGAGCTGAACGTATTATAACCTGTAATCTTTTGTTGATTTGCTACAAATCTTTTTTGTTGTATAACCAGTATTTTAATCTTTTGTATAAATAAATGTTATTTTATAGAGACAAATATTGTGTATTTATACTTCAGCTCATCACAAGACAGTTCTATAAATATAATCACAGAGCATTATAGGAGTAGCTTATACTACTATTATTTCACAACATGGGGGCTCGTTTCCGGGATGTGTTATTAGTGAGTTAATACGCAGAATCTGTGTTAAACAATACATAGCGAAGCCAAAAAACACCATACAATCTATATGCACAAGCAGTGTCGCCGTAAGTGCAAAAGAGAAGTTACAAAGAGTGACTGTCTCATAATAACTCTAGAACAAACTCTCGGGGACGCCTGAGAAGGAAAAGTTATATTGTTATGCACGCAGTGGTAATAAAATATCTCGAGGACAGCGCTGTAGGACCAGAGAATACCTAAACTAGAAAACCTCAATACAAAGAGATAATTACCAAAATAGTAGCTTCCAGAGAAGTAGACACACAATCATGGATAAAATAACTAATATTACTTTGCTCTCACAAGAAGAAATAAGCAAAAAACTACATGAAGCAGGGCAAATAGAAGGTGAAGAGATAATGACTACCGAAGACACAATATACACCTCTAATGAAAGGGGAGTAGGTAGGTTAGCCCAAAATGTTGCTTCAAAAAATTTAAATAAGAAAGTTAACGTGGAGATTGGAGATAGTGATATCACTATACCAATAATACTTAGTGCAAACGTGCGGGTAACTAGACATGGCGAACCTGATCCAAAAGCTATAACGAGGGCCGGCTCTCTGTCACTGTCTGAATAAACGGACAAGGAGGGGGGCCATAGGATATGATTTAAACCACATTGAAAGATTTTATGAGAGATACGCTTTGGAGACGGGAACGAAATCTAAACCACAAAAATTCCTAACTAAATTTAGTCCCCTGCTATCAATTTCAGTAGAAGAAAAATAGATGAACATTCAAACTCAGAATATACGGAGGATGAAGAAATACCTCCGAGAAGGAGAGTTAATTATAGGAAATCTCGAAGTCAATCTCGTGAGCGAAGAAGCAGCTCTCATCAGAGGGAGCATGACAGTTCGGGAGGCAGAAAATTTCTGACATGCCCTGGGCTTGTATTCGGTCCTCGAGATTCACAGATGGCAGGTTTTAAAGGGACTAATGAGAAAATACTAAAATTGGCTGGTGGGCCGACTGCTGATGAGATTTTGGACCTGCCAGAGACTAGATTGAGAGCAAAAACTGATATGCTAGCAGAACAATTCAATTGTATGCAAAAATCACTGAGTTATTTGTTGTTAGGGGAACCTAATGCTGGGTACACACCAAAAGATAATTGGGCTGATTTTGGGCCGATTTCCCCCCTTCCGACAATCCTAGCTATGTCCCGATTATCTTGATGGTTCAACAGATTATCTTATCAGATTTTCTTTTGGTGTGAGGTGTGTTAAGAGTGTCCGAACCTGCTCGGAAGAACGTTGGAGCCGCCCCGATCGCAAATCGTAAATATTAAACATTGTGTGGGGGGAACTCCGAGGACAAACGCGCGCACGTTCTGGAGATTATCACGTGAAACGGAAAAATATCCAATCAGAATGTGAGATGATGGAAGACACGGTCATTCTCTCTCTCTCTCTCTCTCACACACACACACGCGCGCGCACACAGACACACACACACACACACACACACACACACTTCCAGAAAGCTGAGTGTTAAGGGTTCAGTGATGGATTAAATAACTATAGAGGGATTAAATAACTTTGCGACAATAAATCCAATAAAGAATAAAGAAAGACAATAAAGAAATATATATATATATATATATATATATATATATATATATATATATATATATATATATAGAAATATAGCTGCGAGCAGCGATTACGGGCCCAAGCCGGTGGCACCGCAACCCAGGTGCCTTTAGTTACCTAAAGGCACCGGGGTGGCAGTACCGCCGGCTTTGGCCCTCCATCACTGCTCGCAGCTATATTAGGGGTGTAACGGTACGTGTATTCGTACCGGACCGTTTCGGTACAGGGCTTTTGGTTCGGTGCACGTGTGTACCGAATGACCGAATGCAATATTATGTGTGCGGAACATAGGTACATTTCATGTTTCCACACGAACATATTAAGTGGCGGAAGCCTTCGCGTTCAGCGCAAATCCCGCCCTGCAGCTGATTCTAAAGTTTTACCCATAGACAGTATAAGAAGGTTTTACCCGTCAAAACACTGTAACCTAAACCAATGAAATCGACTGCAGGGCGAAAAAAAGCTTTTCCGCTCCGTGTGCGTCGCCGCACTCTCCGTTCCGTGTGTGTGTGTGTGTGTGTGTGTCGGTGCGCTGCGCTCTCTGCTCAATGCTCAATGTTCAATGTTCGACTCCGTGTTTGCGCTGCGCGTTCTGCTCTGTCGTTAACGGCCCAAACACTCCAATCATGTACCGATCACGCACTGGAAAAGCAAAGTCCCCTCAAATAAGTTGAAATTTCTCAGTACTAAACTTCTGTTTGCTGAGCTGGTATAGTCACGCTAGCAACAATGGCAAAATGACCTGCTCTGATCACATGCTCTGGTAATAATAGCTTTGTAGGACTATATTTTATTTTGTTAATTAGTAAAAAAATGAAAAAAAAAAAAATCTTAAATTGATTATGTTGATTGATTATTGAAAAATAATAATACATTGATATATTTATGTTTAATATTATTTTAATATAGGGCTATTTTCTGTTCCTTTTTTCCCCCGGTGTTTCATTTAATTAGGTGATTCTAAGTTTAATTATTGATGATTACAAGCTTGGAGGAATTGCAATTAATTACAGCAAATTGTGCAATTAATTAGTAACATTTTTTTTAATCGACTCCCAGCCTTAATTTTTAAATATGATCAGGCCTACAAGCTGGGATTGGTAATGCTGCACTGTAATCATAGTTATTTATTTATATTTTTCATTAAATGTATTATGTGATATTGGTTTGAGACAGAGTATTTTATTTAGTGGAGAACTTTGCAGCAGTATTTTATTTCTTATTCTTTTTTTTTATATATATATTTTATTAAAAAGTGTTTAAAAAAGTGTAAACAAATTGTTAAAAAAAGTTTATAGTAATAAACAACCTGCAGTTTAATGTTTGCATTTCTTTCCCTTACTGTACCGAAAATAAACCGAACCGTGACTTTAAAACTGAGGTACGTACCGAACCGTGATTTTTGCGTACCATTACACCCCTAATATATATATATATATATATATATATATATATAAATGTATATTCTGATTTTATCATACACTCAAAATATTCCACAACAAATCCTTTAAATGTAATGATATTCAGAACGGAACAAGAATAAAAACATTTAAAAAAACAACAACTATAAACAAGCCAAAACGAAAAAAAAAAAAAAATGTACAAAAAATAAATAAAATTCAAGCAATCCATGGCATGATTTGTTTATTTTTTGGACTAAAACATTCTGGCTGTTTTTAAACTCACTCAAACATAATTCTTAAATTATTTGAATTCATTGAATTCATAATTATTTGAATCCTTTGAATTCATAATTCAAAGGTTAACTATCTTTGTGAGGACTCTCCATAGACTTAATGGTTTTTATACTGTACAAACTGTATATTATATCTCCTTACACTAACCCTACCGCTAAACCTACCCATCACATAAAACTTTCTGCATTTTTACATTTCCAAAAAAACTCATTCTGTATGATTTCTTTTCTTCTCATTCTTTTCGAATGCGCATGCGTCGCGTCTAAACGCGTTGTTGTCTTTGGAGCTCCCGATTGATTTATAATTCTTGATTTCTCTTTAAACTCACTTACAACGAACATTTTCTAGTTTTCCTCACCTCATAGTTACAACGCGGACTGTTGAGCAGACGCATCTCAAGCCTATTAGTGATCCAACGTCGGATACTCTTATAGGTTACTCCTGTGGATCACGGCTGAACGCGTCTTCTCCACACTCACTTACGGTACAAACAAACATTTTTTCGCCTATCGTGCGTCTACTCTACACCTGTACCACTAAAAAGACGGATTATATCCAAGACTTCAGTCATAAATTAGTATTAATATTGATAGCATCACTGGTAGCGTCGTTGCTAACTTAACTTACTGTCCATCTGTTAAAATGGCGAATATATCAGATGTAAGTAGTCTACCTTTTGGTGCAGGTGAGGACACATTTGAGCTACACGCGTTGCAGTCTGAGCTGGAAGCTGTTGAGAAACAGATCCACGACCTTTTAGTGAGAAAAGCCGAGCTGATAGACCGGCGGTTAGCTCTTGAAACATCACGCGCCGATGAACACAAATCAGTGATCAACGTTACTAACCCGCTGACTCCGACCTCGTCTACTCCGTGCGTTACTCAGCATCGGTCACGAGCGTCGAGGCCGCGATCAGCTATGGTCTCGTTTACGCCGGCTCCAACATGCCACCACGAAGCCTGGATATTTCCGCAGCGGAAGACGCGAGTCAGGTCTAGACCAAGAAAACTCTCTCCGACCCTCCCGGTTTTCGAGATATCCACACAAAACCGCTTCTCCCCTCTTCGCGAAACAGAACGCGATGCTGTGATCATCGGTGATTCCATCGTTCGACACGTACAAGCTACGTTAAATAAAAGTAAGGTGCATAGTCACTGCTTTCCTGGTGCTCGTGTTTCTGAAATCGCTGCTCACGTTCCCGAGATTCTGAACGAGCGCGTCGGAACTGTGGTCCTGCACGCGGGAGGGGCCGACATCAGGCTGCGACAGACAGAGGTTCTGAAGAAAGACTTCAGGAATCTGATCGATACGGTACGCAGCACATCGCCTGATATAACGATCATTGTGTCAGGACCGCTTCCCACGTACCGACTAGGTCATGAAAAGTTTAGTAGATTATTCGCGCTAAATGAATGGTTAATATCATGGTGCAATGAGCAGAAACTGCTCTTTGTAAATAATTGGAATCTGTTTTGGGAGCGTCCTAGGCTTTACCGTGCTGATGGCTTACACCCAAGCAGATTCGGATCGGATCTTCTGTCAGATAACATCTCCAAAATGTTAAATACCTTTTGACTAGTAACCAAAAGTTCAAATCATAGTCTCTGCTGCACCAAATTAACTGATATAAATAGTGTAGAACATTGCATAGAAACTGTGTCTATTCCTCGTTTAGTGAGATCAAATAATAAATCTACTGCAGGATCTAGAAAAAATCTAATTGTTATTAAACCAGAAAATGTTGCTATTAGTAACCAAAAACAATTTCTAAAGCTAGGTCTTCTAAACATTAGATCACTCACACCTAAGGCAGTTATTGTAAATGAAATAGTCACGGATAATAGCTTCGATGTACTTTGCCTTACTGAAACTTGGCTTAAACCTAATGATTATTTCGGTCTAAATGAGTCTACTCCATTAGGATACTCCTATAAGCACGAACCCCGTCTGATTGGTCGTGGCGGCGGTGTTGCAGCGGTCTATAGAGATATTCTCAATGTTACTCAGAAAACGGGTTATAAGTTTATTTCGTTTGAAATACTTGTACTAAATGTTACGCTCTTAGATGTTCAAAAAATGTAAAAAATCCATATTATCTCTAGCCTTGGCTACCGTATATAGACCGCCTGGGCCTTACGCTGATTTCCTAAAAGAGTTTGCAGATTTTCTCTCAGATCTATTGGTCAATGTAGATAAAGCATTAATTGTTGGAGATTTTAACATACACGTAGATAATCCAAATGATGCGTTAGGGGCTGCGTTTATAGATTTATTAAATTCCTTTGGGGTCAAACAAAACGTCACCGGACCAAATCATCGTCTTAATCATACACTCGATTTAATTATATCATATGGATCCGATCCAACCGATATAGATATCATTCCACAAAGTGATGATGTCACTGACCATTACTTGGTAACTTGCATATTACGTACTGCTGTATTATGTCATGCGGCGCCGCGTTTTCGACCAGGCAGAACAATCCTTCCATCCACCATAGATAATTTCTCTAGTTGCTTGTCTGATCTGTCTCAGCTGCTGCCTGAACCCAAACAAACAGATGAACTAGAAGAACTAACTAGCACTATGAGCACCATTCTCTCTAGATCATTAGATGTTGTTGCACCCGTTAGATTAAAAAAGGTCACAGAGAAAATTAAAGCACCATGGTACAATAATACTACGCATGTTCTAAAGAGAGAAACCCGTAATTTAGAGCGTAAATGGAAACAAACTAATTTAGAGGTCTTTAGAATCGCGTGGAAAGACAGTATGTCACGTTATAAAAAGGCCCTAAAAGCGGCCAGGGGTGAGCATCTCCGCAAACTAATAGAAAACAACCAAAACAATCCTAGGTTTTTATTTAACACCGTGGCTAGACTAACAAATAAACAGACGTCACCCGAACAAAATATCCCGTTACAGTTTAGTAGTAATGATTTCATGAACTTCTTCACTGAGAAAATAGAAAACATCAGAACCACAATTGTAAACGTTCAATCCTCAATCGCACCTTATAATTCAGCCTCAATTTTCCCCCCGCAAGAACAATTACAGTGCTTTACAACTATAGAACAAAAAGAGTTAAATAAACTTATCACTTCATCTAAAACAACAACATGTTTATTAGATCCTATACCAACTAAACTACTGAAGGAAGTGTTACCTGTAGTGGAAGAGCCTCTCCTCAATATTATTAACTCGTCTTTATCTTTAGGTCATGTTCCAAGAACATTTAAACTGGCAATGATAAAACCTCTCATTAAGAAACCACAATTAGACCCGCATAATCTAGCAAATTATAGACCCATTTCAAATCTACCTTTTATGTCTAAAATACTAGAAAAAGTTGTGTCCACTCAACTGGGCTCTTTCTTGCAAGAAAATGATATCTATGAAAAGTTTCAGTCAGGATTCAGGCCGCATCATAGCACTGAAACTGCGCTCGTTAAAATCACAAATGATTTACTCTTAGCTTCTGACCAAGGCTGCATCTCAATACTAGTTTTACTTGATCTAAGTGCTGCGTTCGATACTATAGATCATACAATACTCTTAGATCGACTACAAAATTATACTGGTGTTCAAGGACAAGCATTAAGCTGGTTTAGATCATACTTATCAGACCGCTACCATTTTGTCTATTTAAATGGAGAAAAATCGATCATAACTCCAGTAAACTATGGAGTGCCGCAGGGATCTGTGTTGGGCCCTCTGTTATTCTCAATATATATGCTGCCACTTGGAAATATTATAAGGAAACATGGAATTAGTTTCCATTGTTATGCTGATGACACTCAAATATATATTTCATCACGGCCGGATGAAAACGCTAAATTATCCAAATTGACAGAGTGTGTTAAAGATATAAAAGATTGGATGACGCGTAATTTTCTTTTATTAAATCCAGACAAGACAGAGGTAATACTTATCGGTTCAAAAAACCGCCAACAGAACCTCTCACAATACAACTTTGACATCGTAGGATGTCCTGTTACTTTATCCTCTACAGTAAAAGACCTTGGTGTTATACTCGATTGTAACCTGTCTTTTGAAAATCATATTTCGTATGTTACAAAAACAGCCTTTTTCCACCTTAGAAACATTGCTAAGCTACGTAATATGCTATCAGTTTCTGATGCAGAAAAGTTAGTTCATGCATTCATGACCTCGAGACTAGATTACTGTAATGCTTTATTAGCCGGTTGTCCTGCATCCTCAATAAACAAGCTACAGTTAGTCCAAAATGCAGCCGCTAGAGTTCTTACTAGATCAAGAAAATATGATCATATAACACCGATTTTATCATCACTACATTGGCTACCTATAAAGTTCCGTATTAATTATAAGGTATTGCTATTGACTTATAATGGCTTAGCTCCAGTCTATTTAACGGATCTTCTATCACCCTATAATCCATCACGCCCTTTAAGATCAATAAATTCGAGGCTTTTGGTCATACCTAGGATATCCAGATCAACCAAAGGAGGGAGAGCATTTTCACATTTGGCTCCAAAACTCTGGAATAGCCTTCCTGATACTGTTCGTTACTCGGACTCACTCTCCCAGTTTAAAACTAGATTAAAGACGCATCTTTTCAGCCAGGCATTCATATAATATTGTTAATCTCACAGTTTCAAACTACAATCCGGCCTTTAGTTTATAAATGCCAGAGGAGAACTGGCCCCCGACTGAGCCTGGGTTCTCCCAAGGTTTTTTTTTCTCCATTAGGTCACCTGATGGAGTTTTAGGACACCATTAGGTCACTTGATGGAGTTTTTCGGTTCCTTGCCACTGTTGCCTTTGGCTTGCTCAGTTGGGGATATTTTGGGGATATTTAATTTAATTTTATTCTATCAATCAATAAATTCCACTAGAAACAAAATTTGTTGTATTATTTTATTTTATACTGTGAAGCTGCTTTGATACAATCTGTATTGTGAAAAGCGCTATACAAATATACTTGATTTGATTTGATTTGATTTATAAGCTTGTTTACCCATGGGGACCTCTATTTACGTCCCCACTGTGACACGAGTCCCCATGAGTCTGTGTGCATTCAGGTTGAAGTCCCCACCGGGATAAAAAAACATGAACAGACACACACACACACAATCTTGACATCGCAGCCTGTTCATTGTAGACTTAATAAAATATAATAATAAAATATACAACCTAACATATAAAAATTACACTGCTCTGTTTAAATAGTCAGTAGTACATTTCGTACATTCACAGTAAGCACCGCTCCACTGTGATGTTTCCAAGTACATTTTTGCACGTGTGAAGAGGATGATTTTTTCCATCAATATTGGAACACGAGTGAAGTACAAAGCCTATAATTAAGAATAGTTTAGCATCCAAATACATGGCAAATGTTGAAACATTTTCATTCTAATGATGTCACGTAAATTACAGAAAACAAAGGGAGGACTCTTTCCGCAAAGGGAAAAAGATATTTATTACAAAAGAAACACTAAACACAAAACAAAACCCACGAGGGGGAAAACATAACTAAATACAAAACAACAACTTCAAAAACGAACATACCAAAAGGGGTCACGGGAGAACAGGAGACGTGTACAAGACAACGATCCGACACAGACTGCAAACACAAGGGACAAATCAGGCAGGTAATGAGGGAACAACAGGTGGGACAAATGAAACCAATAATGAGATAACAAGGAGGGTGGGGTCAAAACAGAGACAGGAACACAAACACCACATGTGCTACACAAGACAGGACAGGCATGTGACATTACCCCCTCCTTAAGGAGCGGCTACCAGACGCTCCACTAGGGACGGGAGGGACAGACCAGGGCGGGACGGGAGGGACAGACCAGGGCGGGACGGGAGGGACAGACCAGGGCGGGACGGGAGGGACAGACCAGGGCGGGACGGGAGGGACAGACCAGGGCGGGACGGGAGGGACAGACCAGAGTAGGGCAGGGGAAATGGACAGTTCGGGAGGCCAGGGCGGGCCACAAAGTTCGGGCGGCCAGGGTGGAGACCTTCCCTAGGGCGGCCAGGGCGGAGACCTTCCCTAGGGCGGCCAGGGCGGAGACCTTCCCTAGGGCTGCCAGGGCGGAGACCTTCCCTCGGGCGGCCAGGGCGGAGACTTTCCCTCGGGCGGCCAGGGCGGAGACTTTCCCTCGGGCGGCCAGGGCGGAGACTTTCCCTCGGGCGGCCAGGGCGGAGACTTTCCCTCGGGCGGCCAGGGCGGAGACCTTCCCTCGGGCGGCCAGGGCGGAGACCTTCCCTCGGGCGGCCAGGGAACAGGCACCGGCTCAGGAACAGACATCACCGGCTCGGGCACTGGAACTGGCACCACCGGCTCGGGCACTGGAACTGGCACCACCGGCTCGGGCACTGGAACTGGCACCACCGGCTCGGGCACTGGAACTCGCACCACCGGCTCGGGCACTGGAACTGGCACCACCGGCTCGGGCACTGGAACTGGCACCACCGGCTCGGGCACTGGAACTCCCACCACCGGCTCGGGCACTGGAACTGGCTCGGGCACTGGAACTGGCACCACCGGCTCAGGCACTGGAACAGACACCACCGGCTCGGGCACTGGAACTGGCACCACCGGCTCGGGAACTGGCACCACCGGTTCAGGAACAGACACCACCGGCCCAGGAACAGACACCACCGGTCCAAGTGTGTGCGTAGCCCACACACACCACATGGCTGTGGCCATAATGGCCAGTGTCGCGTTCACTGAGGGCTCAGGAACAGACGCCTCCGGCTCCGGCTCAGGAACTGACACCACCGGCTCGGGCACTGGAACTGGCTCGGACACTGGAACTGGCACCACCGGCTCGGGCACTGGAACTGGCTCGGGCACTGGAACTGGCACCACCGGCTCGGGCACTGGAACTGGCACCACCGGCTCTGGCACTGGAACTCACACCACCGACTCGGGCACTGGAACTCCCACCACCGGCTCGGGCACTGGAACTCGCACCACCGGTTTGGGCACTGGAACTGGCACCACCGGTTTGGGCACTGGAACTGGCACCACCGGCTCGGGCACTGGAACTGGCTCGAGCATTGGAACTGGCACCACCGGCTCGGGCACTGGAACAGACACCACCGGCTCGGGCACTGGAACTGGCACCACCGGCTCGGGAACTGGTACCACCGGTTCAGGAACAGACACCACCGGCCCAGGAACAGACACCACCGGCCCAGGAACAGACACCACCGGTCCAAGTGTGTGCATAGCCCACACACACCACATGGCTGTGGTCATAATGGCCAGTGACGCGGTCACTGAGGGCTCAGGAACAGACGCCTCCGGCTCCGGCTCAGGAACAGACACCACCGGCTCAGAAACAGACACAGAAACAGACACAAGCACAGGCACAGACTCAGGAACAGACACAGAAACAGACACAAGCACAGGCACAGACTCAGGAACAGACACTGGCTCCGGCTCAGGAACTGGAACAGACACAGACACTGGCTCCGGAACTGGAACAGACACAGACACTGGCTCCGGCTCAGGAACAGACACTGGCTCCGGCTCAGGAACAGACACTGGCTCCGGCTCAGGAACAGACACTGGCTCCGGCTCAGGAACAGACACTGGCTCCGGCTCAGGAACAGACACTGAAGGTTTGAAGGGCGTCTCCAGGATCCGAGCTAAACGCTCTAAATAGCTGATCAGTGCCCCCCCGGCCATGAGAATGGCCATCTCCCGATCTGTCTCCGACTGGGCAGACGTGGCTTGAACCATCTCTGGCTGGGCAGATGTGACCTGAACAGTCTCTGACTGGGCAGACGGAACGTGAACAGTCTCGGGTTGGGCCACTAGACTCGGGACCACCAGACTCGGGACCACCAGACTCGGGACCACCGGAACAGGGACCACCGGAACAGGGACCCCCGGAACAGGGACCCCCGGAACAGGGACCACCGGACTCGAGATCGCTGGAACAGGGACCACCG
Organism: Scardinius erythrophthalmus; assembly: GCF_964197995.2. Lineage (NCBI taxonomy): Eukaryota > Metazoa > Chordata > Actinopteri > Cypriniformes > Leuciscidae > Scardinius > Scardinius erythrophthalmus. The sequence continues at coordinate 1,848,182 of NC_138244.1, forward strand.
GAACAGGGACCACCGACATAGCCACGGAGGGGTTCTTTCCTCTCCTCCTCCGTTTCGGAACCACCGGAACTGGGACCACCGGAACTGGGTCGAGGAGGGGCCAGAGTGGAGAGTGGTCTTGAAATTCCTCTCGCCCACCTCCTCTACTGCGGCCTCCACGGGTCCCGCGAAATATGACCAACCGGTAAGGATGGCTGACGCAAAACAGTCGTTCCGAAGCTTTGCGAGATCCCGAAGCGCAGATGTTTCGAAACACTGAGCCGAAGCGTGATTCAAAACACCCATGTCACGTGACTATGGCCAAACGAAGCCTCGAAGTGTTTCACTAGTCAGCGTTTCATCAGGTGTGGTCCGCCGAATCAGCGTTTGATTGACACGGTCGGGAACAGACCACACAATCGCACATCTGTATAAAAGTGAAATCAACGCATATTGACCTCGTGGGTTTTTGTGAGAGGAGTTTGATTTTGAGATAGCGGATTTTTGGTGATATAGTGACAGTGCGATTTGATTAGTTACAGGCTATTTAGGCTTACATTTAAATTTAACTGGAATTTAAATTAAACTGGAAAGAGATAGCAGTAATCTTTCCTCATTTGTATGTCCTAGCAAAAAAATATCTTTGCATGCCAGCAACAAGTGTCCCTTGTGAGAGGATCTTTTCAAAGGCTGGAGAAATTATCTGTAAAAAAAAAAGAAGTAGGCTAAGTCCTTCCACAGCAGAGAAATTGATATTTTTGAATAAAAATCTCTAAAAAAGTGAGACATTGTGGCTTGATTTCTTTTATTAATATTAATTTTGCAGGACCAAAATAACATTATGCACAGTGAGGAGCCTATAGGTTACAAGCTTCACATATTAGAAAAATACAATAATAAAAAAACAACACATTTTTTTAATGGCTCGTCACGGTTGTTTCAGATCAACACCTGCAAGTGACCACTAGGTGTCACCGTTGAGACGGGTGTCGGATTGATTCGAAGCCTCGAAACCATATGGCCCATTTGGTTCAACTGTTTCATTGCTTCACGAAGCCTCGATCTGCCCATCACTACCAACCGGGTCCCCTCAAAACTTTGCCTCCTCTCCCGCTCGGTGGCTGGGGAATAGACCCTTTGCTGAGTCCTTGACATGGTCGGATCGTTCTGTCACGTAAATTACAGAAAACAAAGGGAGGACTCAAATGCAAAGGGAAAAAAATATTTATTACAAAAGAAACACTAAACACAAAACAAAACCCACGAGGGGGAATACAAAACAACAACTTCAAAAACGAACATACCAAAAGGGGTCACGGGAGAACAGGAGACGTGTACAAGACAACGATTCGACACAGACTGCAAACACAAAGGAACTTATAAAAGGGACAAATCAGGCAGGTAATGAGGGAACAACAGGTGGGACAAATGAAACCAATAATGAGATAACAAGGAGGGTGGGGTCAAAACAGAGACAGGAACACAAACACCACATGTGCTACACAAGACAGGACAGGCATGTGACAAATGAGAGGGTTACGTGAGCCCAACACTGCTTACTTTTGTTTTTATTTTTACATTACATTTAAAGGATTTGTTGTGGAAAATTTTGAGTGTATTATAAAATCAGAATAAGGTAAGACAAGTAATATTTTCTGTCTTATATATATATATATATATATATATATATATATATATATATATATATATATATATATATATATATATATATATATTCTTGTTACATTTATGTATATATATATATATATATATATATATTCTTGTTACATTTATGTATATGTATATATATATATATATATATATATATATATAAATATAGCTGCGAGCAGCGATGGAGGGCCCAAGCCGGTGACACCGCCACAAAGGCACCGGCTTGGGCCCGCAATCGCTGCTCGCAGCTATATTTTGTGGTCTATCACATTTTGAAAATCTTAAAAGATTTAAAAAATCTTTTGGTGTGTACCCAGCATAAGAAAGATAGACAGGAACCCACGATAAATGACATGTGGAAACTGAGAGATATGACTCGTAGAATTGCACCGCTAAATAAGGGCAAAGCCCCAAGGAGCAAGGAAGAAGTTGAAATAGATAGTGGGAAAAATAGAGAAATTACAAAAAAGTGTAAAGAAATGAAGACTATAAAAAACCCAAGTAGATACTGTTATGAGGAAGAAGAAGACTTTTCTGATCACCAGACAGGATCAGAATATTCTGGGTCTGAGTCAGAAGGAGAAGTGAGAGAACAGAAAAAGGTCCTTCTGCTCAAACCGAAACTTGATTTATCACTTGTGGCGTTAATCGCACAAAAAGAAAAGGAAAAAATAGAATCAGAACAAGAAGAGGAAGCTAAAATCCATAAGCCTAGGCGTGATCCTCCAAGACAGGCCAAAGGTTTAGTTTAGTTTAGTTTAGTTTAGTTTAGTTTAGTTTAGTTTAGTTTAGTAAGATCCCCATTAGCTGCTGCAAAAGCAGTAGCTATTCTTCCTGGGGTCTATAGACTTCAACAAAAAAATTTTCTTATAACATAAAACAATACATTATACAGACAAAAATGGAGTGCACACATTCATACATAATAATGCAGCAACGTACTAAAAAAATAAAACGATAAAACAACAGCTCTACATTATTCATTATCACAGTACACAGTTACAGCTATACTACTATAGGGTTCATAATTTTCACAATGTTTTCCCTCTCTTCAACCATTCATATCAAAAAAGCAATACATATAAATAATAACAATTATTCTAATGTAAATAAATAAAGTCTTAATCTTTTACGAAAAGTCATTGCATTCATTCCCAAAATCAAAAACTGCGGAAGAGAATTCCATGCCACCATTGCTCTATACAGCACTGTCCTTTGCATAAGGTTAGTTCGACATGGAGGTAACAAAAAGCGACTCTCTGTTGACTGACGAGTGAAATATTGATGCACAGCACTAAAAAAAGACAGTCTGCTGTATAGTATTTCTGGCATTTTTGTAACAATAATTTTTCTAACAAAGTTAACAATAATTAATCCTACTTTTTACACTTAGCCAAACTAACCTAGTATTCAATTCTCTAACACTAGTCCTGAAAGGGCAACTCAAAACTACCCGAGCTGCTTTATTTTGAGCAACTTGCAATTTTCTTAAATTCATTTCAGTTGTACTTGACCAAATAATTGAACAATAATCCAAATGTGATAAAACTAATGATTCTACTAATATTTTCATCACTCGATTTGGAATAAATTTTCTACAATGCTTGACAACTGCCAGACTCCTGCCCATTTTCAATAATATTTGATTTATATGACTATTCCAATTTAACAAACTGTCAACAGTCACACCGAGTAGCTTTACCTCAGTAACCTGTTCTATTACAATACCCCCCACAGTCAGACTCAACACAGGCGGATCTTTTAACAAATACTTGGATCCCAACACCATACATTTACTTTTCCCTGCATTAATCACCATTTTATTGTCCCTAATCCAATTTTCAATTAGTTTCAGTTCAACTTGTAAAATTTTATTAAGTTCAACAAGGGTTTGCGCGGACGTATAAATTGTAGAGTCATCTGCATATAGAGCCATGGTGGAATTCTCTAAAACAAAAGGCAGATCATTTGTAAAGATAGAAAATAAAAGTGGCCCAAGCAAGGCAACTCCCTTGTGGCACACCACAATCAAGAGTCTGTATATCAGAATTACTCCCATTAAATGTTACAGTAAATTCTCTATTGGCAAGATAACTAATCCATTCAATAGCAGATTTTTCAAAACCAAAACAGATTAACTTTTCCAACAAAATGTCATGATCAAGTACATCAAAAGCAGCACTCAGATCTAACAATACTGTTCCAACAATCTTTTTATTTTCAATATCTTTTATCCATTCCTCAGTTATCTGAGCCAAAGCTGTTGTTGTAGAATGTTCCTTCCTATATGCATGCTGATAAACAGAATTTAAATCATTTATACTAAAATACATACTGATTTGTTCATAAACAATTCTTTCCGTAATCTTACTCAGAATGGGTAAAATACTAATAGGTCTACTATTTTTTCCCGACAGTGATTCCTTATTATTCTTTATAAGTGGCATAATTTTAGCGACTTTCCAACTAGTAGGACAAATGCCTTTATCTAAACTTAGATTTATTATATAACTTATAGGCATAGCAATCACATCAGCTACTAATTTTAATAATTTTGCATCAAGGTTATCAGCACCTGATGGTTTCTCCTTCATTACTTTTAATAAATTCTCAACTGTAGTAGTACTTACTCTTTCAAAGTCAAATTTGCATGCTTTATTTCCCATTATTTTATTACATATTGTTCTATTATTTAAATAACTTTTTTGTTTCAGATTCATACCTTGTCTTAAAGTTAAAACTTTATTCTTGAAATAAGAACTTAAATGATTTGCAATATCACTGGGTTTAGTCAAAAAGGATCCGTCAACTTCAATAAAAGATGGCACTATTTCAGCTTTTCTCCCCATTATTGTATTAAGCATACTCCAAATTTTATTACTATCAGATTTTGCCTCTTTAATCTTATTTTCATAATAATTTATTTTTTTTGTTCTGTTTAGTTTAGTAACATAATTTCTTAATTTCCTATACTTATTCCACAGGATACTGTTGCCTGATGCGATTGCTTCAGCCTTTAATTCATTTCTCAGCTTTATGTGCTCCTTAAGTTCTAAATCTACCCAGGGAGCAGCAATGGTTCTCACAGTTATTCGTCTCAATGGCGCATACAGCCTTTTTCCACCTTAGAAACATTGCTAAGCTACGTAACATGCTATCTGTTTCTGATGCAGAAAAGTTAGTTCATGCATTCATGACCTCGAGACTAGATTACTGTAATGCTTTATTAGCTGGTTGTCCTGCATCCTCAATAAACAAGCTACAGTTAGTCCAAAATGCAGCTGCTAGAGTTCTTACTAGATCGAGGAAATATGATCATATAACACCTATTCTATCATCTCTACATTGGCTACCTATAAAGTTCCGTATCAATTACAAAGTATTACTAATGACCTATAAAGCCCTAAATGGCTTAGCTCCTGGGTATTTAACGGAACTTCTATCACCCTATAATCCATCGCGCTCTTTAAGATCACAAAATTCGAGGCTACTGGTCATTCCTAGGATATCTAAGTCCACTAAAGGAGGGAGAGCATTTTCACATTTAGCTCCTAAACTGTGGAATGGCCTTCCTGATATTGTTCGAGGCTCAGACTCGCTCTCCCAGTTTAAAACTAGATTGAAGACGCATTTCTTTAACCAAGCATTCACATAATATTTACCTTTTATACTACAGGTGAATCAGAATGAATGCATTATTGTTATGAACAGCAGCTACGCTAATTATTTTCCTTCTGCTTTTCTTTTGTTATCTCGGGACGCTAGTCCCGAGGTAAATACAGATTGTCAGCTCCAGTTTGTATCCAGCCTCCCATGGAAACTACAGATGCCCCAACACCCGTGCAGAGACGACTCGAAGCCTGTGAAGAGACGACTCGACGCTGGCGATATGTTTATGCCCTAAATTATTGCATGTTGAACTAACTGTATTTTTCTATGTACATTTCTATGTCTTTTTCTATGTACAATTATGCCCTAAATTAATGCATGTTTAACTAACTATTTTTTTTATATGTACATTTCTGAAATGCACTTTCTGTAAAGCTGCTTTGAAACAATATGTATTGTGAAAAGCGCTATACAAATAAATTTGAATTGAATTGAATTGAATATTTATCCATGATTGTCATTATTGAACTAGTAAAAGCCTCTAAGGCTCTATCAGGATCATCCTCAACTAACATCTTTGACCAATCAACATTTCTGACTTCTTCACAATATTCATTTTCATTAAAGTGTTTAAATATCCTTTTAACAATCATTTTCTGCCCTGATTTGGGAACCTTAGTTTTCCTATTAATTGAAACTAAACTGTGATCACTAAAACCCACCGGCATAGAAATTGCTTTTGAACATATGTCTGCGGCATTTGTAAAAATTAGATCAATACATGTAGCTATTTTTGTACCATCAGATCTATAAGAAACTCTAGTTGATTTTTTAACAACTTGTGATAAATTACAGATCTCAACTTATTTTTTTAACGAACAATTATTCAAATGCCAATCAATATTCAGGTCTCCTAAAAAATATATTTCATATTTTGTATCACAAACTTTGTCTAACATAGTACAAATCTTATCTAAATAAACTATAGGTACATTAGGTGGTCGATAACAAACACCAATTAGGACAGGCCGAAGATGTGGTAACTGTACTTGTAACCATAATGCTTCTACACCCCCAAAACCAAAATCATTTCTAATTTTTGCAGGTATTTGATTTTGAACGTAAATTGTAACCCCACCACCATATGCATTTCTATCATATCTATACAGATTGTACCTATTTATATGCAATAACAAATTGTCCATATTTGTATCTAAATGTGTTTCTGATATTGCCAGAATATGCACATTATTATTTGTTAGAGTTTCCGAAATATCCTGAATCTTATTTCTCAGACTACAGACATTTAAATGTGCTATGCGTAACCCTTTATTAATTAATCTATCTTTTACCATAACCGTTGTATCTGATTGAACATCTGTCAATAGTAGAGATGTACAACAACCATAAAAAACTTCTAACAGAAAAGCATACAGACAAACCCTCATAAAAACATACAAACAACCAAAACAACATACAAACACACACACACACACACACACACACACACACACACTCATGCACACCCCACTTGTCCACATTTATAAGCAAAACCAATTGGCAGCCAGGCCGTCACCAGACAAAAACATAAATTATTTTCACATTACTCTGTGGTAACGGGTACATAAACAAACTTATGATCATTTGGTTATTATGGAACATTCCGTTCTACAGTCTCAAAATTCTTCCTGCTACCTCTTATCGAGCCTCTTCCATCTCTTGTTTGTCCAGCTCAGGCTCTATGACCGTCTTTAGATATGTCTCTGCAGCTAGATGGTTGGAAAAATTTTTCGTATCTCCTCTGAAAGTCAGAATCAAGGTGGCAGGGTGAATTATGCCATGCTTAACTCCCGCACTCCATAGTTCTTCCTCACGTCCTGAAAACTCGCCCGTATTTTAGCCATCTCCGTCGAAATATCTGGAAAGCAGCGAAGTTTCATTCCGCGAACCTCTAGCACCCTTTCTTCTTTCGCAATCCGCACAATCTCATCTCTCACCACCAGCCTCTGCAGTCTTACTATCATTACCCGTTGTCCAGATTTACTCTTAGATCCAACACGATGCGCCACCTCCACCCCTGGCTCGAGCTGGAGCTTATCACTGAACAACTCTTTTAGCAGTTGAGACATATAACTTGTAGGATTTCCCTTCTCGACATCAGAAGTCAGGCCCATAACACGGACATTATATTTACGACTGTGACTCTCCAAGCGCTCAGTTTTCTCCTTTAGTTCATCATTATCTTTACGTAAACTTTCATTTACGCCCTCCAGTTTGGTTATACGGCTATCGAAGCTACACAATGAAGCCTCTATTTCACCAATTTTTGTAGCACAGCCAAGCACCTGCTCCTTAACAGCATTAAGCTGCGGTTGTAGTCTATTAATCACCTCATCGAGTTCCTCTCGCATTATCCTGCGAATCAGAGAGGTTAATTCTTCAGTGTTAGCCTCTTTAGCTGTCATGTCTGTAGCGATCACCTGCTGAGCGAGGTCCACTTCTCCGTGCTTTATTTGTGCTTTTCTCTTTTTGGGGGGCATAGCATACGACGAACCTCAGGCTTTAACAAATTTCATGCTAGATCAGAATGTTATTTGTCATTACCACAGTTTTTGTCGAATTAGTCAGAGACTGGCGTTATCCGGCATGCCTAGCCTTCGCGCATGCTCAGTTCATGTTGATCAAAATCAGAAAGGTGACAGCATAACTGCAATACAGTTGTTACAACATATGAAATTTCCTGGGGTAAAAGATGATATGGATAAAGCTAAAATTATAGCTGATTTAGGAAAGGATCTAAATGTTTCCACTTCCCTAATCGAACGTATTATTACATATAATACTGGGGTATGTATTAAACTGAACGTTCTACTGGCCCATCATGAAGAAGTCCTGGGGATAGATGAAGATGATGAATTTAGGAAAGAAGTAAAAGCGATAAGAAAAATGGGGTTATGGCCGTACCTTACTAGTAAAGCTCAAGATGGTTGGCCTGCCGACAGGATGCTAGTTAATATGAGGAAGCTAGCAGTAGAATTACCGGGCTGTAAAGTGATAAGTTCATTGGGGGCCGAGACAGATTGGAGCGAACTGTCAAAGTTGGACAGTAAATATTAAACTAAATATTTAAATAATATGCAAATTCCTAGTTCCTGTAACCGGAAGTGCCAAAATAAAAGCTTGAGGAGTTCAGTGTGTGTTTATAGAATGGTTTATAGTGTCAAATAACCAATAAAAACCATCTCATCCGAGGAAATGGACTCTTGGACATGGATTATCGTGATAATAACTACCTAAAATAATAAACACATTTGGAGAAACTGTATTTGAAGAGTAGACAGTGTCCCACATCCACATTTCATATGGCATGTTGACGGAAACCATAAGTTGATTAGGTGGAAATTGGTTGTTCATGGTGCCATAGACGGCTTCAGTAGGATGTTGATGTTTCTTCACTGCTCCAACAATAATCTTGCTGAAACTGTAAGAGACCTCTTTACTGCAGCTGTTGGACAGTTTGGCAGACCACTGCACATCAGGACTGATCACGGAGGAGAGAACGTTCAGATTTGGGAGGACATGCATGCGAGCAGGGGGGAAGGCTCTGTCTTAACAGGAAGTTCTGAACACAACCAGAGGATCGAGCGTTTTAACCGAGACTTGAACAAAAACTGCAGCCATATTTATATTATATTATATACCATATTTGATATATAGGCTTTAAGCAAGCGAACATGACAGAGAGTGATGAGTTGACAGACATTCAGTCAAAGTGAGCCCCCTCGTGGCTGGCTATTATGGCTACAGGTCATAAGTCCCACACTTTTCATAAAAGTTACACGGTCTACTCTTCAAATACAGTTTCTCCAATTGTGTTTATTATTTTAGGTAGTTATTATCATGATAATCCATGTCCAAGAGTCCATTTCCTCAGATGAGATGGTTTTTATTTGTTATTTGACACTATAAACCAGTGGTCAGGCGCGGATTTATGGGTGGGCCTGGGTGGGCACGTGCCCACCCAGATTGACCGGTGGCCCACCCAATCAGATTAATAAAAACAATTTAAATTTTTAATTTTAATAATAATAATAATGAATTAATAAATAATTTCATTTTAATAGTTTCCTGAGGACATTTATGAACAATAGCTACGAAAAATAGCTACAAAAGAAAAATATTATGTCGGCATATCACGTGTCAGTCCAGTAATGCTATCACGCAACACCACTCTCTACTTGCGACTCGCGTGACAGACAGATGAACTTCAGGTTTAAAGCAGCCGCGGAGGGCTGACTGACATGAGTACAAGGTAGTTAAATTCACTACCTACGTACCGATCTGCTATACTTGACATATTTATCAGGCGTGCGTGTTACATAGGCGTAATTTGCGAGTGGGGCGGGTGGGACATGTCCCCACCACTTTTTAAAACATTTCGCGGCACGAATGTACCAATTCTACAAATAAACATCTCCAGTTAACCAGCAGAGCATTCATTTCGTTCGTTTGTTAAATAAGAGACGATCTAGCGCTGAAATGTGTTTTTTAAATCAAGTGATGAAAGTGCTTGTTGCCGCTGCGATCAGTGGCGCGGATACAGTGTTTTCTCGTGTGGCTCGCGCACACACCGCACTGTCTTGACTCGACGCGCGCTTCAATCCGTTGCGGATACTCTCTATTCGTTCTGGTGAAATCACACATCATAATGCACACGTGTCCCTCCTTGATATACAACCACTGATGAACATAATCAGTTTTGATGGAAAAAAAAAAAAAAACTAGGCTGGTGTGGACTAGATCCCACAATCTCTGACACTGTTGGCGAAAGTTCTACCACTGGACCATTTAGGTGTACGTTGTTCAAATAAGCGAATCTATGTATTTTAGTCACACAACAAATCTATTATACAGCATATATTTGGCTACATCTCATTAAACGACAAATGTAGCATACTATTTAAATCGATGGACATCGTAATGTTATTGTACAATGTACATATATCTAATTTAGCAAAGTTACGCCACTGGGCGTGTATATAAGCTTAAAAAACCGAGGCCCCCCCGTATATTCACCAGGCCCACCTATTAATGACATTCTGTATCCGCCACTGCCAGTGGTTCTCAACCTTTTTTGGGCCAGCGCCCCCTATCCAATATCCAGGTCCCTGAACGCCCCCCACCACCAAACTAATGACCGGGCATGAACGAGAGAGAGTTAACAGATGAAATATGTGCAAAATTGTCTTTTATTAATACAACTGAACTATACAGTGATTCATTAAAAAAACTAGCAATACCAGTGTTTCTCACAGGAGTTTTGGTAAATCTGTGGTGGGTGGACCTCGGGCCTTCTAGGGGGGTTCGGGGGCATGCCCCCCGTAAGAAAATTTTGTGCATTTAAATGTTAAATTCATCAATCTGGTGCACTTTGAGAGTTCAAAATTAAAAGCTCCAACCCATATTCAGTGTGCAAATTAAACAAAGAAAAACTCAATCCTCTTTTAGTTGTGTCTGTCTATATTACACTACTACATAATAATAGTTATAATATTAATCCCATGATAGTAATAGCCATATATTGTAAAACAAATGCACTGAAAAATAAAGGATGGTCATTAAAGCGATAATGTTTGCACTTATAGGTTTTATTACGCATTTAGGAGAGTATTGCAAGAAGCTGCTTACATTAACCTTACTTTTGAAAAATAAATAAATACAATCATGATTTTTCATGAAAAATTATGTTAGATATATACCTAAAATACCTTGGTATCAGCTTGTTTTCATCAATGGTATAATTAATACAATTACAATTAATTTGGTTTGTCATGATTAATGTGTTCATAATCAGTAAAAAAAAAATCTTCTAACAAGAATAAACACATGAAAAACTAAATTATTATTGTATTATTAATTATTTTTATATCTTGAAACTACCCAAGGCAAGCAGCGTTTCCGCTCAGATGTGACGGCGGAATGAATACATTACCAAAATGTGAATATACAGTATTTAAATTATCCATCAAACTGTCATTTTCTCCTTACTGTCTTGCCAGTTAACAATAATGCCTGACCAGTAAATTACTTAGTGAACAAAGAAAACATTTTGGCATCAGGGATTATAATTAGTTAATGCCTAAAAATGTAAAAGTTTTACCTTATAAATAGAATTTAGTTTAATTAATTTTAAAATTCGTGAATGGGAACATGATTTATTGAAAATATTTGAAAAATTATAAGTGTTTCTTATGTCAATACTTTTTAATGGCTTGTCAACTTTCCATTCCTCCACGCTGCATGATTTTAGTCAGCGCGTGATTATCGGCACCACCGGATTGTTGTCAGCGTGAAACACATTTCTGAGCGTGTGAATGCTAATTCTTGTCAGCGCTAGATTCTAGTCAGTGATTGAGCGCTGGTCTATGACTGGAAAAATAGTAGAGTCGTTGCAAAAGTAACGATAGGCTACATGTTGCATTAAACTGGAAGATTTTAGAATGTTAGGCATTTTAAACTTTTGAATAAGAAATAATATCAAATCGTCAAAATACAACTCGTCAAAACTCCGCGAATCACAACAGGCGTATCGGTGAGAACACTCATTTAAACAGCACATACCCGAACTTGACTGCACATCATATTTTTGACATTATTGATACGGCTTTCAATCGTAATGCAATAGAGATGAACACAAAAAACCTGCATAATGTCTACCTACAACACTGACGGTGGACGTGCGGTCAGGAGTAACGTTAGAGCGGCCGCTGCGGACGGATGTTTTTTTTTTTAAGCGCTGTTGACATACAATTCTTTCACGTGCATAGACGCGCGTGCACACACAATATGATATCACACTCTGCGCATATGTTATAGCCTACTTAAAGTGTTTATTACAACTAAATTACTAAATGCTTAAATTGAATGAAAGTAAATGTGCGTTAAATATATTTAAACTCGTGAACGCCCCCCATTAACACATGAATGCCCCCCTTTCAAAAATCTTGCTTCCAACGCCCCCCGTTGTTCTCTGAACGCCCCCGTTGAGAACCACTACTATAAACCATTCTATAAACACACACTGATCTCCTCAAGCTTTTATTTTGGCACTTCCGATTACCGGCATTTTGAATTTGCATATTAGTTAAATATTTAGTTTCACCCGAAACATTTAGATTTAGATTTAACATTTAGATACAACATTTAGATTTAGATTTAACATTTAGATTCAACATTTAGATTTAGATTTAGATTTAACATTTATATTTAACGTTTACATTTAGATTTAATAATTAGATTTAACATTTAGATTTAGATTTAACGTTTAGATTTAGATTTAACAATTAGATTTAGATTTAACATTTAGATTTAACGTTTACATTTAGATTTAATAATTAGATTTAACATTTAGATTTAGATTTAACGTTTAGATTTAGATTTAACAATTAGATTTAGATTTAATATTTAGATTTAACATTTAGATTTAGATTTTAGCATTTAGATTTAACATTTAACATTTAGGTGTAACATTTAATATTTAGATTTAACTATTTAAATATCTCTAAGTTGACAAATATTGTTGTAAATGTGCTAAAAAGTGACCATCAAAAATTCATACCAGTTTTTTAAACACTGTTTGAAGCTAAATGTGGCAAAATGTTGCTGTTATTTTCAGCGTGAGCCGCTTTACAAACGGCACCCCAAAATGATTCTGACCCCTTGTAAATGTTACCTGTTTTTATCTGGTTAATTTCACTGATTATAATGTGTTATTTAATCCTACTTATTTTTTATTATTAATTTTCAAATGCACTGCTCTTGTTTAAAACAAGTTAATTTCATTCAATTAAAAGTAATTAGAAAAAAATAAGTTTAATTTAATTTCCATATACACTGTAAAATGAATACGCTATATCTACTCAATAAAATTGTGCAGATTACAAGCAATATTATTAATTAAATTGAACACATTAGAATTGAGTAAACACCAAGGAAATTCCACATCACAGAGGGTGATGTGCGACGTGTGTTTGAACGGGTGAACATCCGAAAAGCTGCTGGGCCGGATCGGATTCCAGGCCGGGTGATTAGAACCTGCGCATCACAACTTGCAGGCGTGTTTGCGGACATTTTCAACCGTTGTCTGTCTCTCTCTGTATTTCCCTCTTGCTTTAAATCCTCTGTAATAGTGCCAATTCCCAAGAAGAGCAAAATCATGTGTTTAAATGATTGGCGGCCTGTTGCCCTCACTCCAATAGTGAGCAAATGCTTTGAACGGCTTATAAGAGATTACATCAGCACTCTTGTTCCAAAAACTTTGGATCACCATCAGTTTGCTTATCGAGAAAATAGATCCACAGAGGATGCTATATCCACGGTACTCCATAACACACTCACGCACCTGGAAAATGAAAACTCTTATGTCAGAATTCTTTTTATTGACTATAGCTCGGCATTTAATACAATAATTCCCTCTAGACTGGTCACAAAACTCAGCAGCCTTGGTTTTCCACCTGACCTCTGCAATCTCATCCTGGACTTTCTAATTAACCGCCGTCAGGTGGTTAGGATGGGGTCCATCACCTTTGCTCCTCTAACCGTGAGTACCGGAGCGCCCCAAGGCTGTGTGCTTAGCCCTCTTCTTTACTCACTGTACACATATGACTGCACACCACTACACTCGTCAAACCTCATCATCAAGTACGCTGATGACACCACGGTAGTGGGCCTGATTAGAGGTGACAACGAGTTGTTGTACAGGGTGGAAGTGGAGAATCTGGTACAATGGTGTCAGGATAACAATTTGTCAATAAATGTGGCAAAAACGAAAGAGCTGGTGGTGGACTTCAGGAAGAGGAAGAGAGCTGAATTGACGCCTTTGATGATTCAGGGGAATGCTGTGGAAAGGGTGACCAGTTTTAAGTTCCTTGGGGTCAACATCACCAACAACCTCACCTGGGACCTACACACTACAGGAATAGTGGGGAAGGCCCAGCAACGCCTATTCCACTTTAGGCGTTTGAGGAAATTTGGCATGGGTCCCAATGTTCTCTGTGCCTTCTATCGGGGCACAATTGAAAGTGACCTCACAGGGCCCATCACCTCCTGGTATGGTAACTGCACTACAAACAGCCACAGAGCAATACAAAGAGTGGTCAAAACTGCTCAGAAAATATGCGGCTGTGAGCTTGTACCTATAGCAGACCTGTATCAGGAGAGGTGTAAGAAGAAGGCCCAAAGGATTGCCAAGGACCCCAGTCACCCTAACAGCAACCTTTTCCAGCGGCTTCCCTCTGGCAAGCGCTACTGCAGTCTGAGAGCAAAAACCTGCAGACTTAGAGACTCATTTTTTCACCAAGCTATTAGGCTTCTTAACAGGAGATAGACCCTTATTTATTATAGAGATGTAATGTACTGTATTTTATCATTCTGTTTATCATTGTTTATCATAATTTTATCATTGTTGTGTGTGTGTGTGTGTGTGTGTGTGTGTGTGTGTGTGTGTGTGTGTGTGTGTGTTGAACATATGGATATAGGCACCTTAAGCTGCTGCTGGTCAGGAGGGGGGGGGGGGGACCTAAGATTTTTGCTCTTGCATTGTATGTAAATATAATAAGAGATGCAACTTCAATAAACTGAAACTGAAACTGAAACTAATTAATAAAATTAATTCCTTAAAAGTTAACCATTTAAAGCTCCACTATGTAACTTTTGTATGTGACCACAAGAGGGCGCAGTTTCCAACAATAACAAAGGCGAAGCTTGATGACGCTATGAAGGAGGTGACGATGGGAGATGTCGTTTTTAATGCGTTCTCACCATAGCAATGTATCTAAATGGAATTAATGAATCATGATCACGGATGAGGTCATTTATTCGTTTTTGTATTACCTGTATGTCTGATCGTATTATTTTATGTCATCATAATTAATGAACTGCAAGGAACGTGAAATGTTATGCTATATTATCCCGTTACAACATAGCCTACAGCTATTTGTCAAATTATTTGTTTGGTTTATGTTGTGCAGTTTTACGTTTTTATGGTTAATGCCGTGTTGTTTAACGTGTTCAAACCAATATCTAAAAGTAAATTTGAACGAACATTTGCAAGTAATGACTAAATATATTTTTTAACAACATATCCGATTGTATTTAATTGTACTGCCATAATCTCGGTCACCACACGTGATAAAAAGCCTTACCGAAGTACAAAGAGCAATATAACTTTGTTTATAAGTGCTATTATTGACAGTTGCATGTCTTACCTGTCTATCAATACACTCGCGAGAGAGTCTCTGTCAAGTCCAAGATAGTCGCGCAGCTCTCTCCATCTCGAAAACGCCTGCCGATATTTATCCGGGTTTTATTCCTCCGTTTGTCACACAGTCCGTGACTCCGCGTGTATCCGAATATGGACGCTTTCGTTTTGTTGGCACTTCAATACTCGCCAAAGAGTAATCGTGATCCATAACAGCTATAACCATACAGTCTATGGCAATAACGCTATAACCACCACTTCCGCGTTTGACCATGTGATATTCCGGTGTGGTGGGTCATATTTTTTATTTTATTCTTTTTTATTCTTTGTCAGACGTCTTTATTGTTTATTGTGATAAGAAAAAAAAAACTCAATAAAGTTGTTGTAAAAAAATAAAATAAAAATCCGGTGTGGTGGAATATCCTATCACATGGTCGGAAAAAAAGGATAGAGCGGACATTGCGTCACTGAGGCGCGACATTTCTTTTCCGGGACGGCCAGTTATTTAAAATCGGAATTTCTCTGAAATAAAAAATCTTTGGAGACTTTTGAGATATTTTAAGTACACAACTGGAGGAAATATATCACACTGTCCAAGTTATTTTCGGAAATTTTATTACAAAATTCCTACATATTGGAGCTTTAACAATTTTTAAACAAAAATATCTGAATAACAGACAGACGTCAAAGATGAATTAAGAACTCTTTATTTTCTATTGCCAACATTGAAGACACCTGATGTTAACAAGCAAAATCACTGAAGGAGAAAACTGTAATGTTACAACCGTAATTTTAAGTTACCATCATGGGGATCAGTGTGTGTTTTAGTTGGGCTCTTTATCTTGAAACCATTAACTTTAAATTTTGTTTGGCTGTTGTACCTGAGTTATAACAGCCAGCTGAACAAATAGAAAAGGTGATCTGATGGTGTTGGTTGTGTTTTAACATAATCATTATTTTACAATCATTTGACCTGAAACACTGAAACTGATCACCTCTGAACATAAGCTCATTATTTATTCATGCAGCAATGCATGATGGGAGCCATGAATGAGTTTTGATTGGTGGCACCCAGAATGCACTGCAACATGCTTTATAATTGTCACCATTGTTGAGATTCACAGGCTGATTCTTGAAAAAATTGAGTAAATTCAACTTAAAATAGTTTAGCTAAAATATAATATTATTAATCTGAAATTACTTATAAAATATAAGTACAACCAATTTACAAAATATAAGTACACTCAACTTAAAAAATATATCTGGATTTAGATAAATTTATTTCGTGCAACCCCTTGACGTAATAAAATTAAGTAAATTCAACATAACATTTTTTTCAGTTAGATTGAATTTTGTGAGAGATTTAATTCCTGGTTACAGCTCTAAAGCAAAAATACTGTATAGACTAAAGCAACCGCAGGAAATGATTTTAGATGGGATGATAACCTAGAAAAAATCAAATGTGAAATAATTGATATGGCATTAGGTTCAGGTCGAATTATCAGACGAGATCCAGAGAAAAACCTAATTGTCAAAATAAAGAACACGGATGAAGACATGGAAGTTATATTATATATACCCCTGTGTATTAGTGGTATTAGAGTATTAGTGAAAAAGTTAAAGTGGTGAAACCAAGGGTTTTACATCAAACTTCCCATACAGTTCAACGGACAGCGGCCGCAGAAGGAAATCGAAAGGTGGACCGGTTTGTTCAGATAAGGGCAATCACTAAGGGAAGTGAAAGTGGGTTGCTGCAAGAGCTGCACGACAAACTGAAACACCCGTCCAAGCAAAAATTGCATTTTGTGAGAGATTTAATTAGGGCAACATAGGGCAACGTGTTTACATTCTTTTGAAACAAAAAATAGGATGTTTTAAAGGAAAAACGGGTACAGAAGAAATTGTTACAGACATTGTTTCCTGCGGTTTATCTAAATTACAAATGCTCTCAATGACAAATGCAGAAAAGTTAGTTTATGTTCTCATGACCTCAAGGCTAGATTGTAATTCTCTCCGACTTCGCCAGTCGGAAAAAGTCACTGAAATGAACATTAAAGAAGTGTATGAACTCACAAATAAGTGATACTTAGCAGTAGACTGTCACTGAGGTCAGATAAATCCCATCACATAGAGCCTCTTTCACCTAGATATCATCATATAGAGACTGTGTCTGTTCCCCGAATTAGGAAATACAAAAAAACCTCTCAAACCCATTTAAGGGTAAAAATTGTATTAATCATAAAAGCAGTTTCTAAATAATGGTCATTTACAATTTGAAAGCAAAATTGTTCGCACGCCAGAGCTAGGAATTGATAAAAATCACATGTTAATTGATTTGGATTCATACAATATATAAAGTGTTCAAGTGAGCGGAGGTGAATGAGGAAAAAGAGAGAAGAGAGGGAAGGTCAAGTCAATGATGAAATTTACACACACAGCCCAACGCCATAACGTGAAGATTTAAAATCTAAAGTTGAATGTTGAGACTGGTTTGTGTTCTGAATTTGAGAAGTTGCAGATGATAACAAGTGACAGACATTCACAGAAATACAATGTAAGACCCAAAATTGTTATACATAAATTACTCTGGTCTTGTGCTTTAATTGGGACTTTTAGTAAAACCACAAGACTTGAATTTAAATTAATTTAATTTAAAACAATGTCTTACCAAATAACTATGGCTAATCTTAAAGAGTGATGTCACATGGCTTTCCATGTACATTTCAATGTAAAAAAATATTAATTTTACAAGTTTGTTAACATTCTCTTGGAACTTGTAAACTTTTTTTCTTTTTCTTGAATGCATCATACATGAACACACCATAATCCATACTAGACACAAGCTGCTGATTCAAAAGTAATGTCAATCAAAAAAATCACATTATTTTAAAAGAGCTTAGGAAATATTTTTCTGTAGTTACAGATTTAAACTGTTAAAAGTACAGAGTAGGACTTTTTCTTTGACACTTGATAGTTTTTATATGCAAACCTTGTTTTTATCAAGCTTTGTAGTTTTCAAAAACAAAACCAAAACTGTATAAATGGGAAACGCATTATCTAAGGAGCAAAAAAGTGCTGCATGGGGTGGAAAATCTGTATTCTGAAAAATGTCCTGTGACTATTCCACTAAGTAATCAGGTGACTGTCACATGGCTATTTAATTGTTGTTTAAAAGAACTCAATGTTTGTTACCCACACCATGACACAAAAGCACTAAGATATCATTACACTTATATAACATATATGATATTTAACTCCCATCTATAAATAGAGTTCTGCATTGTACACTGACATTACACATACAGTAGCATATGAATGAGGATAACGAGAGGTTTTCAAATTGTTGCAGACAAAATTATGCTGAGAATTTATTTTTCAAATGGTGTCTGAATCTGATCCTTGCTTCTTCACCATCTTACTCCTGAATTTAGTTGCTTTGGAACTGGTTAACCAGCCATCTTCAGAAGGATCCCTGTAAACAACAAAGAGTAACTGTTATAGAATATTGTCAAGGGCACCATGATTTATTTATTTTTTTATTTATTTGAAATGTGGCCATTTTGCTTAGATTTATTTTAGTGTCAAAAAAGAAAAGAAAAAGAAAATGTGTAAGCATATTAAACAGGAAATGTTATTTACATCAGAATCACTTCTAATCTGTGCATATAAAACGCAAAAAGATTTGCTCACCTCACTTTGATCTAAAAGGTTAGCTAAAAAAATTATGCAGCAGGTTTTCAACAGGGAGGCAAGTGACCGTTTTGGCTACAAAAAAACGCAATGGAAGAGATGTCTCAGTATGCTAATAAACTGCTTTTGTGAGGAACCATGGAATAAATTGGCTGCCTGTCTGCTAATCTTTAAAATGTTTTTTTTTTTTTTTTTTTTATAAAATATTTCAAACTAAGTAATATTTAGAGTTTACTATGAATTAATAGATGTTAAGACTGTTACGTCTTCCCCTTAATCTAGGGGTAAATAGGGAATGAAGAACAAAAAAAATGGAGAGACTTCGAGGATCTCCAGCTCTCCAGTCCCAGAGTCACAGAAAAATGAACAAACAAGTTTCAGTTTCTTTTAAATCACTTGCAAATCACAAGACAATTTTTGCAACGAGTAGGATTCATTTCCATGGTATCCACACACATAGACTGAGTTGCATAAATTGGTTTAAGAGGCTCGCATTAGTGGGGTGTTCACTGCACTCAACTCACTGAGATCATGTTGGAAGTTCATTTCACCCCTTACAAAAAAAGAAATGTATTCAAGTGTGCTGCTATACTTCTTTTAAACTAAAACTAAGAAAAAATATTTTATTCTACTTTTTATGTACTTCTCAGAAGTATACTTAAATTGCATAAGCATACTTGACATACTGACAAAAGGAGTATATTTGGCCTATACTATAACCTACATGTACTCAATCTTTTAATAGAGATATACTCAAAAGTATAATTAAGTATTCAAAGTACTTGGCTTGTAGTTGTGTTTAATTTTTTGTTATTAAAAACTATTAAATACTTTTTCACATTGTTTTTCATGCTGTCTTATAAACGTAAAATGTTTGAAAATAATGATTTATAAAGAAAACATATGTTTCCTAATTCTGAGTATCTGATTTTTGAGTAAGCCACTGGTGGTCGTATTGGATCAATGCATGAAATTAATGACTGAGTCCACTGGTAGTGTACAGAGGAATTTACTTCAAATCTACTTAACTCTTTTCACGCCATTGACTGAATTTTCTGGCTATCTGTGTTTTCACTGTTATACGGTAGGGGGCGCTATTAAAGATCTTCTGAACGAGTACAGAATCTCCTGATCAAACACATGCGAAGAAGCAGCAGAAACAAGTGATAGCATATGTAATGATGACGTGTAACATGATCATGAACATTAAACTGCATATAAAGGTCCTTGCACACTGAATCCGAAATTTTCATGCGTTTTTTTCGTATCCGTCATTCTGTGGCTCTAAATTGTCAAAACACCATTCGCTTGTTACGGATGCAGAAAACGCAGAAAAATAGAACCCGATCCGATTTTTTTTTTGATGGACAAAAGTTCATAGTGTGCAAGTGTGATTCACATAACGCGAGGTCGTATTTATTTTTTAACGTGCGAAAATTTCGGACGTGAATTTCAGACTCAGTGTGCAATGGCCTTAAGTCAAAACTGCCTAATGTTACTGAATGAAATGTGGGCCCAGGACGAGCTATAGGACTGTCCCATACACAAAAGAATTATATTTGAAATATATTTTCAGGCTATATTTTGGAATATATGCAAATATTTGAAATAGGCCCAATAAATATATTTCATACTTATATTTCATATATTTTTGTTATATTTCAGAATATATTTCAATGTATTTGGAATATATGCCACATATATTTTTGACACTTTTGGGGACCCATACAGAAAAAAATACATTGAAATATATTCTGAAATATAACAAAAATATATGAAATATAAGTATGAAATATATTTATTGGGCCAATTTCAAATATTTGCATATATTCCAAAATATAGCCTGAAAATATATTTCTTTTGTGTATGGGGTGTAGCGTTGAGGTGTTGATGGACTCGATCATCATTCTGAATCTGATCTGGGTGTAGTCTTTGACAAAAACACCATTTTATCAGCTTTTTGCTCAAAATGTTGCTTTTTCTATGAAACTTGCCCACATTCAAGTCTTGATAAAAACAGAAGCTCCATTCTTTCTTCTGATATACGGTATATTACATGTTCAGATATGCATACAAGAAAATTTTGTGAAAATCATCAAAAATGTTGGCAGTGACAGAGTTAATGTACAGTTAAAGGTATATTTAATGTAAAAAAAACGAATACCTAAATAGGAACATAATAGTGTACTGTAAGACATCTGGGAGGATGCTAACTTTAGCCTGATAGCAGTAAAAGCGTACGTCCCACCCTCCCTGCAAATTGCCGTCCAAAGCCACGCCTTCTGAAAGCATGAACGCGCACAGACCAGAAGACCCGAGACGATGTTACTGCAATACATCATGTGTCATTCACCGTCACCGGTGACAAAACTTTATAGTACTTTATAGTGTAATAAACACTTTAAGTGCGCTATTTTAAAAGTGTTAGGACTATTTATAAGTTAAATTATTTTTTGTTTTTTTAAAACATACCCGCAGTGTGATGTCATATTGTGTTTGTGTTGCATTATGATAGAAAGCTGTATTAATAATGTCAAAAAATGTGATGTGCAGTCAAGTTCTGGTGTGTGTCTGCTGTTTAAATGTTTGTTCTCACCGATACGCTTGATGTGATTCGTGCAGTTTTGACGAGTTTAATAGACTTGATATTTTTTCTTATTCAAAAGTGTTTTTTGCTAGTGCCACTTGTTGTCGCTTCAGAAGGAAAGTTAGATTGTTGCCGTTTTTCTGTCATTCTCTCTCTGTCTGACAGCGTACGTGAACGCGCTGATGACTTTTTTTCAGAGGAAAAACTGTTTATAAAATATCTGTGTACATAGTAATATTCAGAAGTAAAGATTCTGAAAGCATTGAAGGAGATCCCATAATAATTTATTATAGCGTAGATTTACAGCAGTAACAATAAATTATATTTTATATGATATGAATAATATCATATTTTTAAATATGATTATTTTATAATAAATATGGTGATTATCGCTTAATATAAGGTGGACATCCAAATATTTAATATATGTTATACCATAGTTTGGGTGAATACTGGCGTAACCAGGGAAACCAAGTTTTTTTATTTTTTTTTTACTTTAGATTTCGATTGTAAAACGAATTAAAATATAAACTAATGTTTATGTTAACATGTTAACTAATATAAAAATGTGTTATTTGGCAAGTGACCATGGTATAAGCGGGTTAATGCCCGACGAGGTGTCCATTGTCAGGTATTAATGGACGACAGCGAGGCGTGAACTGTCCGACGCGCAGCGGAGGGCATTAACCCGAAGGGCATTAACCCGAAGGGCATTAACCCATCTGAATCTAACCATATCTATATTTATTATCCTATATTTATATCCTATATATGCCTATATTTATTATCATGTTAATTATTGGGGGCAGTTGTGGCCTAATGGTTAGAGAGCCAGACTTAAATCTACAACATTTAAAAAATGTCTCGGTTACTCACGTAACCTCGGTTCCCTGAGATGAGGGAACGAGTATTGCGTTAGCTAGCTTACGCTATGGGAAAACTCCTTTTCTCGAGAATATTGAAGCAAATCTTTAAAACACAGTGCAGCAGCACAGCATACATGAATGAACGGACAGAGCGGTCATTGGCTGTGCTGCGGCAACTGCACAAACCTATGGCGAGGCGGCTCAGACGCGCGAACCAATGAGTAGCCTACACTTCGCGCCTTAGCATGTCAGAGCCCGCCAGAATGGGCGCGGCCGAAGGCTATAAAGCGCCCATCTCGAGCCATGTAAATCTAGGTTTAAACGACAAAAGCAATCCCCAGATAAAGCACAAAGCACGGTGGGTTACGCAAATGGCTTAACTTCACTCATGTAGTGGCCCGAAGCAAAAGCCTGAGGCTGTAAGAGTATGAACCCAAGCCGGTAAGTGACGGGCTTTAATAGGGTAAACAAAGGTGGGCCTAAGGAGGGCCACACTATATGATGTAAATATATATATATATATATATATATATATATATATATATATATATATATATATATATATACCCAGGTGAAAAATAATTCTATTAAAAATATACTTTAATAAAGTGTAGGCTACTTAATAAAGTATATTTTCTACATTTTGTACTATTTTCGTCAAATCCAAGTATAGTTAAGTGTATTAAATTATGTATTAACTTCAACTTAACATCTATTTGACTACACTTCTAGTGTAAATAGTATACTAAAATGGAACAACTTTTTTTAAACTTCAAGTGCACTAAAATACACTAATGAAAATCAAGATTCATGAGCAATTAAGCACACTTACAGTACAATTGCATTGTATCGCCATTCTAATGGAAATACACTTAAAAAGGCATTGCAGCACAAATTATAGTTGTTTAATTACATTTTGTGCATACTGCCATCATACTTATAATTACTATAAACTATGTTAATTTAGTATGCCTCTGTAATATTTCAAGTGATCTACAAATGCACTTCCTAACTATATTTAGTGCTTTTAAAGTGTCCTACTATGAGAATAATAATGTTTTTGAAGTGAAGATCAATTACAAACATCATAGACACGTACTTTCAGTACAATGTTATTATAGTGTAAGGTAGAAACAAATTGTTTGAAGTATATTTCATCTTTCAAAAATTATACTAACTCTGTATTACATTTTTGTATTTTAACATATTTTATGAAAGTACTCTGATATGCCACTAAAAATACACTTATTTTAGAGTGTACTGTATAAAGTGTACAGAAGTCACACTTCTAATGAAGTGAGATCATAGATCAAAAATCTACTTCCCATAAGTACACTGAATTGCCACTCTAAGTATGTCAAATGTAATACACTTAAAAAAAAAAAAAACTTCTATACAATTTAAAATACATTAACAACAAAGTACACTTTCAAAAAGTACATTTAAAAAATAATTTGATTACTGGCAAATTAGTATACTTACTTTTTGGACTCTAAAGTTGAACTTAACTACATCTTTTTTGATGTAACAAACACACTTGTTTTATACTTCATGTACTTCATTCATATTTCTAATACACTAAAGTATACTACTTTTTTACCTGGGTATATATATATATATATGAGAACTGTAGTTCTGTAGAACCATAGTTAAATCCGGAACAGATACATATCGGGCCCGAGTTCAAGGGTACTTACACATTTTATATTCAATGTGCTTACACATTTTATATTGAAAGAACCCTAGTATGTAAATTGGGAACTTCCAAGTTATAATACCTGATAAATGTGGACTTCGAGGTCCAGCCGGTCGCCGCACAAATATCTTCAATGGGTATTCCACTCGACCAAGCCCATGACGAGGCCATGCCTCCCGTCGAATGAGCTCTGACGCCTAAGGGGCAGTGAAGGCCCTTAGACTCATAAGCCAGCGCGATAGCGTCAACTATCCAGTGCGATAATCTCTGCTTTGAGACAGCAAGCCCCTTGGTGCGGCCGCCAAAGCATACAAAAAGCTTTCGTCCTCTGGTGAGGAGAGAGCTGCTCTGACGGGGATAGAGAGCACTTTAGGAATATATCCATGTCTTGGCCTAAGGACAGCTCTGCAGTCGTTAAGTCCAAACTCAAGACAGGACGCGCTCACTGACAGCGCGTGCAGATCGTCCACTCTCTTAACTGAAGCGAGCGCCAGTAAAAGAGAGGTTGTGAGCAAGAGATGTGTAGTGAGTGCTCTGAGTGCGGCTCACGGAAGCTTCCAGTTCAAACTCCACAGGCCCCGATGTGTTCTTCTGTCATGTCTCGCCCTTATGAGCGTGTGGCTCTGGATATTTTGGGCCCACTTCCCAAAACCGCTGATAAAATCGGTATGTTTTGATACTATCTTTTCTAAGTGGACAGAAGCTTTTGCTTTACCAAATCAGGAAGCACGATCGGTTGCTAAGGTGTTAGTGGAGGAGTGGGTTTGCCGCTATGGTGTCCCTCGCAGCCTTCATTCTGATCAAGGCAGAAATTTTGAGTCTACTCTTTTTCAGGAACTTTGCAGATTATTGGAGATCAATAAGACGCGTACGTCCCCCTATCACCCTCAGTCAGATGGGCTTATTGAGCGTTTTAACAGGACTTTGCTTTCTATGCTAGCAATTTTCGTGGATAAGAATCAACAGAATTGGGATTCTTTATTACCTTATGTAATGATGGCGTATCGTAGTAGTGTCCATGCCACTACTGGCTTTACCCCTCATAAAGTGGTGTTTGGGCGGGAAATGGTATTATTGGTGGATATAATGTTGAATGTGAACTTGGAAGAGGCTTTTGAGTCTCCAAGTGAATATGTGCAACGTATGGCAGGGATTTTGTCCACTGTTGTTGGGGCAGTACAGCAACATCAGTTACAGGCTTCTTCCCAGCAGAAAAAGTATTTTGATTTTCAGGCTCAAGTACAGTATTATTCAGTGGGAGAACTAGTCTGGGTTTGAAATAAGGCTCGGAAGAAAGGGGTTTGCTTTAAATTACAGAGATGTTATAAGGGCCCCTTTAAAGTAATCGAGCGGTTGTCTGATGTGCTGTATCAGTTACAGTCAGTTGAGGGAGGGGCTACTACAGTTGTTCATTACAATCGGTTAAAACCATATGTTTCTCAATCTGTTTCAGAGAGGCTGGAGGGGAATGATGAGTAGGCACAATTACCGCAGCAATTGGTTGACCCGTCGACCCTTCAACAATTGCCCCTGGTCATGGCCGATAGATCGCCATCTGCAGAGGGAAAATCTTGCCCGGTGGGAACAAGGGAAGGAAACCTTCAAAAGAGGTGTGGTGCAACCGGGGGTAGGCTGGGGTGGTGACCTGTTGAGAACGTTTTGGGTGTCTCTCAGGGACAATAGGTCCTCCGGAGATGAAGATAGCTAGTTAGCTAGCTGCCTCTGGGTGAGATAGTTGAGTTGTAGAGGAGGGGAAATTAGTGTCATCGACTACCTCAGAATATTGCGCGGTTGACGCCCACGTGCTACCGAGATTCTATGAATGAATGCCCACATGCTACCGAGACTCTATGAATGCCTTGACGCATACGACGGATGGATTTTATGAATGAACTTTAAGTTCCGCCCCTGGACGGTAGAGTGACGTCTTTGGTGAGAAGACGGGTTGCTGCTCGCACTACTCACCCCCTACGAATGAGTCTTCTCTGCCCCGCGAGAGGGAAGTGTTTTTAATCTATTCCTACATGAATTGTTTTGACTGTGTATTGTGTAACGGACAGCGGGTTGAGAGAGGGAGGTTGGGGAATTGAGAACGGAGGAAACACGCCTTACGTGTGTTCACTGTGTGCTGTGCAGGCTGGGGTGCTATGTTGAGTATTAAACACTGTGTGACGTATTGAGCGTGAACACTCTCTGTGTGTATATGAAGTGTTGTGCCTTGCAGAGTTTCCCGTGTTTCTCTTCCCTGGCTCCATATCTGTACCCGTATGATGAGTTTTAGCCTCTCTATTTGAAATAAAGTGTAAATTCTCTTTGATTAAACCGGCTGGCTGTTCTTTGACCACCGTAGGGCTGTTTTGAGGTTTATTACAGATGTTTCAGGTCTGCAGACGGAAGCGGCTCGAACGGGGCGCCCTTTAGTGCTTCCAGGACCGTGGAGAGGTCCCAGATAGGCACAGAGGGGGGTCGCGAGGGATTCAGCCTCCTTGCCCCTTTAAGGACGCGCACGATGAGTTTGTTCCTTCCCAGTGAATGTCCGGCCACAAGAGCATGATATGCTGTTATGGCCGCCACATATACTTTGAGCGTGGAGGGGGGCCGTTCTCCTGTGTGAGGAGGTCTCTCCTCAGAGGAATCGGCCAAGGGGCTGTTTCCAGCAGTTGTGCCAACTCGGAGAACCATAACTGGGTCTTCCAGAGAGGTGCTATTAGTAGCACTGCACACTTGCTTTCCCTGATCCTCTTGATGACCTGTGGCAACATCGCGATCAGGGGAAAAACATATAGCGGATGGCTCGGCCAGTCGTGGGCGAGCGCGTCCTTGCTCTTTGAGAAGTATGTTTGGCAAAGAGCATTGTCTTCTGAAGCGAAGAGTTTGACCTCTGCCTCGCCGAAGATGCTCCAGATTAGCTGAACCGTCTGAGGGTGAAGGGACTATTCCCCGGGGGGAATTTTGTCTCTGGATAACATATCCGCGCCCTGGTTCAGGATGCCTGGCACGTGCGCTGCCCTCAGCGAGCGCAGGTTGTGCTGAGCCCATATGATGAGACTCTTGGCCATGGTGTGCAGGTTGCTTGACCTGAGACCGCCCTGGCGATTTATGTAAGACACCACTGCCATGTGGTCCGTTCGGACCAGGACATGGTGGCCTTTTAGGTATGGGAGAAAAGCCTTGAGTAATAGAGCGACCGCTCTCATCTCTAGACAGTTTATATGTAGGCGCTTCTCTGTGCTTGACCAAAGGCCAGAGACCGGCCTGCCCTCGTAAAGGCAGGCCTCCCCAACCTAGGTTGAGATCACTTTTCTCTTTGAAACCACACCCATACTCACGCCAGACTGCAACCAGTCGGTCGTTTTCCAGGGAGTCAGGGCTTTTATACAACCGTGACTCGCTCTGATCAGTAAGTGGCCCGATCGCCACATGTGAGCTGATACGAGGGGTTTTAGCCAGCGTTGAAGAGGACGCATGTGCAGTAGTCCTAGCTGGAGTACTGATGATGCTGAGGCCATGAGACCTAACATCCTCTGAAATCTTTTCAGAGGAGCGAGAGCGCCCGTTCTGAAAGATACCGCTATGCGTTGAATGGTGAGCGGGCGCTCCCGTGTGAGGCGTGCTTTCATTTGTATAGAGTCTATCACCATACCCAGGAAAGAAATATTCTGGCTGGGGGACAGTGTGCTATTGGAAGTGTTGATCATGATCCCCAGGCATTCTAGATGGCTGAGGAGCCAGGATCTGTGAGTTATCAGTTGTGCCTCCGATTGAGCTATAATCAGCCAATCGTCGAGGTAGTTCAACACTCGCACTCTCCGCTGTCTCAGGGGGGTAAAGTGCTGCGTCTATACACTTCGTAAATGTACGAGGTGCTAGCGATAGGCCGAAGGGAAGTACCGTGCACTGGTAAGCCTGCCCCTCGAAGGCAAATCTCAGGAATGGCCTGTGATGGGGCAATATTTGGATGTGAAAATAAGCATCTTTCAGATCCACTGAGAAAAAACAATCTCCCAGGTGAATTTGCGCGAGGATATGCTTGGTTGTCAGCATCCTGAACGGACGTGTCATCAGCGCTTTGTTCAGGTGTCTGAGGTCTAGAATGAGTCTGAGACCGCCATCCTTTTTTGGGACGAGGAAGTAACGGCTGTAGAAGCCCGACTCGCTTTGAGAAAAGGGGACTGGTTCGACAGCTCCCTTTTCTAACAGTTACAAGTTAGGTTTTAACTTTTTCAGCGAATCCCCACTTCGCTGACCTCTGGATTAAAGCTACACACCACCGTCGAAAAGCCTTCAGCGGATCAGCACCTGCTTCGCAGTTTGAGGATGCCGGCTCTACCGTCACCGCCTTCAACCCGCGGTTCTACTGTGCCATCCGGCACGCTATATCCTTTTACAAACACATTAGTGTGCTATATAATAATTTTTTAGTAAATGTATATTATAATATTATTATAGTAAATGTTTTATTTTTATTGTCTTTATTTAAAACAATAATAATTAAAATTTTTGATTATTTAATTACTTACAAGCTTTTCATTAAACTCCTAAACCCCTGCAGATTCAGAACCCTGATGTTGATAACAAAGAAGGAAATATTTTGTTTCCTCTTTGTATTTTTATATCAATATGGTACAATAGTAATAAGTAATCTAAAAGTAGTCAGATTATATTATCTCAAATTTGTAATGTAATGGATTATTTATGTTAGTAATACATTTTTTGTCATGTAATTTGTAAGTACAATTTGTAAGTAATGTACCCAACACTCTCTTTTGCTTTTGTGCAGAATTGTTGCACATGATATATAGCACTAACTAAATATTTTTTTATTAGGTTCATATTGATTATTAATCATTCAAAGCGCTGTCAGGGCATTTCTATTTACCTGCCATGTTTGTAGTCCCTTTAAATGTGTTTGTAGTTCTTAACCGAATCATCCTCCAAAGCGCAACAGGTTGTGTGTAATATCAACTGTTAGAGTTTGAATGGATCCACACTTGGACACACTTATTCTAATCTAACATGCCATTTATGATGGATAGTATGCATACTGGGACACAGGGTGACTATTGAAATAAAATCCATATCTGTGTCCATTTACCACAGGTAGGCTACAACAGTTCACCAGCCTCATCATGTGGACCTTATTGCATTACAACTAAACAAAATAATGTTTTGGTTGCATGTCTTCTGAATCCCATGAGCTTTCTAAGGGATCACTTACACAGAATGTTCGTTTGTAATTTGTGTAAAGAAGAAAATCATGGTTTATGAATCAATTCGACGGAGCTCCAAATACAAACAACGCGCGCAGTCGCGACTCAATAATGAACTGAATACATTTAGAAATAAGCAAGGTGTTTGTTGTAACGAAAAGGTTCTATTCATTAATTTTGATAAATTATTTTCAATCTGATATCATCAGACAAAAAATCAGAACAGAATATTTTAATTTGCCTACATCATTTCACCCGTGTTACAGCATTTTTTAATGAAACACAAACATCAAGGTAAACAGAAGATGGAAAATATAGAAACTTTAAAGAAACCTACCAAAGTGTTTTGTTCATGATGAGCAGAAATCATGTTTAGATATTTATTTTAGTGGGCATCTGATTTGCTTTACGAGTTCTGTATGCTTCACGCAACCTGCAAAGTTTAAAGCACTGCCCTGCGTCTCAATGTCCATACTATCCATCCCAAGCAGTGTGTGAGATTAAAATAAGTGTCCCAAAGCATAGTATGTTGAAGAGAGTATGCCAGAAGTCTCCAGATGATCTACTATTTCCGGTGGATTTTCTAAGTGTGGATCTGTGCTCACTATAAAGGCTATTATTACCCACAATCCATTACGCTTTGGAGGAGGAACTACAAACACGTAAAAAGTGTTGGATATGCGCCACCGACAGTAAGAAGTTTAGATAAAGGTTTGAGTGACTAATCAAAGTTTAACCTGATAAAAAAAATATTTATGTAATGTTATCTGTGTTATATTTCATTTGCAATACCAATGTGGACTTTTAAAACATCCATTTAGCCATTAACTATTAAATGCATCATTATGAGGAGAGTCTCCACATGATCAATGTGCTTCTACATTTTTATCCGATACAGTAGGAAATGAAATGAAATGTGGAGGATTTTAACTGTGTAAGATGATTGACAGCTCAGTTTACTGTGTCAGGATGACAGAGAGCAAACGTTAAAGACGCAATTGACGTGTTAGTATGTCCCAAAGCTTGTCTACTCTTGTGCTACACACTCAGAAGTATCTACTTTTTCTTCACAAATAGAGTACATACTTTTAGGGGGTAGTATAAGTAGGTGAATTGAGACACAGCAACTTGTTTTAGCTCAGTGGATGATTGACGTGAGTAGACGGAGCTAAACTGTGGTCAGGGACACATTCAAGATGGATAGAGATTTTGGTCACATGCGTTTTTGACAACCTCCATACCTTAGTGTTTCAAGATCACAGCCAAAAAACACAATCATTTATACTACTAGAACTATAAACATAGTTTTTACTGCTTAAACTTAATTTAAACAATGGAAACAATATGCAATTTTCAGTCATAGGGCCTACCTCCTCCACCACCCAATCTCATCACAAATATAAGAGTGCTTGTATGTGTGATCTTATAAAACCCCAGTGTTTTCTCATCCTCCAGTTGCTTTGCTCCAAAAACCACTCGTATTCGGTCTGGTTCTAACAGGAAGAGAAAAACACACTGATGTTACAATGTGACTGTAAATGAGCATTACACAGTTGAGTGCTTAAGCTTGTGTACAGCTTTTGTCTGCTGTTCATAAACACATTGCTGAATTGAAACACACATAAGAGATAAATGATCTTATTTCTACCCTTCCGAACATGCATAGGGCATAGGATATATATATATACCAGTGGCGGCTGTTGGTCTTTCAAAGAGGGGAAGCTCATTTTCGGCCTACATCATAAAAATTATTAATTTATTTATACGTAAATTCTACGTTCCTTTTCAAGAAAATGCTCTGTGAAAAATGAATGTAATAATATAATAAAGGTATAAATAATAATATAATAAAGTATAATAATAATGCTACTAATAATAAGATATTTTTTTAATTATTTTAAGAATTATTTTTGAATTATTACTAATAATAATAATATAAAAAATATAATAAGTAATAATATAATAAAGGTATAAATGTATAATTGTGTGAAATGTATTATAAAAATTGGCTAGCAATTTCGACAAGCAAATACCAAGAAATAGGTTGCTGCAGTTTGTCTTTGAAAAATCCACGATGGGACTGAGCTCGAACAGCTTCAACATCAGCGACTTTTTATTGTATGAAACGTACTCGGTTACTAACGTAACCTCGGTTCTCTCTAGAAGAGGGAACGAGTACTGCGTTCGTAGAACGCTGCGGGAAAAGTCTCTTTTCACGAAATACTGAAGCAAAATTATCCTTAATTTTCATATTTGTAAAACGCATTGCGGCAGTGCACAGCCATGGCGAGACGGCTCGCTCACTCATTGGCTGTTCTGCGGCAACTGCATGAGCCTATCGAGCGAGGGCTGATGCAACATCAGACCAATGAGAGCGCTTCGCGCGCTCCTCGTCACATCCCGCCGAAACGGGTGTGGCCATCCCCTATAAAAGGAGCTCGAGTAGGCTGATTCAACTGGTTTTCATCGCCGAAGCGAACCAGAGCGAACCGCGCGCACGGCAGGGAACGCAGTACTCGTTCCCTCTTCTAGAGAGAACCGAGGTTACGTTAGTAACCGAGTACGTTCTCTTACGAGAGTTCTCTCGTACTGCGTTCGTAGAACGCTGCGGGAACCACTTGTAAGACGCCGTGCGTGCTGGGATGAGAAAACACCGACCACTGGAAGCTAGTCCAGGTATACAGTGCATAATCACCCGGTAGACTTCGGAGAGTCTGGAGGGGGGGGGGGGGACAACCACCCTCAGATAGCTGCGTCCTAAGACGCGATATAACATCACATAGGCAGGGGGAGGCCTGGCTAATGTGGGAAATGTGGGTCTTACGCAAGTTTGCCCAGATATATGCGCCCCTAGGCGCGAAACAGCACCACATAGGCAGGGGAAACCTGGCTGATGTGGGAAATGTGGGACTTACACACTTTCGCCCAAATAGGTGCGTTCTAGACGCGATATAACATCACATAGGCAGGAGGGAGCCTGGCTAATGTGGGAAAAACATGGGTCTTACACAATTCTGCCCAGAAAACTTCGGCGGCGCTGTGCGCCTGCGATATCAGTGCCGTGTTTAGACAGCTGACTCGAATACACCGAAATACTTGGCTTGCAAGTGCGGTGAAGTCTTCGGTGACGTTGTGCGCCTGCGAAATCAGTGTCCTGGTTAGACAGCTGATTCGGCTAAACCGAAAACAACCTGGCCTGCAAGGCGGGAACTTCTAGGTTGTAGAACCTAATGAATGTAGACGGCGAGGCCCAGCCCGCCGCCGTACATATTTCCTGTAAGGAAATCCCGCTAGACCAGGCCCACGATGAGGCAACGCCTCTCGTGGAATGCGCTCTAATGCCCAAGGGGCACTGAAGGCCCTTGGTAGTATAAGCCATTGTTATGGCGTCAACCACCCACCTGGACAGGCTCTGTTTCGAAACAGCCGTTCCCTTGGAACGTCCACTGAACGAGACAAAGAGCTGCTCCGTCTGTCTGAAGGCAGCGGAGCGGGACACATAAGCTCTTAAAGCCCTAACGGGGCAAAGACAGCTCGAGTCCCCTTCCTCGTTTGATCCCGGCAGGGCAGACAGGGAAATAACCTGAGCCCTAAACGGAGTGTTGAGGGATTTCGGCACGTAGCCGTGCCTAGGTTTGAGTATGACTTTGGAGTCATTGGGCCCAAACTCCAAGCACGTTGGACTCACAGAGAGCGCGTGCAGATCGCCTATGCGCTTCACCGAAGCGAGGGCCATCAAAAACACCGTTTTGAAAGACAGATGTTTGAGGCTGACAGATTGGATAGGCTCAAAGGGGGGACCTTTCATGGCTGCCAAGACCGTAGAAAGGTCCCACACCGGGACTGAGGGAGGTCTGGGGGGATTCAGCCTCCTAGCTCCCCTGAGGAAGCGGATGACTAAATCGTTCCTTCCCAGTGACTGGCCTGGCGTTGCTGTTGAGCACGCTGCGATAGCCGCCACATAGACTTTGAGCGTGGAAGGGGATCTGCCCTTGTCCAACAGCTCTTGTAGGAAGGAGAGAACCTCCGTCACCTCACAATCGAGGGGTGACAGGCCCCGAGTTGTACACCAGCTGGAGAAAACCGACCACTTCGAGGCATAAAGCCGCCTGGTGGAAGGCGCTCTAGCCTGAGTGATGGTGTTCAGCACTCCATCCGTGAGACTAACGGGTAACCGTTGAGCGTCCACGCATGAAGGGACCACAGCTCTGGGTGTGGGTGCCAAATCGAGCCCCTGGCCTGCGAGAGGAGATCTCTCCTCAATGGCACTGGCCATGGAGCGGAGTCTGCTAACTGCATCAGGACTGGAAACCAGGCTTGGTTGTCCCAGAACGGTGCTATAAGCAGTACTGGGCATTTCACTTCCCTGACTCGCTCCAGCACCTGAGGTAGGAGGGAGACTGGGGGAAACGCGTATAGCGGGCAGTGCGGCCACTTGTGGGACAGTGCGCTGTCGTTCTTCGAAAAGAACACGGGGCAATGAGCGTTTTCTGGGGACGCGAATAGGTCCACCTCCGCCCTGCCGAATCTCTGCCACAACAGCCGGACTGTTTGTGGGTGTAGAGACCATTCGCCCGTGGGAACGTTGTTCCTGGACAGCCTGTCTGGACCCAGGTTGAGTGTCCCGGGCACATGCACCGCTCTGAGCGAGCGCAGGTTGCGCTGAGCCCATATAAGGAGGCGCTCGGCCAGCCTGAAAAGGGAACTGGATCCGAGACCGCCCTGGCGATTTATGTAGGACACCACGGCCGTGTTGTCCGAGCGGACTACGACGTGTTGGTCCATGATGTGGGGACAAAAGCGCGTCAGCGCGTTGTGAACTGCTAGCATTTCCAGGCAGTTGATATGATGGAGCTTTTCTCGTTCTGACCAAAGGCCAAAGAACGGCCTGCCCTCGAGCAGCGCTCCCCATCCCGAGGTGGATGCGTCCGTAGACACCACTTTCACTCTCGAGGAAGTCCCCAGGCTTACACCTGAACGGTACCAATCGCCCGCCGCCCATGGTCTCAGGGCTGCTGCGCAGTCTTGATCGACTTTGAGGCGCAATCGGCTGAGTGCCCACGCTCCGCGTGGCACTCGCGCTTTCAACCAGAACTGCAGAGGGCGCATGCGAAGCAGGCCCAGCTGGAGAACTGATGATGCTGAGGCCATG
Organism: Scardinius erythrophthalmus; assembly: GCF_964197995.2. Classification (NCBI taxonomy): domain Eukaryota; kingdom Metazoa; phylum Chordata; class Actinopteri; order Cypriniformes; family Leuciscidae; genus Scardinius; species Scardinius erythrophthalmus. The sequence goes on from NC_138244.1 coordinate 1,882,900, forward strand.
AGGCCCAGCATCCTCTGAAACCGTTTGAGCGGGATAATCGCACCGCAGCGGAAGGACCTCGCTGCGTGCTGTATGCGCAGCGCGCGCTGTTGCGACAGCTGCGCCGTCATAGAACGAGAGTCCAGAACGATGCCCAGAAACGATATAGTTTGGCTGGGGTTCAGGGAGCTCTTCGTCCAATTGATCGTGATACCAAGATTCTCGAGGTGATCGAGTAACATGGTTCTGTGCTCCACGAGCTGAGACCGTGATTGAGCTATGATCAGCCAGTCGTCCAAATAGTTCAGCACTCGCATGCCCCTGAGTCTGAGGGGAGCGAGCGCTGCGTCCATGCACTTCGTAAATGTACGGGGTGCCAGGGACAAGCCGAATGGCAGGACTGTATACTGGTATGCCCGACCCTCGAAGGCGAATCTCAAGAATCGCCTGTGGCGTGACGCTATCTGTATTTGGAAATACGCGTCCTTTAGATCTATCGACATAAACCAGTCTTCTCGGCGAATGTGCGCGAGGATTTTGCTGGTCGTGAGCATTTTGAAACTGCGTTTCACTAAAGCTCTGTTTAGTCGTCTTAGATCTAGTATGGGTCTGATACCACCGTCCTTTTTGGGGACTAGGAAGTATCTGCTGTATAGCCCCCCTTCGCTTTGAGCTTGGGATACATGTTGTATCGCCCCTTTGCTCAACAGTTTTGATATTTCGGCGCGAAGTAGGTGTGCTACTTCTGAATTCACCGTAGTTTCGACGCGCGCTGTGAAGCGTGGAGGGCGTCGACAAAACTGTAGCGAGAAGCCTCTCTTTATAATGTCTAGCACCCAGTCCGAAACCCCTGGAAGCGCGGCCCATGCGTCTGCATGGCCGGCTAGGGGTTGGATGCGAAGCGCGCTCTGTTCGCTGTGCGACGGCGGCGCTTCGGGGGGCGCTAGCATAGGCGTTGCGCCTGAGACATTTGAGGCGGGGAGCGCGCGTAATACAGCGGGCAAAACGCTCATCCTCGACCGCGCTACAGTGCTTATCTGAGCGAGGGAGGTCTGAGGAGGTCTCATGGGACTCATGCAGCCTACAAGTGAACGTGGGCGGGGACCGGGCACGTTTACTGCTTTGGCCGCGCTGTCTGCTTGAACAGAGCGGGCGCGCACAGGTCCCGTTTTTACAGGGAGCCTGTGGCTTGCCAGACATAGCGTTTGTGGGCACTGGGAAGTGGGCACTTTGACTATGTTTGGGGCGCGATCGAACTGCGTCGATCTTATGAGTACGGGCCCTGTGTGCAGGGCTGTGCTTGTGTGTAGGGATGGGCACAGAGAAGTGGGCATCAACACTACATTTATAGCACCATCGGCCATGGCCGGGACACCAGAAAATACACTCTTTTCGGGATTTATCTGGGTAGCCGTAAAAACGGCTTTTGTGTGCAGGCAAGCGGGCAGCTGTGCGGGCTTGTGCTCTGCTGAGAACGCTGAAGCAGTCGCAATTCCTGGGACTGAAACAGCGGTGCGCTTTGGTGAGGGCCCGGTCGCAACGGGGCTTACACACCTGCGCTTTCCTAGGCGTGCTAGGATTTCTTTGGGGCTTCCGGCTTCAACACAACCCTTGGTCGCGGCCCGCGGTGAGTGGGGCGGCGGCTAGTAGAGCGAGAGCGAGGGCGTGAGCTGCGCTGCTGTCGCTGTGAGGGGGCGGCCGAAGGCGGGGGCTGAGGCTGTGAGCTCCGAGGGGCCTGTTTCTCACGGCCCGCTGCAGAACTGGGGCGCTTCGGCAGGAAGTGCTTGAACGCCTGTGACGCTTTCTGGGCTTCGGAAAATCTCTCCACGAGCTCGGAGAGAGAAGATCCAAAGAGGCCAGCGGAGGATAGCGGGGCGTCGAGGAACGCGTTGCGCTCTGCATCAGCCATCTCCGTGAGCGTCAGCCACAAATGCCTCTCGGCTACGGTAGCGGAAGCCATACAGCGTCCCATGGCTTGTGCTGCAGCCTTGGTAGCGCGGAGGGAAAGATCCGACGCGCTTCTCAGGTCCGCGATGCAGATAGCTTCAGGTCCTATCTCGTCCAGTTTGCGGAGGAGATCGCCTTGAAAAACCTGAAGCGTGGCCATGGTGTGCAGAGCCGATGCCGCCTGCCCAGCGGCGGAGAAGATCCGCGCGAGCATCGACGACGTCATGCGGCAGGCTTTTGACGGCAGCGCTGGCTTAGTCCGCCGTCCAGCAGAGGGCGGGCAAAGGTGGGCTGCTATCGCCTGTTCCACCGGCGGCAGAGTGAGGTAGCCTCGGTCCTGAGCATTATCCAGGGAGGAAAATGCTGGGGATACAGACGAACGAGTTCGTGCAGAAAAGGGAGCGTTCCAGGCCTTCGCCACTTCTTCATGAAGCTCAGGAAGAAACGGAGCGGGCTTAGACACAGGAGAAGTGCGCTCACCAGGGAGGAAGCTACCATCAAGCCGGGTGCGCGAGGGGAGTTCCGGTGCAGACCACTCGAGGCCGAGGCTCGCCGCGGCCAACGCGAGTACTCGCATGAGCTCCCTCTCGATGCTAGCTCTAGCCGACGGCTTTCGGGCAGGAGGCGTGAGATCCGCAGAGCTCGCCCAGTCCTCACTGCCTGAAGCTAGCAGAGAGCAGGAATCCTTTTCGACCGACTCGACTTCAGAAACAACTTCCTCAGATGAAGCGGCGGCAGACTGCGGGCGCTGAGCATCAGGAAGTGCATCGGGGGAAGCCGGCGAAGCTGGCGGGCGAGCCGGCGAGCTTAGTCGGGAAGAGGTGGGTTCCGGGGCCCGCTGCGAGCGGCGCTTCTTACGGCGCGGCACCGCGGCGGGGGGCGCAGGCTCGGAGAACTGCGCCAGGCGAGTCCGCAGAGTCGCCATGGGCAAAAGCTCGCAGTGAGGGCAGCCGCCGTCAGCGAGCGCGAGCGCTGCGTGATCTTCGCCCAGACAGGAGACGCAAATAACGTGGCGGTCTCCCTCGGTGAGCGGGGCTCGGCACGAGCCACAGGATGGCATCTTGAAAAAGACGCGGCTCTTTTAGGGGTGAGTGTTCGGGGAACACTGCACACACACACACAGAACAGAGCAGATAAAGGATATGAAGCGCCGGAAAGCGCAGCAGGTACGGCAGTAGAAGGCGGCGAAGGCCAGCGGCTTCAAGGGCTCGTCCCGCTGAAAAGCTTGCCTCGACGACGCTTGCTTCTCCGTGATCCAGCGATGCGTGAGCTTCGCTGAAGAGATGAAAATCAGTTGAATCAGCCTACTCGAGCTCCTTTTATAGGGGATGGCCACACCCGTTTCGGCGGGATGTGACGAGGAGCGCGCGAAGCGCTCTCATTGGTCTGATGTTGCATCAGCCCTCGCTCGATAGGCTCATGCAGTTGCCGCAGAACAGCCAATGAGTGAGCGAGCCGTCTCGCCATGGCTGTGCACTGCCGCAATGCGTTTTACAAATATGAAAATTAAGGATAATTTTGCTTCAGTATTTCGTGAAAAGAGACTTTTCCCGCAGCGTTCTACGAACGCAGTACGAGAGAACTCTCGTAAGAGAATCGCTGTCAATCAAAAGGAGACGCAGCCTTTCGACAGACCCTCCAATCATCACGCAGAAGCCCGGAGTCCAGGCCAGCCCACTCCTCATTCACCCCCAGAGAAGCTGAGCTTCCATGGGCGGGACATAATCGCAGCATTTATCCAATGACCGTCTAGTTTCGAAGCGCTGAAAAAAACTGTTCAGAGCAGCCCCATTGAAGTCAACGGACGCTGGGCTTCAACAGGGAAATGCACTGTGACGCTACGGGAATGTATGAGAAGGAGATCGAGTCAGCCGACCTGCTGTATGTAGCTGATTCTGAACGAGCTCGTCTTTGAGACGAACGTTTTCTAACGCATTTTAGTCAATAAAATGTTAATACAATAGTACATATCTGACCATTCATTTTTTGACATTATAGGGGAAGCCGAGCTTCCCTTGCAGCCTTAAAGAAATCGCCACTGTATACCATAATACATAATGATAATAACAATAATAATTTGTCAAAAGAAAAATTATTTGATTCCTTGTGTGTGCAAGCAAAGCTCTTTCTGATTTTGATTCATCCTGTTGGAGTTTCCTCACTGTGAACTGATGGATCTCAATATCATGCAGCCACTGTTGGGAAATGTTCACAAATATACAGAAAATGCAGGAAAGCCTCAGCAGAAACCCATTAACAACCATCACAACCATCACAAAACACAGTGTAGGACTATATATAAATATATATAAAGGACTATAAGTATATATAAAAAAGTACATTTCTATGATCTCTTAAATTTTCTACTCAGTGTTAAACATGGCAATAAATCTTTATCTTACCTGGTGCCCTTGGATTTTCCAATTTGTATTTTTCTTTTATCCCTTTAATTGTGGTTTTATTGAACTCTTCATTTGAATGTGCCACAGTTAATACTGTTTCTTTCTTTTCATTAAAGCGTATAAAAACCTGAAAAGCCATCCTGTCTCCAGTTGCAGTTTTGCTAGCATGCAGCGATGTGCTGGTGTGCTGAAATAAAAGCTGTACAGTTTTGCCTTCACTTTTAGTCAGACGTTCGTCAGGGGCGTTGCCGTAACATTTTCTCCATACTGAAAATGATCACATATATAGAGATGCCTGCAGTCTCGGGATTACAGCGGTCTTCTCACAATATCTATGCAAACACTATCATAAGTACTTTGCAGGTTTTATGGTTTAAATGTACTTATATACCCACAAATATGTTTGGATCAAATATGGACAATTATTGGTCCAAATATTAAAATTGTAATCCCAACAGTTGGGTTTTTCATATTTGACCCAAACATGGATTAAAACAACCCAGCATTTTTTTAGTGTATGCACACATTTAACTGTTCTGAGAGTGATTACCAGACTTTGTGTTCAACTGTTGTCCAAATTTTGTGTATTTTGATGTTTTAATTATTACCCACTCAGTAATGTAATGTATAGGTTCAACAACACTATTCGTACTTCACACAAATCCACAAAGTGTAGAAATAAATTGATTTGAAAGTTTTCAAGACTAGTTTGTTGTAGTTTGAATAGTGTAAGAAAACAAAGTCACAGAGATTGTAACACAGTGTTATAAAACACTCCAAAACTCACATTTCCAGAACATTATATTTATGTATAAAACTACACATGCACAAACGTTTTTCATTTAGTTTGTATATTTTTATTTTCATAAAATCTAAAATTTTAAATCTAAATTTGTGATGTCATTTTTGACATTCCAAATACATTACCAGCCCAACATCAATGCTCATGAACAGTTGTGGTCTTAAAATATATATGTATTTAAGATTGTGCTGGTCCATCCTAAAAAGGGTTACATTATTTATTTTCTTTCTAACAAGAGAGGGAGGAGTGGTGCAGGAGTCGATAGATACCTTGTAAAATCAAAAATCGATAGGCCTAAATGAATACATTCTATCTGTTCCATATTCCAAATATTCCAGCCTATTTTAATATGAAGAAATAGACCAGAAGCATGCAATCAAAGAAATCTCATAAGATCAAATGGATTTGTTTAAAAACTTTTTAATGAATTGTGCTTTACAATATGAACATTTTAGGCTATTTTAAGACAGGACAAATTGTACTAAACTGATTCAGACATTGGGACACTCCTGACAAAGAAAATAACAACATTCATTAGTTATAATCAATCAATCAATCAATCAATCAATCAATCAATCAATCAATCAATCACATCTGATAGAATTCGCTCAAAATGACATACAATTGAATCTATTATAGGCCTATAGTTGTCGCTGGAGCTTCTGTTGCAGACCTTCCATTAGAGCTCTAGGGAATCGAGTCTGCCTTGGTGCGACACCAGCCGAGCACATTATGAAATGTGAACTTGTTTGCAAACACACTGGAGTGAGTTTAAGACAAAGAAAACAGAAATTTGTATTGCAATTACTACACTCAATGTGTTTACATTTCTCCGTGGAGTGTTCAACCAGCGTGCCGCAATTTGGGCAAGCACGAACGGATGGACACTCAATATTTTGAACGGATTTTAATATAATAAGTTTACAGTTCTTTAACAAATCTAGGTTTACATCTCTACAACCCTCATTGTCACATCGGTCGGAGCGAGGTCGCTGTCCTTTCCATTGTTTCAGACACTGCCAGCAGAACTCATAGGTTCTCCCGGTCCTTGCTGTGCAAAAGGTACATTGCACACTGAGATTATCAGTCTGTGTTCGTTCGATGAAGGCATCACAACCAGGGCACTGCTTGTAGAAAGATGAGAGAAAGATAACAGGTCTGTCTATGCATTTTTTTTTTTTTTTACTTATAAGCATAGAGGGAAAAAAATAACCATACATACGCTTTTCAATTCCACCATCTTCTTTGTGACACTTTCCCCTAGAACTTTATCAAAATGTTTCTGTTCGTCAACTGTAAGCTTTGCCAGTGTCCGGACTTCATCATATGTCCACTTTATTTTACATACAGGACATTTAAGGTCCGTTTTCCCCTGAAATTATAAACCAGTTAGGCTACGTAAATTATGGCAATGCTTTTCATATGATATAATTTATCATCTATTGAAATGAAGTGAAAGTGATTGTAAAGTGAGACTTACACTCTCCAGTTGAGCTTTGCAACAGTCCGTCAGGGAGTCCGCCGATGTGACATGGCCACATGATAGCACAGCCCTTAACGTGTTCGGCTCATCGTCAAATGGGTCTGGGCAGATTACAACATTTCACACATTACTGTAAAGATTTGCACACTGTGAAAATCGCTTTCATCAATGTTACAAAGGTGCAATGAATCTGTCACTAGAGTGTGCCCCTTTCCTATCATTTAAAAATCAAAGGGAGCAATTAAATATAACTGTTACGTTTTAGATTTTAGTGGGTTTCGAGGTTTAATCTGATGTTTTCAGCTTGCTTTTTTACTCATTTAAAAAAAAAATAATACTGTAGATAGGCTTACACCGACTTAGTCTATTGGTAGGCTACTTTCTGCTTTATAAAACAAATTGAGAAAATGTATAAAACTACTAAAAAATAACTTAAAAACTACTTTAACAGAAAAATGTGTAGGCTAACTTACCGATATCACTCGGTCTCATCACTAGTTTGATATCTTTTTCGAAATGGCTGTATTGCTTTTCAGTTTGAGCCATTCCGATTTTTCGTTTCGCGTTTGCTGTGAAACTGCGTTTCGTCGAGGATTGCTAACAACGTTGTCTGACTACTGTTTAGTTTCGTCTCGTCGTATTTAATATCACATCGTCACGTGATGAGAGGCGTAGTTTTGTCGTCATCAATTCCATTCTCAGTTTTTAGTTGAAAGTGAAACCACTGTCGGATTTACAGATTAAACTTCAAATTGCATTGATCTGAGGGGAATGTCTCCCTTAAAATACGTTTTGACCTTTATTGTTGGTAATATCTCTATCAAGTGTTACAAACTGATTTTTTTTAAAGAGAAAAAAAAAAACCTGCTCGTGGATAAATTGAAATCTTGGGGGTCTCGAGAAGTAAAAATGTATATTTAAGTTCGCAGTTGATGCTTGACTTTGTCTTAAATATTGCAATATAGAACATTAGCCAGTAACATTCATATGCTTAATAAACTGAGACGTTGGGATTATAAAGGGTCTGTAATCAGGGTATCTTCCGTCCATTTCATTTCCTATTTGAAATGAAATAAGCAGAAACGAGAAACGGCGCCTTTATTCGTTTTTTCGTTTTTTCCAAAAAACGAAAAAACGAGATTTCGGCTTGATTTTTCGTTTTTTAGTTCACAGGCAAAAAACGAATAAATGACTTCTAAATTCGTTTTGCACATGTGGACGGTCATGAGGCGCCCCTGTCAGCCGATTGGTCAAGAAAATCTGAGCATGTGACGTCATCGGTAGTTCCCCAGGTTTATTCAACAAAATAATAGTCCTATGGCTCTGCGTACCGCATATTAAACTGTTCAGGGCAGGTCCTGGGCTTACTTATGTGCAACTTAACGCGTTTCAGAGAAATATTTATATATCAGAAATATTAAATATTAATCTGCACCCAGATGGTTTTATTAGCTGTGCGGAGTTAAATATGTGTGGTGAAGCACAATGTTCAGTCAAGCATATCAGCAGTCATAACTCTTCTTTTAGACAGTACGCTCAGTTTTGGACAAGGGGTGGTTAATGCAGATACTGTAATGCAAAACTGCTGATGGTGGTGGGTACCGCGATGATGGTAAATAAAATTGTACTGTACGTAGCTAATCATAGCCGCGAGGGTGAGACAGCGAGATGATTGACAGGACGATAGCGGAGGAAAAAGCGCAAGATTTTGTTAGTAAAGAAATATTTATTTGTTTAATTATAAAAGTGAGTTTGTTTTTGAAAACAACAACAACAAAAAGGTGAAATAACAATGTGATCACAAAACTATGCGGATGCGGGAGTTAAAACTGTGCTGGACTATGTTGGTGACCCAGTGTAATTGTAGCCTACAGCGTAAAATACAACCACAAACACACGTAATATGTATGCATAGCCAAAACACAACACGAGTTTGTTTAAACTTGATTTTTATTACCACCCATATTTTTTTTTTTCCGGACTCCACGCCAGAGGTCCCCCTCAGCACCCCTAACCCTTATGTTGCGGGTCAATTTGAACCGTTTAGGGTGCTTTCACATCTGTAGTTCTGTTCATTCCGGGCCAAGGGAGAAAAATTATGTTGCTAAACAGTGACATATTGCACAACGCACTCTGACTACGGCAGCTGGTTTAGTCCAAAAATGCGCAGTTCTTTGGCAGTTGGGTCTGTTCGAGGTCGGATCACGTTCTCACCACAAACGAACCGTTCCGTTCGTCTGAAAGCGTACCGCTTTTGGTGCGCACCCGAGTGCGATTGCTGCATTCACACCTGCCGAAACCAAGGGGGAAAACGAACTCTATAGTGCGATTCAACAGAACTAAATGAGGCAGGTGTGAAAGAAGTAAGAACCCTTAGATTTTCTAGTTGTTGGAAATACTGGTTAACCCTGTTTTTTTTCTTGATATTTTGTGACTTTTTCTCATTTATCATCATGAACATGCAAAGTTTCAACATGCTGATGTGTTTTAGCCTATACAAACAAAATTACTAGTAGCCTAGGCTACGTTCCTGATGTTCACGGGCCAATTTGACCCAAACATTTTAACGCTCTAATGCAACATAGGCTACTGACCCAAAATAATAAAATTGCTATGAAGCTAAAATTAGCTTTTCCACACTTATTTTAATACAGAAAAATATTTTGTCAGCCACAGATGGTAAAAACGAGCCATCATTTATTTTTTCAATCTACCTGAAAAAATATTAAACCTTTGTTTGTTGGTATTTTGTGACTTTTTTTCATTTATCATCATGATCATGCATGCAAAGTTTCAACATGCTGATGTGTGTTGACATATACAAACAAAATTACTATTACATTTGTGATGTTCCCGCCCGGGTCAATTTGTCCCTCAGCTATTCAAAAGCAACTGTATGGACACATGTGTTTGTATATGACAGGGCACTTCAACTCCAGTTCTAAAGTGCAAGTGTCTAAAAGTGATCTAACCCTATCCAAACACACTTGAAAAAGCTAAATCACGTTGTTCAGAATTAATTGCAAATTACAGATGAAAATCTTTGTCAGACAAATAAGCTCTCATTTCTATATTCAAGATATCTGAAATACCTAGCTTTTAACCTTTTATGATTTCCAAAGGCAGCTTTACAGAGCCAATAAATAAATAAAAAACATTTATTTGATGTATGTTTTTGTTATGTTTTGTTTCTCACTCCCATGTGAGTGAATAATGAGCTTTCCCACAATTTTGCTTAGTGTGGCACAAGACTTTGACATAGACAGCAGGAAAAATGAGCTCCCAAAGATTGACATTTAAATAAGTAATTTCACAGGTTTTTGATGATACTGATACAGATGAAGATGTTTCCGAGTTAGAGGATGCAGAGATGTAGGAAAATGTTGCTGAAGATACAGAAAATGAATGAAACTAGGGAAACTAGGGAACTATGTCTATAGGAAACTAAAGGGAAAGTTAACTTAGGAAAAGTAAACATTATTTTCATTATACAGCTACATTTAATTGTTCAGTTATGATGTTATAGGCTAAGCATAAAATGTATAAGAAAAAATGAAAACGTAAAAAAAATTATGCAAAAAAAGTCAGTAGGCCTATACTGATTATAAAAAGAAAACGGTTTTAAAAAATGGTTAAAAAAACAATTTGACCAAATTTGTCAATTTGACCCGCTCCGTAAGTAGCCTACACGGAAATCGAACAGTGCACGAGGTATAGCTATACGTTCAGCATATAGCGCTTATTTTAGATTTTTTTTAATGTTTGACAACATCTTCCTCCACTCTTTGAACAATTTTAATTAACATTTGCCTATTCGTTATTAACAAAGCGAATAAGACGGATGAGATAACACAAGTAGCCTAAATGAAAGACCTGGATTAACCTTTCAAACGAATGCGGTTCATTGTTATTTTTTAATGAAAGCACAACAACAATAAAATAGTAGGCTACAATAAAAAAAAAAACTCCTGCATAGTATTAAACTTGAATTAACAAAACGATTAAGACGGAAAAACAACAGCATAGGCTATAAATAAAATATATTTGGAAATTTCCCTTTAAAACGAACGCTCAGTTTTGTGATCACACTGTTATTTAATTTCACCTTTTTGTTGTTGTTGTTTTCAAAGACAAACTTACTTTTATATTAAACAAATAAATATTTATTTACTAACAAAATCTTGCGCTTTTTCCTCCGCTATCGTCCTGTCAATCATCTCGCTGTCTCACCCTCGCGGCTATGATTAGCTACAATACAATTTTATTTACCATCATCGCGGTACCCACCACCATCAGCAGTTTTGCATTACAGTATTTGCATTAACCACCCCTTGTCCAAAACTGAGCGTATTGTCTAAAAGAAAAGTTATGACTGCTGATATGTTACACACTTGACTGAACATTGTGCTTCACCACACAGATTTAACTCCGCACAGCTAATAAAACCATCTGGGTGCAGATTAATATTTAATATTTCTGATATATAAATATTTCTCTGAAACGCGTTAAGTTGCACATAAGTAAGCCCAGGACCTGCCCTGAACAGTTTAATATGCGGTACGCAGAGCCATAGGACTATTATTTTGTTGAATAAACCTGGGGAACTACCGATGACGTCACATGCTCAGATTTTCTTGACCAATCGGCTGACAGGGGCGCCTCATGACCGTCCACATGTGCAAAACGAATTTAGAAGTCATTTATTCGTTTTTTGCCTGTGAACTAAAAAACGAAAAATCAAGCCGAAATCTCGTTTTTTCGTTTTTTGGAAAAAACGAAAAAACGAATAAAGGCGCCGTTTCTCGTTTCTGCTTATTTCATTTCAAATAGGAAATGAAATGGACGGAAGATACCCTGATTGTCTGTGTACGTTTTGATAGTTTATTTTTTCGTTTGAACCACACAACAAAATAACGAGAAACCACGTACCTGTTTTTCATTTGTCATTTCAAACCAAAAACAAAGAAACTGTAAAAAAAAAAAAAAAGAGCCCTTCTCCCGTTTTTGGTTCTGAATCCAAAAACGAAAAATGACAAAAACAAAATCAAATAACGGTGTTTTGATAGTTTGTTTTTTTGTTTGAAACACAAAACAAAATAACGAGAAACCACCTGTTTTTCGTTTGTCGTTTCAAACCAAAAACAAAGAAACGGTAAAAAAACAGCCGTTATCCCGTTTTTGGTTCTGAATCCAAAAACGAAAAATGACAAAACCAAAATCAAATAACGGTCCGATTTTGGTTTTTGGAAATTCCTTTTTCCGTTTTTCCTTTTGAAGATCTACATTGAAATATAGACAGGTTGGCCACGTGACCCGGAAGTAATAGTAAATATGGCCTATCAAAATAAAAGCCAAGCTTTTAGAACGGTCATAAAATGCAGCGCTAACGTTATACCAGAGTAACGTTAGAAGAAGAAAAATAAATTAATAAATAGCCTTATATAAACCTGGACCGGAATAAATATGTTAGCAACAGTAGTTTATTACAGCTATTTAATAGGCTATCGTGCATATCCAGACATCACAGTCATGTTTAATGAGCGCATTGTTTGGCTCAATACAGTTGGTAATATAGGTTAACCTAAGAACTTATTGTGTGTGCAGAGTTGTTACTGTTAGCGCTATATTATATAATTAAATTTATATTTAATGTGGTTTCCACCGTAATGGATAACTGTTCCCCCTTTCTACCAGCAGGTGGCAGTATTTAAATGACTGACTGTATGGTGTCTTTGGTAACTGATTTAAATCAAGATTACTGATACAGATGTATATTGTTGTTAATTTTATTTTGTTTTTATTTTTTTTGCCTAGTTATCATCATCATCATTCACCCAGCCCAGAGTTAAACCTGCTTCTGTTTTAACCTGATTATAACACTGCTATCAGCTTCTTAGCAGCTCAGACAACAAACGTACTCGGTTACTAACGTAACCTCGGTTCTCTCTAGAAGAGGGAACGAGTACTGCGTTCGTAGAACGCTACGGGAAAAGTCTCTTTTCACGAAATACTGAAGCAAAATTATCCTTAATTTTCATATTTGTAAAACGCATTGCGGCAGTGCACAGCCATGGCGAGACGGCTCGCTCACTCATTGGCTGTTCTGCGGCAACTGCATGAGCCTATCGAGCGAGGGCTGATGCAACATCAGACCAATGAGAGTGCTTCGCGCGCTCCTCGTCACATCCCGCCGAAACGGGTGTGGCCATCCCCTATAAAAGGAGCTCGAGTAGGCTGATTCAACTGGTTTTCATCGCCGAAGCGAACCAGAGCGAACCGCGCACACGGCAGGGAACGCAGTACTCGTTCCCTCTTCTAGAGAGAACCGAGGTTACGTTAGTAACCGAGTACGTTCTCTTACGAGAGTTCTCTCGTACTGCGTTCGTAGAACGCTACGGGAACCACTTGTAAGACGCCGTGCGTGCTGGGATGAGAAAACACCGACCACTGGAAGCTAGTCCAGGTATACAGTGCATTAATCACCCGGTAGACTTCGGAGAGTCTGGAGGGGGGGGGGGGGGGAACCACCCTCAGATAGCTGCGTCCTAAGACGCGATATAACATCACATAGGCAGGGGGAGGCCTGGCTAATGTGGGAAATGTGGGTCTTACGTAATTTCGCCCAAATGGATGCGCCCTTAAGCGCGATACAACGTCACATAGGCAGGGAGAGCCTGGCTGATGTGGGAAATGTGGGACTTACACACTTTCGCCCAAATAGGTGCGTTCTAGACGCGATATAACATCACATAGGCAGGAGGGAGCCTGGCTAATGTGGGAAAAACATGGGTCTTACACAATTCTGCCCAGAAAACTTCGGCGGCGCTGTGCGTCTACGATATCAGTGCCGTGTTTAGACAGCTGACTCGAATACACCGAAAATACTTGGCTTGCAAGTGCGGTGAAGTCTTCGGTGGCGTTGTGCGCCTGCGAAATCAGTGTCCTGGTTAGACAGCTGATTCGGCTAAACCGAAAACAACCTGGCCTGCAAGGCGGGAACTTCTAGGTTGTAGAACCTTATGAATGTAGACGGCGAGGCCCAGCCCGCCGCCGTACATATTTCCTGTAAGGAAATCCCGCTAGACCAGGCCCACGATGAGGCAACGCCTCTCGTGGAATGCGCTCTAATGCCCAAGGGGCACTGAAGGCCCTTGGTGGTATAAGCCATTGTTATGGCGTCAACCACCCACCTGGACAGGCTCTGTTTCGAAACAGCCGTTCCCTTGGAACGTCCACTGAACGAGACAAAGAGCTGCTCCGTCTGTCTGAAGGCAGCGGAGCGGGACACATAAGCTCTTAAAGCCCTAACGGGGCAAAGACAGCTCGAGTCCCCTTCCTCGTTTGATCCCGGCAGGGCAGACAGGGAAATAACCTGAGCCCTAAACGGAGTGTTGAGGGATTTCGGCACGTAGCCGTGCCTAGGTTTGAGTATGACTTTGGAGTCATTGGGCCCAAACTCCAAGCACGTTGGACTCACAGAGAGCGCGTGCAGATCGCCTATGCGCTTCACCGAAGCGAGGGCCATCAAAAACACCGTTTTGAAAGACAGATGTTTGAGGCTGACAGATTGGATAGGCTCAAAGGGGGGACCTTTCATGGCTGCCAAGACCGTAGAAAGGTCCCACACCGGGACTGAGGGAGGTCTGGGGGGATTCAGCCTCCTAGCTCCCCTGAGGAAGCGGATGACTAAATCGTTCCTTCCCAGTGACTGGCCTGGCGTTGCTGTCGAGCACGCTGCGATAGCCGCCACATAGACTTTGAGCGTGGAAGGGGATCTGCCCTTGTCCAACAGCTCTTGTAGGAAGGAGAGAACCTCCGTCACCTCACAATCGAGGGGTGACAGGCCCCGAGCTGTACACCAGCTGGAGAAAACCGACCACTTCGAGGCATAAAGCCGCCTGGTGGAAGGCGCTCTAGCCTGAGTGATGGTGTTCAGCACTCCATCCGTGAGACTAACGGGTAACCGTTGAGCGTCCACGCATGAAGGGACCACAGCTCTGGGTGTGGGTGCCAAATCGAGCCCCTGGCCTGCGAGAGGAGATCTCTCCTCAATGGCACTGGCCATGGAGCGGAGTCTGCTAACTGCATCAGGACTGGAAACCAGGCTTGGTTGTCCCAGAACGGTGCTATAAGCAGTACTGGGCATTTCACTTCCCTGACTCGCTCCAGCACCTGAGGTAGGAGGGAGACTGGGGGAAACGCGTATAGCGGGCAGTGCGGCCACTTGTGGGACAGTGCGCTGTCGTTCTTCGAAAAGAACACGGGGCAATGAGCGTTTTCTGGGGACGCGAATAGGTCCACTTCCGCCCTGCCGAATCTCTGCCACAACAGCCGGACTGTTTGTGGGTGTAGAGACCATTCGCCCGTGGGAACGTTGTTCCTGGACAGCCTGTCTGGACCCAGGTTGAGTGTCCCGGGCACATGCACCGCTCTCAGCGAGCGCAGGTTGCGCTGAGCCCATATTAGGAGGCGCTCGGCCAGCCTGAAAAGGGAACTGGATCCGAGACCGCCCTGGCGATTTATGTAGGACACCACGGCCGTGTTGTCCGAGCGGACTACGACGTGTTGGTCCTTGATGTGGGGACAAAAGCGCGTCAGCGCGTTGTGAACTGCTAGCATTTCCAGGCAGTTGATATGATGGAGCTTTTCTCGTTCTGACCAAAGGCCAAAGAACGGCCTGCCCTCGAGCAGCGCTCCCCATCCCGAGGTGGATGCGTCCGTAGACACCACTTTCACTCTCGAGGAAGTCCCCAGGCTTACACCTGAACGGTACCAATCGCCCGCCGCCCATGGTCTCAGGGCTGCTGCGCAGTCTTGATCGACTTTGAGGCGCAATCGGCTGAGTGCCCACGCTCCGCGTGGCACTCGCGCTTTCAACCAGAACTGCAGAGGGCGCATGCGAAGCAGGCCCAGCTGGAGAACTGATGATGCTGAGGCCATGAGGCCCAGCATCCTCTGAAACCGTTTGAGCGGGATAATCGCACCGCAGCGGAAGGACCTCGCTGCGTGCTGTATGCGCAGCGCGCGCTGTTGCGACAGCTGCGCCGTCATAGAACGAGAGTCCAGAACGATGCCCAGAAACGATATAGTTTGGCTGGGGTTCAGGGAGCTCTTCGTCCAATTGATCGTGATACCAAGATTCTCGAGGTGATCGAGTAACATGGTTCTGTGCTCCACGAGCTGAGATCGTGATTGAGCTATGATCAGCCAGTCGTCCAAATAGTTCAGCACTCGCATGCCCCTGAGTCTGAGGGGAGCGAGCGCTGCGTCCATGCACTTCGTAAATGTACGGGGTGCCAGGGACAAGCCGAATGGCAGGACTGTATACTGGTATGCCCGACCCTCGAAGGCGAATCTCAAGAATCGCCTGTGGCGTGACGCTATCTGTATTTGAAAATACGCGTCCTTTAGATCTATCGACATAAACCAGTCTTCTCGGCGAATGTGCGCGAGGATTTTGCTGGTCGTGAGCATTTTGAAACTGCGTTTCACTAAAGCTCTGTTTAGTCGTCTTAGATCTAGTATGGGTCTGATACCACCGTCCTTTTTGGGGACTAGGAAGTATCTGCTGTATAGCCCCCCTTCGCTTTGAGCTTGGGATATATGTTGTATCGCCCCTTTGCTCAACAGTTTTGATATTTCGGCGCGAAGTAGGTGTGCTACTTCTGAATTCACCGTAGTTTCGACGCGCGCTGTGAAGCGTGGAGGGCGTCGACAAAACTGTAGCGAGAAGCCTCTCTTTATAATGTCTAGCACCCAGTCCGAAACCCCTGGAAGCGCGGCCCATGCGTCTGCATGGCCGGCTAGGGGTTGGATGCGAAGCGCGCTCTGTTCGCTGTGCGACGGCGGCGCTTCGGGGTGCGCTAGCATAGGCGTTACGCCTGAGACATTTGAGGCGGGGAGCGCGCGTAATACAGCGGGCAAAACGCTCATCCTCGACCGCGCTACAGTGTTTATCTGAGCGGGGGAGGTCTGAGAAGGTCTCATGGGACTCATGCAGCCTACAAGTGAACGTGGGCGGGGACCGGGCACGTTTACTGCTTTGGCCGCGCTGTCTGCTTGAACAGAGCGGGCGCGCACAGGTCCCGTTTTTACAGGGAGCCTGTGGCTTGCCAGACATAGCGTTTGTGGGCACTGGGAAGTGGGCACTTTGACTATGTTTGGGGCGCGACCGAACTGCATCGATCTTATGAGTACGGGCCCTGTGTGCAGGGCTGTGCTTGTGTGTAGGGATGGGCACAGAGAAGTGGGCATCAACACTACATTTATAGCACCATCGGCCGTGGCCGGGACACCAGAAAATACACTCTTTTCGGGATTTATCTGGGTAGCCGTAAAAACGGCTTTTGTGTGCAGGCAAGCGGGCAGCTGTGCGGGCTTGTGCTCTGCTGAGAACGCTGAAGCAGTCGCAATTCCTGGGACTGAGACAGCGGTGCGCTTTGGTGAGGGCCCGGTCGCAACGGGGCTTACACACCTGCGCTTTCCTAGGCGTGCTAGGATTTCTTTGGGGCTTCCGGCTTCAACACAACCCTTGGTCGCGGCCCGCGGTGAGTGGGGCGGCGGCTAGTAGAGCGAGAGCGAGGGCGTGATCTGCGCTGCTGTCGCTGTGAGGGGGCGGCCGAAGGCGGGGGCTGAGGCTGTGAGCTCCGAGGGGCCTGTTTCTCACGGCCCGCTGCAGAACTGGGGCGCTTCGGCAGGAAGTGCTTGAACGCCTGTGATGCTTTTTGGGCTTCGGAAAATCTCTCCACGAGCTCGGAGAGAGAAGATCCAAAAAGGCCAGCGGAGGATAGCGGGGCGTCGAAGAACGCGTTGCGCTCTGCATCAGCCATCTCCGTGAGCGTCAGCCACAAATGCCTCTCGGCTACGGTAGCGGAAGCCATACAGCGTCCCATGGCTTGTGCTGCAGCCTTGGTAGCGCGGAGGGAAAGATCCGACGCGCTTCTCAGGTCCGCGATGCAGATAGCTTCAGGTCCTATCTCGTCCAGTTTGCGGAGGAGATCGCCTTGGAAAACCTGAAGCGTGGCCATGGTGTGCAAAGCCGATGCCGCCTGCCCAGCGGCGGAGAAGATCCGCGCGAGCATCGACGACGTCATGCGGCAGGCTTTTGACGGCAGCGCTGGCTTAGTCCGCCGTCCAGCAGAGGGCGGGCAAAGGTGGGCTGCTATCGCCTGTTCCACCGGCGGCAGAGTGAGGTAGCCTCGGTCCTGAGCATTATCCAGGGAGGAAAATGCTGGGGATACAGACGAACGTGTTCGTGCAGAAAAGGGAGCGTTCCAGGCCTTCGCCACTTCTTCATGAAGCTCAGGAAGAAACGGAGCGGGCTTAGACACAGGAGAAGTGCGCTCACCAGGGAGGAAGCTACCATCAAGCCGGGTGCGCGAGGGGAGTTCCGGTGCAGACCACTCGAGGCCGAGGCTCGCCGCGGCCAACGCGAGTACTCGCATGAGCTCCCTCTCGATGCTAGCTCTAGCCGACGGCTTTCGGGCAGGAGGCGTGAGGTCCGCAGAGCTCGCCCAGTCTTCACTGCCTGAAGCTAGCAGAGAGCAGGAATCCTTTTCGACCGACTCGACTTCAGAAACAACTTCCTCAGATGAAGCGGCGGCAGACTGCGGGCGCTGAGCATCAGGAAGTGCTTCGGGGGAAGCCGGTGAAGCTGGCGGGCGAGCCGGCGAGCTTTGTCGGGAAGAGGTGGGTTCCGGGGCCCGCTGCGAGCGGCGCTTCTTACGGCGCGGCACCGCGGCGGGGGGCGCAGGCTCGGAGAACTGTGCCAGGCGAGTCCGCAGAGTCGCCATCGGCAAAAGCTCGCAGTGAGGGCAGCCGCCGTCAGCGAGCGCGAGCGCTGCGTGATCTTCGCCCAGACAGGAGACGCAAATAACGTGGCGGTCTCCCTCGGTGAGCGGGGCTCGGCACGAGCCACAGGATGGCATCTTGATAAAGACGCGGCTCTTTTAGGGGTGAGTGTTCGGGGAACACTGCACACACACACACAGAACAGAGCAGATAAAGGATATGAAGCGCCGGAAAGCGCAGCAGGTACGGCAGTAGAAGGCGGCGAAGGCCAGCGGCTTCAAGGGCTCGTCCCGCTGAAAAGCTTGCCTCGACGACGCTTGCTTCTCCGTGATCCAGCGATGCGTGAGCTTCGCTGAAGAGATGAAAATCAGTTGAATCAGCCTACTCGAGCTCCTTTTATAGGGGATGGCCACACCCGTTTCGGCGGGATGTGACGAGGAGCGCGCGAAGCACTCTCATTGGTCTGATGTTGCATCAGCCCTCGCTCGATAGGCTCATGCAGTTGCCGCAGAACAGCCAATGAGTGAGCGAGCCGTCTCGCCATGGCTGTGCACTGCTGCAATGCGTTTTACAAATATGAAAATTAAGGATAATTTTGCTTCAGTATTTCGTGAAAAGAGACTTTTCCCGTAGCGTTCTACGAACGCAGTACGAGAGAACTCTCGTAAGAGAACTCACATCAGACATAATCCTAATGTAGGCCATCTGGCCAAAAGAATGATTTACCAGTGTGCTATATACTGTGCGAATCTTTCTTCTCTATACACATTTCAGTTTGTATAACATACAAAACTCTGATTGTGTCATGCAAGTGAAGAGAATCCATACAAGTCTTGAAACTTTATATAGCACATACATGCTTTCAAAGGCATTGCATGTACAATCAATGGCTGCAGAACATTTGTTAAGCCCTAAGATAAGAACATTTTACAAGGTCCTCAAAAGAAAACCCAAAAACATAATTACATTACTAAAACAGGCTGTCAACGCTGATTACATCAGCAATAACTGCAAGAAAACGTTTCCAGTAACTTTTGAACAGTCCTGCTTATTGACTTGGACAAATCTTTGCCCATTCCTCTGTAAAGAACAGCTTCAACTCTTGGATGTTGGTGGGTTTCCTCACATGAGCTGCTTGCTTCCTCATCCTTCCACAACATTTCAATCATTTTAAAGTCATAACTTTTGACTCTGCCTTTCCAAAACATTCACTTTATTCTTCTTTAAGGTAGGTGGGTATATTTTGTCACAATATAATATCTATAATAGTATAAAGTATAAATTGAGTTTATAACTCCCTTCTGGTACATAGCAGACATTATTGGGCTAATATAGAAGCAATTATAAAAATAGTAAACAGAAATAAACTATGATCAGTGGAGCAGTGCTGAGGATGAACTATAGTTTAAGAGTCTGATAGCTTGGGGGGAAAAGTTGCTCTGCAATCTGGTGGTGCGGCAGCAGAAACTTCTATATCTCTTCCCAGAAGGCAGCAGGATGAACAGGCTGTGGCTGGGTGGGTACTGTCCTTTAGTATCTTTTTGGCTCTGCGTTGGCACCTCACCGACATCACTGATGCTCCGGGGATGGGTACCAGTGATCTTCTGAGCAGTTTTAATCTCCCGCTGCAGAGCCCTCCGGTCCTGGGCCGTGCACATCCCATGTTTGTGATGTTTCCAGTCAGGTGATCACCATGATGTAACACGTCACACTGATGATGTATAATCCTCAAGGCTCTCCTTGGTGGTGACCTTATCTGTCCATACTTTGAATGTCCTTACTTATGATCAGACTTGCAGCACTGTCTTTATATTTCAATGTTAACATAAAAATGTTTTAGAATGGCATAAAATTAAGAAATGAAAATGTGTCTGTACACCTAGCCTGTGTGTCTTAATCAGCATGGCATTCAACTTTTGTTTGCTTTCAGTCCCTTTGACTGCAGCTCAATATATCATTTGTTGCAATGTATATCTGTGTATATATATCTGTTGACTGTGCAATGACAGATATCACAATAGATGATGGAGAAGTGAACTGTGCATCACTATGCTGACATGAACTTTATCTGAAAAATGTATGTAAAAGTAGAATTCCATAAATTATATTCCATAAATATTATCAAAACTTTAGGTGTTCTCAGTGGTCTTGTATCAAATAATGATGGCAGTTGTTAAGTATAGGCTATTCTGCTTATCATTGCCAATATGCCTAGTAATTGCTGAAAACAACTAGCCTTTAAAATCAATCTGGAATGGAAACAAAACATTTCAAGGTACACATTTCAAAGAAGGCTAATAATACGTGAATGAATATGAGGTGCTAGAAAAACAAAATTCATCAGGCGGTATCCTGATAGACCCACCATGGACCCAAAACTTTCTGTAGCTTTTTCATAGACAGCTTTTCAAAGCTGCCTTAGTATAATAGCCTACCGCTGTCACGCAAACTCTATGCGCAATCTGTGCTTCGGAGAAGTGCGGTCGCGCCCATGGTCGCACCATCTACTACGCTTAAAACTGTCCTCCTACAAAAAACGACCATCAAGGTCGTATGTGCAAGCAGCTTATTACGACCTATACTTACGTTTTAAAGTTAACCGCCCTCTAGCGCTCCTTTTAATAATGACGGTATCGTGTGTAATGAAATGGCGTTTGACCGTCATTACCAATCAAAATAGTATTTGTTTTATTTTTGCATTTACTTGAGGTTTATACAGAAAACTGAGATCTGTAGGCCTAAATTTATTTAGGCTATATAATTTTATGTATTTGATGTGCTTTTCTTCTTCAAAAAACCGTATTGGAAAGTAAAGGACCACATCAAAATAATTAAACTATTATCCTTTTTTTTTTAAATAACTTAAGATAAACCTTTTGTAACAACAAAGTAAAAAAAAACGATGATTTAAAAAAAACACCACAGATGATAAAACCGTGACATATGTAGTGATTTTAAAACATTTTCAGCATTTTTATATTGATTTTTTTTTTTCAGTTCAGCTAAAGTTTTTAACATATCATCATTTGACCACATTCGTGTGGCGCTGAATAAAAAAATAAAAAATCAATGAACCAAAAGGAGGAAGAAGAAGAAGAAGACGAAGAAGGCGGCGGCGTGGCCAGGTTTTTCCCTGACAGTCCCAGGTAAGGTGTGAATTTTAAGTATGCTGTTGTTTTTTTAATATTTATAAGTAGTTGTATGTGTTTTTTGTAATTTATGTGGAACTAAATGAGTGCATTTTGACGTCTGGGTTACAAATCAGTTGCGATTGCCATTTTACTCTTTAAGAAAGTAACTGTTAACGTTACGTTATTTCATTGCGACCTACTAAGTTAGCTAACGTTAGCTTCATCGCTAGCAGCATGTTGCTATTTCACATGCATAATCTGCAATTTCTGTCATATTGACAAATAATTTCAGCCTAATGTATCCAAAACTGTAACGTTAAATGTTTTCTCTTAGAGAAAAAGGTAGTTTCAGCATTATACAAATAAATAGTATGAGGTCACAACAGTTTTACAGCTAGCTGCTATCCAAATGATTTAAATTCAGGGTATCAATTCAGCTTGGTATATAACATTTTAAAGAATTAAAAAAATGCAGTAATGGCAAAATCGGTTGACGGAATCAATTGTTCATTGTACAGTCATTGTTATTGCCTATTTTAGGTTATAGCCACAAGTCAAGTAACCTTTATTTATATATTGCTTTTTATAATACAGATTGTTTCAAAAAAAAAAAAAACATATTAATTTAGTTTATTTATATAGCCGCTCTGGAGAAAACAGTGATGCCATTATCCAGATCAGTTCAGTTCTCATAATGGTGCCAATGCAGGCAGATCAATAATATTGGTGAATATTAAGTGCCCCCACTTCACATGCAAAATAAAATTTATTTAATAATACCCACTAGTGCAGTGGTTCTCAAACCTGTCCTGGCACACCCAACACTGCACGTTTGCTTTCTCTCCCTAATCAAACTCACCTGACTCATCAGCTCATTATTACATGGGTTAATGAGCTGATGAGTCAGGTGAGTCAGGTGTGTTTGATTAGGGAGAGAAAGAAAACGTGCAGTGTTGGGGGTACGCCAGGACAGGTTTGAGAACCACTGCACTAGTGCATTCAGATTTATAGGCACGCACAGGTTGACAAGGACCAGTCCGTGCCCACTCTTACAGAGCCCTGGTTTCTTTTGTCTAATCATCTCATCTGTTTGTTTTCAGGCTTTTGTACCCATCCTTTATCACTGAAATATTTTACAAATCAATCGGTTCTTTTAAGAGCCAGTTTCTTTTTCCTCCTCTCTCTCTATTTCTCGCTTTCCTGTTTTTTTTTTTTTGTTTTTTTATGTTTTTACTTTATCCTTCAATTATTTCTATTTAAAAACATCTACAAATGGCATCAGAGTCATTACAACAATTTAATGAATGGCTGGAAGCAGCAAAAACCATGGCTGATGAGTTGGAAACCCAAAAAGTAAAATATTTCATTATTTCTCTATCATGTTATTTACCTAAATTTAAAAGAAAACGCCTCTGCAAATGCTTCCCCAAAATTTATCATTTAGTTTTTACTTGCAGACTAAAAAGAAAAGGAAAAAAAAGGGAACTGAAGTCTCCAATGTTTCCTGGAGAAAGAGAGACCAGCATGGGTACATCCTACCACAACGTGTTCAGAAGAAACGATCTGGTCAGTAAAATACACTGCATACTGTTGTTCACAAGTGTCTAAGCTTTTGGTCAGCAGTGATGTTTTCTATATCATTACGTGTGTTTGCAGTTAAACCTGCCGGCACTAGGGAGATCTCAGAGGTTGAGGAGGTGCAAATGAATGATATTCCGCAAGAGGTACCAAGTCTTGGTAAGCATATTGAATTGAAAGCCTAAATAATTTCAGCTTTTCTATTTAAATTTAAAATGTCACATATAGGTAACTATTAAAGTATGTAATTCCCATTCCTATCATGCATATGAAGTGACAAAACCATATAAGAAATTGCTAATTTGCTTTATTAAAATGCATTATTGCAACTGGCTTTTTCCTTATTATTATCCTTTTATTTTTTATTAATTTAGATCAAAATCTTCAGAAGCTAAAACACCTGTTAACTTCTGTCGCTGTCTCTGCATCAGTGGAAGTAGAAGAGACACCCACCATGTCTGCATGGACCAAAAGACAGGTCATCTCTGAAAAGAAATTCAGGGCTGCAATGCCAGAGATCTTGAATTGCATGTTGGCTGCAGAGACAGTTACCCAGCATTGCTGTCAACAATGCAAAACTGTTGATGCTGTTGTCCGATGCCTAGACTGTGTTCCCTCAGGAAATCAGTTTTTCTGTTCATCATGTGACATCGAGATCCACAGAAAAAATGTTTTCCATGATAGGGAAGCAATGTTTGATGGTTTTTTAAAACCTATTCCACCAACATCCGTAGTGGTGGTTGATGAAAGGGGCCAATATCAACTCAGTGAACAAGGTATGTTCATATAATGTAGTAGGTGCCCTCTGCAGTTTCCTTTTATTTAATTTTTTTTACTTAAATGTGTAGGCATTACTGATATTACTTTCTGAAATTTGATTTACTGCAGTGTGTATGCTTCCAATTCCTCCATCAATGCAAATCTGTTCCTGTGGTCCAAACCAAGACTTCATAATTATCCCAGGAAAGCAGACTGTATTGGTGACTATCAACGGTATGTTTTGTCACTTCCTTCTACCTTTTTATATCCGACCAGATGAAGTCAAGCATAATAATGGCTTACTATATTATTTTGTCCTGTGCTGTACTAATACAGGTCAAATAGTAAACACATGTTTGTTTTAAGGTCCATACCACCTGTGTCTGCCTTGTATAAGCTGTCCACTTTGCTCTTCCAAATGGACTCCTGGGATTAGTGACTTGCTTCAATACAGATACTGGCCAGCAACCACCAGCTGCCAAATGCTGTTTAAGTTTGATCTGTTCACATCATTTGAGCAGATGAAATTAGCCAGCCCAGCTTTATCCCAACAAGCATTTCTCAGAATGCTTGAACATCGATGTCTTTGCACTGGTCGGGTAAGGGCTGTTTTCATTTCCAAAGTGTTTGAATTCCAGACTTTAAAATCTTTTATTAACCAAAATAATGCCATCCTTCTTTCCAGACGGGTAGTATTTGCGGTGATACCTTCCACAGAGTCTTTCGAGAGTTTGCCTTCTGCAATTTTAAGAAAGAAGATCTGTGCCTGATGGAGCCCTTTAAATGCCCAGCATGTACACCAGACATGCTTGCTATATCTGCAGACGGTAATAGAAAACATTACCGGTTCAAGAAGTCCAAAGGGTAAGTGAAGTGGATTTTATTTTTTTATTTTTTTTTTATTTTTTTGGATATAGGGTGGTGCAGTGGTCTTTTTGTGTCCATGCTGCATCTCACCTGTCACCCAGTGCTAGATGTGATGGGCTCTAGACCCCCCATGCCATGACCAAAGGAAAAGCAAGTATAGCTATTGGTTGGATGGACTGATAGTTATTTATAGAGAAACTATACTTCACCTTATTGCTGTAAAAAATAACAATCATTTTGTGACATCTAAACATTTCTTCAACATAATGTTTTTTGGCTTATTATTATTATTATTATTATTATTATATAATTATACTTTTATTTGAAATTCATGGAAAGTAACAAAATGTGTCAAATGTGTGATTGCTTCACATTTAAACGTAAATGCTTTTACAATTTAAACGTAAATGCTTTTACAATTTAAAAAGTGTTTTGAAAGATATAGCACTGTTTTAAACAAGCTTATGATATTACAGTTCTATGAAAGCAACCTGGTAAATTGTTCAGGAACTTTGTCTCCCTTCTGTAGCCTGAAGACACAAACAAAAATAACGTTATTTATTTCTGTACTTTAAACAGTATGTTTTTTATTTCTTACACAAGTTAATGCCAAATTACAGTATTAATTTCCACAGGACAAATACTCTAAACACAGTGTTCAAGATCAAATGTAATTCATACAGACTAAAATGTTTGTCACGTTTATGGTTAATTGTCATATTAATTTAGGTGAATGCAACGTTTAATCATTTTTATGTAATTGTGTTGACTTGGTGATGAATTCCTCTTATTTAACCCTCTGGGGTCCTTCGTTTAACAGTCACACTTGGGACCTTCGGGTCCAAATGGACCCGGAGGGCGGGATTAATATATAGAAAAAAAAATCATAATATTTTTTTTTTTACTTGTTTTTTATAATATTTTTTCTTTTCTTTTTTGGTGTTTTGAGATAATTTTATGATTTATAATTAATATTTATGCAACAATTATGACCCATTTTTTTCCCATTGAATATAATAGAAATTTTTTATATATATATATAAATTTTATTTTATTTTTATTAAAGCTGTATTTCATTTTAGAGTCAAGCCTAGGCCTCATGAAAGCAATTTTTGAAATGAGATGGGCGCCAACTGGTGGACACACTGAGCATTTTTATCACACAATAGCACATTTTTACCACTAGTGGATATACAGCTCTCTGTAGAAAGGCTTGCGAATTCTAGTGATTTTTGCCTGAACAGATTTAGTCTGTTTTGCACTCTTGATGTTTAAGAGATTCACCCCTTCACTGTTGAGTCCTTTTTTCTGCATCCTGGCTGATTTGTAGATTGTATGCACCAAAAAACTCTGTGTTTTCATATTTTTGGCAATTTCCCATTCATTTCCTATGGGGGTCATTTTTGACCAAAGAGCAGAAGTTTGATGACCACTTAGTATGCTTGGATCATGACCTCAATATTTTTTTTGCGTTCACATACCTAATACCATAAAAGTCACCTAGTTTCGTAACATTCCGATGAAGCTGTGATTTTTAAAAATTCAAAACAGATTTTTGTAATCTGAATTTATTAGTGTGTATGTGTATAAAAGTGTGTTTGTGTGTGTGTGTCTGTGTGTGGATGTGTCTGTTTTGCACTCTTGATGTTTTAGAGATTCACCCCTTCACTGTTGAGTCCTTTTTTTCTGGATCGTGGCTGATTTGTAGATTGTACGCAAAAAAAAACTCTGTATTGTCACATTTTTGCCAATTTCCCATTCATTTCCTATGGCGGGTCCATTTGGACCCGAAGGTCCTGAGTGTGACTATTTTTTTTACAACCACTTAGACTATTCAAATCCTGTCCCCAATTTTTTTGGGTGTTCATATACCAAGTACCAACAAAGTCACCAAATTTCGGACCATTCCGATGAAGCTATGATTTTTTACATTTTTTTATTTAAACGCTTCGGGTCCATTTGGACCCGAAGGACCCCAGAGGGTTAACAGGACAGAAGAACCATCTCTTTTTGATGGACTGTTCATTGCACAAGATGGCAAAGTATCTGCCTTTGTTGACCAAATTAGAAGCCAAATGTTAAGTGTAAGGATTTATTTAACTCCATAACCCTTCTTTTTGTTTAATTTTATTTTTTCTTGTCCTGGGATTACATGTAACATATTTTTTCTACTTTCAGAGGACAGGTCATGATGTTTGCGGACCGGCAACATTTACAGCAGGCAGAGAAGTAGCACAGAAGTCCAGGGCCAAGGTGGATGAAGAGGGCCTTGAAATAGCTGTGTGCAGACATGGAATTTTGCTGCAAGGCTTGAACCACTACCGTGGTGAAATATATG
This sequence comes from Scardinius erythrophthalmus, assembly GCF_964197995.2. Classification (NCBI taxonomy): domain Eukaryota; kingdom Metazoa; phylum Chordata; class Actinopteri; order Cypriniformes; family Leuciscidae; genus Scardinius; species Scardinius erythrophthalmus. The sequence goes on from NC_138244.1 coordinate 1,909,976, forward strand.
CCTACCCATTGTTCCTGCAGAAGGAGCTGGCACAAGCTGCAAATGCAACATTCTTTTGTATGGACATTGCTTGCAGGTAGATAGCCATTGCCAAGTGATAACTGAAGTTTGTACTGATGTTTTACCTTTATTAATATATGTAATGCATGGGAATAACACCATGACTAACTAAAAATCACACATTATATATATATATATATATATATATATATATATATTATGGAATTAGAAAATGAATATGGCTACTACCTTATCAGTACTGATACAACACATTACCATACATATGACTACATACTGACATGTGTCATAGTGTTATTTGATTGGTTACAGGAATTGTACTAGTCATTTAGATCCTGGTTTGTCTCATTACCAGTTTTGCAAATTTTTCCATTACAGGTACTGGCCTTATTTAGAAAAGATGGCAGAAAAGTTTTCTGAGCTCCAACCCCTTACCACGATGAAGCCTTTTCTATCTGTAATGCATGCCAAGGCTCACACTGGCAAATGTGAGGTACTGTGTGCAAGCTAAGTTTACGTTTTAATGTTAAGTTTTTTTAGAAACATATAAAAAAGTGAGAAACTGTCATATAAGTGAGATATACAAAATGTTTAGTGCTGGGTATCCTCTAGGACAAGTTTAAAAACATTTATTTAGTGTGTGTGTGTGTGTGTGTGTGTGTGTGTGTGTGTGTGTGTGTGTGTGTGTGTGTGTGTGTGTGTGTGTGTGTGGATATGGATATATCTCTATCGGTGTATATATATTACACCCACACACACAATGCTTATGGACTTTTTAAATATAATTAACATTAATATCATTAATATCAACACTTTTACAACAGTACTGATCATTCTGGTTTAACAGCAGGGTTGTTTGTAGGATATGCTTCCTGATCCCTTCCAAAAGTTCTAACTGCACAATTGCAGTTGTGAAAGCTTTTCTTTCATAGTTATCCTACCTCAGAACATTTTATATTTTCACATATTGAACATATCAAAATTTGCTCATGGCACCAAATTCAATTGATGATACACAAACTAATAAGATTTGTATGATAAAGGTCTTGATCTTATTCTTTGGAGCAGGTTAGGTGGGGCGGTAGAAGCCAGGAGGGTGGAGGAAATACTGTTGGTGAAGAGGTGGAACAGGTCAATAGCTTCCTTTCAAGGGCAGCTCTTACTACAAAGTACATGACCAAGTCAGGTTGGTTGAAAAGGGTTAACCCTTGTGTTTGACACAATGCTAGATTGTACCATTGATTTGTTCTTATTGTTTTTTGTTGTTTTTTTTATAGGCAGAGGAGATATGATAACTGTGCTTGCCATGGGATGGAACAATAGGAAGGTGGAGAGTCTCCACAAGACACTGGCGAAAAGATTTGTCAAAGTAAGAATCCTAGACTGCATGTTAAGGTGTTTTCTGGGCCCTGGAGACACTATGACTGTGATCGCGCTCTCCCCTGCATTTTTTTCGGGGGCATTTGTGGTTAATTTTGCAGTGATAACTATGTTTTCTGTAATTTTTTTATCTTTTTAAATAGACTACACAGAGAGCAGAAATGGAAGCAGCCAATCTTGAGAGTCTCAAGCAGGAGTTACACATCTCTTTGGAGGATGCTGATCGGTGGGTGTGTGATGTCAAGCAATGGGCAGCCACTGGTATGTAACACCAGGGCCGGAGTGGGGCCACTTTTCAGCCCGGGAGTTTCAGGCCCAAGACCGGCCCACTTTTTCCATGGTGGAATTCCAAATTAGCACTTTTTCTAAATTGGATAAATGAAGCAACAGTTCAGCTCGTACTATTGTGTAGTTTGTATTAATACCATGGGTTAACAAATAATGTAAAGGTTAAATAATAATTCACTTAGACTTTATAAGAAGCAATTGCGACTTTATTTCACACAATTCTGACTTTATATTTCGCAATTCTGACTTTATAACGCGACTTTATATCACAATTCTGACTCTATATCTTGCAGTACTGACTTTATAAGCAACTGCAACTTTATTTCACGCAGTTCTGACTTTATATCTTGCAATTCTGACTTTATAAGAAGCAATTGCGACTTTATTTCACACAATTCTGACTATATATCTTGCAGTTCTGATTTTATAAGCAATTGCTACTTTATTTCACGCAGTTCTGACTTTATAAGAAGCAATTGCGACTTTATTTCATACAATTCTGAATTTATATCTCGCAATTCTGAGAAATAAAGTCAGAATTGCGAGATGTAAACTCGCAATTGTGAGATAAAAAGTCACAATTATCTTTTAAAATGTTTTATTCTGTGGCGGAAACAAAGCTTCCATACCTCCTGGCCTCTTCCTCCCATCCATCCTCCCTGACGCGCACCGTTACGGTAGGGCCGGCCCAGCTTTCGGTAGGCGCCGGTGGTGCCGCGGTAGCCTACCTGAGAAAGCGTTTTGGAAAAGACGGACTAACCCAACCAACTCTATCGGAGGGGAGGGGAGAACTCCCTCACATGGTACAACCCATGCAGAGGCTGCGCGCTGCGGTGTCAGAATGCGAAACGTGTGTAGCCCATGTAACTAACGTGACATTGAAATGTGACAAAAAAAAAAAAAAAAAAAATTCCTCGACCGGCCCAAAAGTGAAGCGGCCCACCGGGAATTCTCCCGATTCTCCCGATTACCCACTCCGGGCCTGTGTAACACGCTGGTGTATACATTTCCATATATATTTTTCTACATTTTTGTAATGATACTGTGTTTTCTGTAATGGTCGACTTTGCTTATTTCTGGTTTTCAAGAGAGACACAGGACTCACAGTAGGCAGGAAGAGCTCCAGAGTGAAATCGATGAGATTATTTTTTCCATCCGAAGAAAGAAGCATGATCTGTATCGACAAAATGGTATTTGATACTACATCACTCAACTTGCATGTTGTAATTTTAATTTAATTATTTTTTTTTTTTTACTTACAGACAGTAACCAAACAAGGCAACGCAAACGGAGAAGACTTGGTGAGCTCAAAAAGACACTCAGAGAGAAGATAGTGCTGTACAACACCATTCCTGGCTGTGAGGACAAAATTGACACCGAAGCAGCATGCAGTCTCTCTGATGATTTTATTCTGCCTTGGGAAGCACAAGGAGATGGTAATTAATGTCTTGTATTTTTGTGCTTTTTTAAATTCACAAAATCCAGTTGATTGTTAGTTTTTTTTTGATTGCTAAACAACAGTGAGCACAACTGGAGTCACATGTGCAAAACTCTAACTACAGTCTGCACAGCAGCAGTTCATGTGGACCAAACTCTAGTTCATTTTTCATTGGTTGAACAGTTTTTAAAACTCTACACACTTATCCCTAGCCTGACTACGTCAGACTTCCTACTTCCGCTCAATTTCATTTCGCTTCTGTAGTCAGTCTGAGATAGCAGCTTATCTTTCAGTTTTCCAGCGGCCTTCGGACGGCCGGGCCAATCAACGAACAGAGGGCGGGCTGAGAGCCGTGACGTAGATGCTGATTGTACCGTGGATGCGTAGATTTACTTCACATAATCTGCAAAAGTCGTTCACAGCCATGTTTACTCCGGTATTTCGCTCGATGGTTTTGTTTTCGCATCATACATGTTTACAGTGGAAGTTAGATGTGGCTGAGCATGCGCATAACACACGCCATAACCAAACGTTATGTGATTGGCTTACGGGTAACCAATGATTTTAAACTTCAGACAAGCGCCCCCTAGCAAGAGAGAAAACACTTCTCTATTATGCCATTCCAGACTCTGTCTACGAAGCAAAGTGAAGTAGCAGAGTTTGGTATTACCAGGCTAACCTATCCCATGACTTCAACCACAACCTGCACAACACTGTGGATTTACTGTGTTCAAATGCTAACACACTGCTGTCAAAACTGTGAACCACACATTCAAAAAAGAATAGATTTCAGCCTTTTGCCTTTCAAACACTGCTGATTGCAATTTCAGCTGAAAGGCTAAGCAGGTGTCTTGTTTTAGACTTGTTAGTGAGAACACACACACACACACACACACACTTTTAAGGCGGGCATACACTGTGCGATTTTCGTCCGATTTTGAGCCGAATCAGACTCGTGCGACTCTTTTTCGGCTCGGGCCGATTTTCAGCTTTCTCGTGCGTCGTTTGTCGTGCAGTGTACAGGGGGAAACGAGAGGCGATTAAGCTCTCACGACCGGCAATCGGCTGGTCGGATGAATTTCTGACATGTTAGAAATTTTGGTCGCTCCTCGTGACTATGAAATCGCACAGACATCGCACAGTGTATGCCCGCCTTTAGTTTCTACCTTTTTTTCTCATTACTGTAATTCTGTAAATTACTACAGACTGTTGAAGCAAACTGCTAATTTTCATTTACCTTAAAGAATTATGTTTTAAAAATTTAAATAAATCATCTGAAAGAATGTCACTCTTTTCTTTGAAGAATATTTTACTTTGTATGAAGTCACTGAAATTGTTCAAACTGTAAAGATGAAAAGTTAGTATTTTCTGTATTGGTGTTTGATGCTAGTGTGTGTTCTGAGTGACAGTGTGTGCTATCTCAGTGAGGGTTGTGCATAGTGTTTGGCTGCCCTGAGCCGGTTTTGAGCCATGTGTTAAGAGTTGTGTTGCTCTGAGTGAGTTTTGCAGCTGATGTGAACTGTTTAGCTCAGGTGACTGTTGGTAGTGCAGACTGTAGTTAGAGTTTTGCACATGTAGCTCCAGTTGTGCTCACTGTCGTTTAGCAATCGAAAAAAACTGTAATACAAGTAATAACACTCAGCAATTAAACACTGCCACCCAGTAAAAAGCTGCAGTAGCCCAACATATTTAAGAAGAAAGCCATATCTATTTTGAAATAGCAAAATCCAACCCAAGCATGAAATAAACTCTGCCTACCAATTAGATATCCACCATCATTCAATATGTCTTTAATAATAATAAAAAATATATATATAATAATAATAATAATAATAATAATAATAATAATAATAATATTCTTAAATGAGCATTTCTTTAACTTTGTTATATTTTAGTGTGATGTTTCAATTGTTTTCAATTGTGTATTGGCTGCATTATTATATGCATACTTAAGGGATGATACAGTTAGGATATTGTCTATATTACTACCCTTATACATTTTATAAAGTTCTTCATCAATTTTATTCTCAAGGTGCTCAAAATGACTAGTGAAGAACACTGTGCTAGATGTAAAGCTGAATATGTTGTTTGTTAGAGTTTAATTTTTTTTTGTCCTCCACTTTTATTTTCAAAAATAGTGGTGAGTCTCCGCTTGAAGAGGCGACTGTTTGATCAAGTCATGCTGGTCAGGCGCATGGAGGAGGAGAAGATAATAATCGTAAAGGAGATGACTCAGCATTATCAACATCTAAAAAAAACATTGGACAAACTGGATAGTCTTCTTCGGGAGACTAAAGAGGACATCAAGATCCATAGTATGTATGATAAATGTTTTTTATCTAATGTGCAAAAATATGGTGATGCCACTAACCAGGATGTTATAGTTTCCTGTAAATATTGCTTCAAAAAAATAACAATACTTAGCTGTTATAATTTGTTTTGTTTTTATGGAATGCTGCTTAATTATCAATGTCAACTTTCTTTTCACTTTTTACCTCAAGATCCGCCTAGAGAGCTGACCGAAGAGGGACACAGGGGGCTCTACTGCTGTATCTTACACAAGCGGCAGATTCTCCAGCAGAAAATTGCAGCAGTCACCAGCACCTATGGCAGTGTCAACACAGACCCTTCCTTCTCGCTGGAGGAAGATGTTGAAGAGGAGAGTGAGGACAACAGCAGTCCAGAACTTTCTGAAGAAGAGTTTTAAAGTTTTAGCACAAACATTGGAAGCATTGGATTCATCATCTTCCCAAAATCAGACTTTTGAGTTCTAGTCTGGAAATTAAATATTTTTCAGAAATAATTCAGGCTACTGTGTCTGTTGTTTTTTACAGAAACATTTTCTAACTGCAGCAGATTTGAATAACAGAAGGGTCTACATTATCCATAAGCTATTCAAGTAATATTATTTGAATATCAAATATTCAATATAAAATAAGCAAATAAATAAAATAACAAATAACTAGCCTAGAAATAAAAGGGAGGGAGGGTTATATAAAAATGTAGTTAATGTAGACTAATATATATTCCTTTATTTTATGGAATATTCTTTGATTTTAGAGTTGCGCATATCTTTTCAAAATGTATACATTTGCTCTTAATTTCATGTTATCTTCATAATGTAAAGTACATTAAGAATATATTATATGTATAATATAAGAATATAATATATGTATAAAAGGACATTTTTATATAATATATTAAACTGGGGATTCTTGCTTTATCCAAAAAATTATTGCATTAAAAGCTGTAATTCTCAGCATTCTAAATAAATATACATCATTTTTATTAAGTAGCATAGGTCCTATACCCAAAACTATATTTTGTATCTTTATATATTTAGTTTTTTTATAAAGAAATCTTCCCTGAATTAGGCTACTTCTGTTCACTGAAGTACTTCTGTTCTGTTCACTGCATCTTATCCAACATCCTAAAGATAAATTATTATAATTAGAAGATATTTCTAGTGTTATAAAATATCGCATATTAATTTTCCAAGCAAAATGTATATTTTAGTCAGAATTATTGCGCTCCTATTTGGCGCGCATGCGCGCAGCGGCGCTCGTTCAATATGAAGATTAGCAGTAAAATGGATACATTTGCACGACTTTCTAACATTTACAGATGGAGAATATAACTGTAAAATGTCATTTTTGAAATGAGGGGAAAAAACATGTCACAAACGCATAAAACAGCACAAAATATACGCTGTTTGATGGTGGATCGATTTGATCCACGATCGACCTCCAGGGCTGCTTCAGAAACGCGTGCACACGCAATTATCTAGACTTGATAAACCTGGATCAAATTAGTGAGATTGCGTGAACTTCAATTACCTTTTATGGAACCACTTTAACCCCAACTTATTTGTTAGGCTCATTCAAGTCCGGTTTTGGAGTTTAATCCCCGCTTTCAAAATACTTGCTATTGTTGACATTACTAAAACTGCATAGACTTTTATGTTTCAGTTTTACAGGTAGGCTATTTGCATGCAAAACATGCAATCAACCATTTTACACTAAATGTCTTGGTTGGGAACTGTCCACATGTACAGTACTGTTCACAGTCATAAGCATTCCAGTAAAAAGCTAATCAGTTTTTATTCCTTTTACTACAGGAGGTACAGTAGAAACACGGTTTGAACAGAAAAAGCTTTACAGTATTGCTTACAGTGAACAAAATATCCATGAAACACACAAGAGCATTCTGAACAAAAAAAAACAACAGCAAATTGGGGGGTGGGGGGGAGTTATCTCTGAAATCTTCAGGGTTAGGCCACATTTTTTCATCAAGATCACATCTGATATCATCCAAAAAAATCCTAGATTGATATGTGGGGTTAGGGTTACGGTTAGGGTTAGGTACAATCGTGTTTGTGTGTGTGTGTGTGTGTGTGTGTGCGTGCGTGCGTGTGTGTGTGTGCGTGCGTGCGTGCGTGCGTGTGTGTGTGTGTGTGAGTGAGTGAGTGAGTGAGAGAGTCTGTATCAGTGTGTGTGAACGAAGTACACAACTTCCTTACTTGAGTGAAAGTACAGATACTACTGGTCAAATATTACTCCGTTACCAGTAAAAGTTGTAAAAAAAAAAAACCCACAAAATTACTTATCTATGCGATCTTCAGGGTTATGCCACATTTTTTCATCAAGATCACATCTGATATCATCCAAAAAAATAAAAATCCTATATATACAGTAGATGGCTATGGGGTTAGGGTTAGGGTTACGGTTAGGGTTAGGTACAATCGTGTGTGTGTGTGTGTGTGTGTGTGTGTGTGTGTGTGTGTGTGTGTGTGTGTGTGTGTGTGTGTGTGTGTGTGTGTGTGTGTGTGTGTTTTTGTAAACAAAAAGTTTACATTTTGTCACATTTTGGACATGTGCCCTAACAGGCTTATGTTCAGAAAGCACTTTGAGGGCTTCAAGCGTGTGTGTGTGTGTGTGTGTGTGTGTGTGTGTGTGTGTGTGTGTGTGTGTGTGTGTGTGTGTGTACACACATTTCTGTATGATTTATAAGCTTTTGTACCCATGAGTCTGACACGAGTCCCCATGAGTCTGTGTGCATTCAGGTTTAAGTCCCCACCGGTGTAAAAAAACATGTCCACAACACACACACACACACACACACACACACACACACACACACACACACACACACACTTGAAGCCCTCAAAGTGCTTTCTGAACATAAGCCTGTTAGGGCACATGTCCAAAATGTGACAAAATGTAAACTTTGTCATATAGCTAAACCAAATACATCACTGGAAAGGTCTTGACCTGGAGAGTAACATATATAAATTTGAAGGTTCTATATTATTACTGCTTTGAGATATTGACCTTTGAACCTTAACCTCAGGGCATATTTGAAGGCTTATAATTATGGGACAAAAAGTGTTACGGACATGAGACCAACTGTTATAGAAAGGTGTTGACATGGGTTATAAGTTGAGTAGTCATAGTCATAGTCACCAAGGGGTGGGGGGGGGGACTATGGTGTGAAAATAAAAAATCCCCCTTTGAACAAGACAATATTTAAAGTCTGATGCTAAAGATGTGTTCGACATCCCCTCAAACCCCTGGAATGTCACCAATTAAGTATTTATAACTTCCAATTTTAGGGAAAACCCTGGGTTTTTAAAAAAAACTACAACTCCCTTGACCCCTCGTCAGTACTTGTGTTGACATCAGCACCCCAGTTGTAGTTCCTCCGTTTTAGGCCGTGCTAGGGTTGTGTATATCATATATATCAAATATATCAAATATCACACACTGTCTAATAAATAATTATACTGCATGTATATGATCTATGCTAAGAAAAGACAAAAATGTTTGTTTAATGATGTTATTTTAACTAAAACAGAAGACCAGCGCGCCAACTGCTCTGCTCACGTGACGCAAAGCGTCATCTCCATAGTAACGGCCCATGTCGCTACTTCCGCTATGAAAAATGTAAAACACACACACACACATTTGTTTTTCATAACTGATTGGCTTTGTGTTTTCTTTCTAACTTTTGAGAGGCTGTTCACATTTGGAACAGATGCGGTAAGCGAGGGAGAAATCAACAGTTCTGTGCTCAAGAATAAGGGGCAAATCGCGTCAAATATTGATTGGGGACAGACGTTTTTACAATATGATGACAATCGTAACATAACATAATCGTTAGTGTGTGTGTGTGTGTGTGTGTGTGTGAGAGAGAGAGTGAGAGAGTGTGTGTGTGTGTGTGTGTGTGAGAGAGAGTGTGTGTGTGTGTGTGTGTGTGTGTGTGTGTGTGTTTGCGCGCAACTACATTATAGGGTCAAAATATCTATGCAAAATATCCCCACAAAGATGTCAATATCCGAAATCCTTGTCCTTTTGGGGATTTTTTTTTCCTTCAGAAAACAGCTTATAAATCAGACGTGTTTTTTGAAAATGTAAAAATGCAGACAGTTTTCTGTGATGATAAGGTTAATCTATGGGGGGTAGAATACACTGTTTGTTTGTAAAGTATAAAATCATTATGTCTATGGAAATTCCCCATAAAACATGGAAAAATAACATTCCTTGGTCTGTTGAAGGCTGGTCTTGTTGAAATGAGAGGCCTGTTAATCATCCCAGACGTCTCAGATGGACAGAATTGATGTGAAACATATGCCAGCAGTTAATTTCTGTTAAATAATTAGTTCACTTAGTTAAAAATGAAAATTCTGTCATCATTTACTCACTCTCGAGTTGTTTCAAACCAGTTTCTTTCTTCTGCTGAACACAAAAGAAGATATTTTGAAGAATGTTGATAACCAGACAGTTGATGGTAGCTATTGACTTCCATTGGATTTTTTTTTTTTTCAAGTCAATGGGGTCCAGCCACTGTCTGGTTTTTGACATTCTTCAAAATATATTCTTTTGTGTTCATCAGAAGAAAGAAATTCATACAGGATTGAAACAGTTTGAGGGTGAGTAAATGATTTTCATTTTGGGGTGAACTATATCCCTTTAATGAAAGATGCAGACATTTGGCCTCTTCAAAAAGCTTTGCATTTTTTTCCTTGCATTACTTTCACTTTTATACTTTAAGTAGTTTTGAAACCAGTACTTTTACTTGAGTAAAAAGCTTGAGTTGATACTTCAACTTCTACAAAAGTCTTTTTAAACCCTAGTATCTATACTTCTACTTGAGTAATGAATGTGAATACTTTTGACACCTCTGCTTTTGTTCTTACCTGCATAGATCGGAAGTACCAGCTGCAGATGGTTCTAACCCAAGGCCCAAAAGTATATTGGTCTATCCTCCCATACACACAGTATAGAAAAAAAAAACATCTTGACTGTGTGCTTATAGGTCCTTTAGGGTAATGATGAATGATAAAAATTAATAATAATAAAGTGGCTTTCTAAAATTTTCAGCAGTAAACATCATTAAATGCATTTAGGGTGCAATGTGCATATATGTTTGCTCTTAAAATCAAGAGTATATGAAGGAACAGAACCAGTGACACATTTCAAAACATTTTATGAGTCCACTCATCAAACACAGAAAACAGATAATGTTCTGTGCAACAGAACACAGGAATAAACCAGAACTGCTATGTCTTAACACTGAAAGACAAAATTACAAATCATACAAGGCGTTTATCTTCAGGATGAACTTTGAATATGGTCTCTTGGCTCCCAGGAGTTTTTCCACTTTTTCCCACTGTAAGACAGCAAAATGTTTAGTAACAATGCTCATTACTGGAATATAAATACTATCTTGGTTATGTACAATAAGACAGAGTTTTCAGGTATGTAATCCATATAATGTAATTGTTTGAAAATATGCATTCAGCAGATGATTTAATTATTCTCACTGCACTTAGAATGTGTCAGATAGTAACACATTTTCACTCATTTGGTTGAGTGTTTAAAATCAATTTTAATCTCATTGTTCAAGACAAAAAAAATGCAGTTATCAACAAAGGCTTTATAAAAACTAAGAGTGGTGGAAAATATTAAATAATAGATAAAGCACACCACATTTCAAATGATCTTTTAATTACACTGAAGTCTGAAGTCCTGATCAAACTGCAACTTCAGTTGCAACGGAACAAATGTTTATGTAATGTTTTTTTCTCCAATGTTTTTATAAACATTTTTTTTCTTAGTTCTGTCAATTTTCTACAGTACAGCATGAGCATATAAACTTCAAATAATATGCATACCATCCAGAGCAAGGATGCCACTGCACCAACACCTCCGCATGACCCTTAGCAGAAACAGAAAGAAACATGGGTTTATGTTAATGACATTTACTTGCAACACATGAAGTTAGTCATACATCTGCTGAACGGTAAATACAAAAAAATAAGTCCAAGTAAAAATAAACAAAGTGAAAATTAATAGCTAGTTGACTAAAAACTTTAATTAATAAATATTAGCACAATTCACTTTATTACTATATACAATACAATTTTGTAATATATATGGAACTGCAGTTTTTATTTTTGTCACACTACCATTGCTATGGTTAAAGCGCCCCTATTATGGAATTTTGAAAAGTACCTTTCATGCAGTGTGTAACATAGAACTAAGTGAACAAAAAAATCCTGCAAAGTTTTAAATATGAAAGTTCACCATATAAATAGTTATTGTCTCTCAAAAGTGAGAGTCGATTCTGAATCAGTCGAATGAATTGTTTTTCCAGCGAGTAATTTTTCCTACAAATGATCTTTATTGGCCACGCGCACATATTGCGCACACCGTAGACACCAGGGAAAACATTCAGCTTCAGCTGATAACTGTCATGTCGGCTGTTCTAAAATGCGACGCAGAAGAGACTGTCAGTGAGTCAGTGGCTACTATGGCAAGCCGTTTTAACTTTTATTTATTTCCAGGATATGAATTATTGATATCAAAAATGTAATTCTTGATATCTGTAATTATATTTTCACTAGTGAAATGTCACCATAGGCTGCCATTCAAAATAAATTGTTGATATCAAGAATTGATTTCTAGTAAGTAGAAATATAATTTTTGATATCAATTTGATATCAGTAACATTGTTACTAGTAAAAATGTGAATTCCTGATATCAAGAATTACGTAGTTACTAGTAAAAATGTCTATTCTAGATATCAACAATTACATTGCTACTAGTAAAAATGTTAATTTTTGATATCTGAAAATGTATTTCTGAATATTATTTCAGATATCTAAAATGGCTTTCTTACTAGTAACAATCACATTCATGATATCAGAAATTAACATTGTTACTAGTGAAAATGCAATTATTGATATCAAAAATGAACATTGTTACTAGTAGCAATTCAATTGTTATCAAGAATAGACATTTCAACTAGTGACAATTTAATTCTTGATATCAAAAATTAAGGTTTTTACTAGTAAGAATTGTATTTCTGATATGTGAAACTGGAATTTCAACTAGTAAGAAATCTTTTCTTGATATCAACAATGGATTTTGAATGGCAGCCTATGGTGACATTTCACTAGTGAAAAGATAAAGTATAAAGTCGGCAACACCTAAGCTCCAAAATTATCAAAAATATTTATTTTTAAGACAATTATCGCATAGCGTATGTGACGTTTCGAGCACGCAGGCTCTTCATCAGACAAATTGACTACAGATGTGCAACCCTTTATATCTCCAGGTGATCACATGTCCAAACATCATATTACTCATCAATACAACAATACAAAACGAAAAAAGAAAAACAAATATATATATATATATATTACACACACATAAAAATATCTAAGAAACTATGCAAAATACAACAGTATCATTATTAATATGCACTTCAAAGAACACTTTTCTTGAAAGTGTTGTATTGATGAGTAATATGATGTTTGGACATGTGATCACCTGGAGATATAAAGGGTTGCACATCTGTAGTCAATTTGTCTGATGAAGAGCCTGCGTGCTCGAAACGTCACATACGCTATGCGATAATTGTCTTAAAAATAAATATTTTAGATAATTTTGGAGCTTAGGTGTTGCCGACTTTATACTTTATCTTTTCACTTGTTGTTTTTTAGTCGAGCACCCTTTTTGAGACTGATGTGCGTGCTTTTGTTTCATTTTTCTTCGACATTTCACTAGTGAAAATACAATTACAGATATCAAAAATTATAGTTTCTACTAGTAGAAATTCAATTGTTGATATCAAGAATGATCATTTTAACTAGTGAAAATGTAAATGCTGATATCAAGAATTGCCATTGTTACTAGTATTTCAGTATTTTGTATTTTGAAACAAACCTCCCTGATTCTTTTCTTCAAAATTTTTTTGTAGGGGAAACTGGTTGAGTCATCATGCATGGGGCATTCTGAAACACATAAAAATGTGGTTATAATTTGTAAAAGTAAAAGAAAAAGTTCAACAAACAATCAACAAGAGGTCTTGGGTATGTTATGGTCACAACAATGAATAGCTTACTATAAATATGTTGCAATATGTGCAAAAGAACATATTACAATGTACATTTGTAGAATTCTAAACCAGTCTTTTAAAAAACAAAACAATGAGAAAGGCCCTGTTCTTTAAGCTCTAAAACTGTGATCACGTTGCAAAAATCAAACATAGCTTTGATTCATATGTAAAAATAAATAAAAATAAATAAACAAATCCACACATACCTTTATGGTCTGCTTTCTTCTTTCTTTTTTTTCCTGAGGAAGATACTGGACCTGGACTGCCTAGCTCAGTGGACAGTTTAGAATTGAAAGAAAGAGTTGAGGCTGGTGGCAGAGGAGAGGCCAGAGAAGAAGAAGAAGGTAAAGGACTAGACTCAGATGAGATGAAAACAGGATGAGGAGCCAAAGAGGAAGATGCAGGAGGAATGAGAGGTGTTTCAGACTCAGGGCTGAGCAGATGTGTGGACTCTGCTGTATCTGCTGATGGAGTCTCTGAGGTGTTTGTTGCAGAACTTGCAGAACTGCTTGGTGCAATAGCCACTGTTGGATAAAAGAAACTGTGATGTGGACATGAGAGTAATAATAATAATTCAATAATAATTCAGCAAAAATAAATAAATAATAAAATAAAGTTGTATTATGTTTTTAAAGTATAGTTTTATTTATTTTGTATTACGTTTAAGTCCACCTATGAATTGTATTTATTAATGTAATATCAATTTAACATTATCAAAATAATACCCTGCTCAAGTTTTCTTATGTAATTTCCCCTGTGAAAAAAGATTGGGAGTATTGTTTATATATACAATTTTTTAAGGTGAAGAAAAATAAGTAAGGGATAATGTATAGTGAGCCGGTTGTTATAGTGAATAACAACCCCGACAGGCTGAACGGGATCCCGACGCGAAGCGGAGCTTGAATCAGCCTGAAGGGGTTGTTATTCACTATAACAACCGGCTCACTATACATTATCCCGCTTATTACATGGTTACCTACATAATAAATAAATAATTTAACACAAATTACTGATTTAAAAAAGAAGTTTATTGATTTAAAAATGATTGTATTGCTTCCGCTAAAGAAAATAGTCCGTTCCGCGTCCATAGCAACGCTCTGTTTTTCATGGCAACGGTCTGTTATACTTCGATCAAGAAATAACAGACCGCATTCTACATTGGAATTCAGCCAAGCCATGTAATAAAAATAAATAATAATCATAATAATATATAATTTAGGATGCACTAATAAGCAATTAAATATGTGAAAATTTGCATGCATTGCACATTTGTGTTTATTACCATTAAGAAGACTTTCATACAACCTCTTTATGGTAAGAAAAGCATCCTGAGTTTCTTCTGTATCCATCTTCCATGGACAGAAGCACTCAGCAGAAAAACCATTCAAGGTTCTCCTGCCAAGGAGAAAGAGTGGGAACCTCTCTAAAAGTTCCCACTTGTGGATCTGGAATAACATTGAGACAGAATTATAAAACTAATAAGAGAGAGAGATAGAGAGACAGAAATTAGCTTGAATGGTTTAGTCATTGTGATACTATTACAGTACTTTTTATTCTATTTCAGGGGTGTTCAATCCTGCTCCTGCAGGGCCACTATCCAGAGTTTAACTCAAACCCCACTTAAACACACCTGAACCCGAAGTTGGAGCTAAACAATGCAAGACGCAACTTCTAATTTAGTGTTCTTTATCAGACCTGAGTACACTGGACACACACAGATGTTACACCCCAGTCGTTGTGCACTGAAAAAAGAATTGCTGAAACTTATATAAATATAACAACGACATGTGTAAAAGCTAAATATCAGGGATTATTTACTTACTATTTTATGACTAACATCTGAAATATAAACCTACCAGTAGATTTGTTGCATCATAAACTTTGTTCACACTGCAGTTTTTTTTTTGCCGGTCTATCCATTCTTGGGAAAGCTGTTTCTTCTTCTTCTCCAGCTTCTGCTTGTATGGCTGCTTAGCATGGCAGTGTTGACATGTTTTGCTAGCTACTCCAATTTTTTTCCTGCATATGCAGCAATCCTTTAGAGTAGGCATCTGTAAAAAGAAACATAAATAATAAGTGTTATGAGGGGATAATTAATATGTTTTCACCCCTATGTTGACAAGAGTCACAGTCTTCAAAAATATCGTCACCACAGTGACCTAACTTTCAAAACATTTAAAGAAAACTGAAACAGTATAATGCTACTCAGAAACATTTTTTTTCCAGGATGAATAGGGGAATATTAATTAATATTCATGATGGAAGTCATCCCTGACTGGTCTGATAACCTACACCAACCCCACCCCTAAACCTAACCATCAATGGGGGTCTGACCAATCAGGGAGGACTTCCATCATGAATATTAATCAGTATTCCCCTACCATCCTGGGAGAATTTTTTTAATACAAGGCAATGTTGGAAAATATATTTTGCAGCGATTTTTGTGTGAGCATATCAGTGAACACCCCTGACCACTCAGGTGGTCCACAGAAAGCTAAAATTCTTGTGTCAGCAGCATTTGTCCAAATTTCAATCTTAACCGTTCTATTTCATCAGAAACGATCTGAAAACAGTGCTTTAAGTGTAAAAAAACGAACTTGTCCTTTAATCAAAATCCGAAAAGTTATTTCCGGTCTGGAATGGCGTTCCTTCTCTGATGAAGTCAGTTTGACGGCTTGGGTTGAAAACGCTTAACCACTCCCCTCAAACTGCTAGTCTGCTATGAGCGAGATGTAGAGGAGGAGCGCTAGAGTAAAACCCTTCCCTCTGTTCAATATTGCCTTTCACTTGCAACTTCCAGGTCACAGGGACTTTTTTTTTGTATTAGTGTTAGACTATTATTGGAAGCATCAGAATGCAGCTGTAGAAGAGGTTTTAGATCAAATGTCATAATACATGTTATAGACTGTTATTGACTTCTAAAACCGATATGAATGACACATGTGAGGTATGAGTATAACAGATCATAACAGATCATAAAAACATGGACACATAGACACATGTAGCATACTGGTGTCAGATGTTGCAAAAACTCGAATTAGATTCCAGCTATTGTTTTGGAAAGGTTATATTATGTATTTTACATCTGTGTCCAAACATAATACCCAAGTTAAGCACTGTCATCCCTCACAGTAAAAATAATATTATATTATCTAACGTTAATGTTAAATGATGATTAATGATCTAATGAAGTCTATTGCAGATATTCATACATGCATATAACTTAGAAATATATATATTTATTACATGGCTTGGTTGAATTCTAATGTAGAATGCAGTAGTGATGGGGACGAGACCGCCTATGCCGAGTCCGAGTCAAGACCGAGTCTTTGAAGGGTCGAGTCCGAGTCGAGACCGAGTCTTTGAAGGGTCGAGTTCGAGTCAAGACCGAGTCTTTGAAGGGTCGAGTCCGAGTCAAGGCCGAGTCTTTGAAGGGTTGAGTCCGAGTCGAGACCGAGTCCGTTGGTTTTCAAATTCAGTTGAGTCCGAGTCAAGACCGAGTCTTTGAGGAAGCAAGTCCGAGTCGAGACCGAGTCCGTTGGTTTTCAAATTCAGTTGAGTCCGAGTCAAGACCGAATCCGTTGGTTTTCAAATTCAGTTGAGTCCGAGTCAAGACCGAGTCTTTGAGGAAGCAAGTCCGAGTCAAGACCGAGTCTTTGAGGAAGCAAGTCCGAGTCGAGACCGAGTCTTTGAGGAAGCAAGTCCGAGTCGAGACCGAGTCTTTGAGGAAGCAAGTCCGAGTCGAGACCGAGTCTTTGAAGGGTCGAGTCCGAGTCAAGACCGAGTCTTTGAAGGGTCGAGTCCGAGTCAAGACCGAGTCTTTGAATGAATGAATGAATGAGGCATTTATATAGCGCTTTCATATGTACTACTGTACACCCAAAGCGCTTTACAATCATATCAGGGGATCTCTCCTCAACCACCACCAGTGTGCAGCATCCACTTGGATGATGCGACGGCAGCCACAGTACAACGGCGCCAGTGCGCTCACCACACACCAGATATAGGTGGAGAGAGGAGAGAGAGTGATAGAGCCAATTTAATGTAAGGGGATTATTAGGAGGCCATGATTGGTAAGGGCCAATGGGTGGAATGTGAAGGGTCGAGACCGAGTCAAGACCGAGTCTTTGAGGAAGCAAGTCCGAGTCGAGACCGAGTCTTTAGGAGTCGAGACCAAGACCATAAAAACATGTCAGTTTTCATATTCATGATTTAATATCACCCCAGTTAATAATCAACAATTCCGCCTACAGACTAAGCTAGATTGGGAATTGTTTAGAGGAGCAGTCTTAACATATGGACTATGCTTTTACTATCATTAAAAAAATCATGCATCATCTTCTGCCTATTTTTCTAAACTGCTTCAACAGTGCTGCTCTGTCATCAACATGTTAAGCCCACCCTGACTTTTTTAATCATAGTTAGGGCATGCAGAGCAAATAAAAAATTTCTAGTGGACTAGTGATGGGGACGAGACCGCCTATGCAGAGTCCGAGTCAAGACCGAGTCTTTGAAGAAACGAGTCCGAGTCGAGTCCGTGAAAGCAGAAATCGGTCTCGAGACCGGACTCGTACTACATCACTAGAATGCGGTCTGTTATTTCTTGATAACTGCCGCTGCTAAGGATAACAAACCGTTGCCATGCAAAGCAGAGCGTTGCCATGGACACGTAGGATTCTAACCGTAGAGACAGAACGCACTTTATTTAGCGGAAGCAATACAATCATTTTTAAATCAATAAACTGTTTTAAATCAATATTTTGTGTCAAATTATTGATTTATTTGGTAGGTAGCCATGTAATAAGCGGGATAATGTAGAGAGAGGCGGTTGTTATAGCGAATACAACCCCTTCAGGCTGATTCAAGACCTTTGCGTCGGTTGTATTCACTACTATAACAACCACCTTGCCCTAGTCTACTACATTATCCCTTACATTTATTTAAATATAATATAAAATGACAGAAACACAGTCAGTTTGCTCAATCAATCAATTTATCAATCTATCTATATTGTTTGTACAAACAAATACACCCACATTAATATAATTAATGCATGTGACCTAACAAAACCATTGTGGCACTGTGTTTGGTAAATATAATATGATCATGCTTAAGTGGATAAAAATCAACATCAGATGACTTGGGTTAATCACCTTTGTTGTCTGTCCTTGTCTTGTCGTTCTGTTCCTGGCTTTGCACCTGTATAAAAAAAGACAAATAGCACAGTGTACTATATATTATAATGAATATATTGGTCATAATTATTTATGTTCACTGTTTATAATTCTGAAGAGCTAAGAGAGAAGAGAAGAGAGTTTTTCACTGAACTTTAACAATGACTTTAAAGATCTATTCTATTAGGTGTGTGTGTGTGTGTGTGTGTGTGTGTGTGTGTGTGTGTGTGAGTGAGTGGAAACAATTCCATTCTAGTTATTATTATACATAATTCCATTATTTTATCACAAATATTTCTTTTATTTGAAATAACAACCATTACTATTTTATTTAAAATTAATATTTAGGTCTAGTATGATTATATTTGCAGTATTTATTTATTAATTTCCACAATTGGATATTTCTGGAAAATATTATCTCAAATATTAATGTACGTCAATTAATAATGTAGCCTACTGAAACGTAATTCACATGTTAAATGCTTTAAAATAGTATTTGGATGATCAAATTATACGAAATAAGGAAACAGTATTGAACGTTTTAACAGAATGTGTGGACTTTTTACATGGTCCCTTACACACAACTTTTCCAATTTCCGAACAATGTCACACTAAATACTGACTTTAAAATGCTGATGTGATCTGATCAAATGATTTGACCCTCAAACATGTTCAAATAATAAGAAAAATAACGTCCCTAATTTGACACGCGACGTAGGCTATAGGCCACGCAAGCTATTCAATCTTGAATAGACGATAATGTTAATTATTGATATTTGTCCAGTAACAATAATCCATCTCTTTTTAATAATGGTATGTCGATATATATGAATAAAATCTTAATGTCACTAATGATGTTCTCGCTGTCTAACTTTTCCACTTACTTTAGGATATTTCATTGTGTTTCTTATTTCATAGGCTAACAGTTACATCGTTATTCCCAAGTAAAAACCTCCAACAAGTTACAAAAACACCAAATAGCAAGATGAACCAGCACAAAGCGCCTTGCATATTATTTTGTTCTAAAATTATTATATTATCAAAGTTCTGATTAGCCTACCTGAATTAGCCTCAATTGTCTCGTATAAAACCCATAACCCAGATAGCAATTACGTTTGGGCCACATGTGGGTATTATCTGGCACATATGGCCTAGATGTGGCATGGCTGAACAGATATGGGCCAAATTGTAGCCATATTTGTTTTGCCATAACTTAAAAATCTGCGGGAAATGCTCTCTTGGTTCACAACTGATTTTGAGGTATATGGCCCAGATAACAACGAACACATGAGAACCATATGTGGTTGAGCTATGGCACACAGTGAGAAACACCGACTTGTGGTAAACATTTGGCTTATACGTGGAAAAACCAAGCGGCAACCTCCCCGTCTCTCTCTTGAAACCAACACGGAAGTGAGTTAAACTGCAATTCATTGACTGGCCGCTTGGCCTGGCTGCAGAAGTGAGTCAAATCTGTATCTCCCTCATGTTAAAATTACCAACTTTACAGCAGAAAAAAATATGTTTACAGCCTGGATCTCTATGTGGCTTTGGTCTATACAGCTAATTTTGCCCTTCATAACAACTGTGAGGGGGGTGAATTATTTTATAACTCGTCCGTTTAGTTGATTAATATTTAAATTTAAGGGTGTGGCCAGTGGCCACTTGAGTGACAGGTGGGTTGTCGCTGATGTCAATGCTAGCCGTTTGTCTGCTGTTACTAGCCGTCACTTCACCTCAGCAAATGTTAGCTGCTGAACTTGCCATCTCTGCAGTGTTTGTGCTTTTTTCGGGATTATTTCATACAATTTAATACTTGGGTACAAAGCCCACGTCTTTGGATTCCGTCGTTATCGTTCGAGAGAACAACCAGCGCTGTATTTCAGTTGTTTTCCTCCGTGAACCTGCACTAATGGATGTCTGACAATTTCGTTGCTTTTTGGGGTTTTCAAATTTAAAACGTCAATAAATGCTCGTTCGTTCTGCTCTCACGGAACAGATGGATTATAATATGCTTATGTACCGTCAGATGAAATCATGCAGGCGTCGGCGCTTTCTCCGTCCGTGCAATAAATGCACATGAATGAGCGCGGATTTTCTAGCGCATTTACTTGAACTTCATAGGCAATATATCTAGGGTTTAACCCATTTGAGAGACGGCCAAAATCAGAATTTAAAATGGACTGAATAAGCTCTCTACGAACTTGAGCAATGCCGCGCTGACGGACCATGAAAGAGTGACGGACATGTATGCACATAAATCACTGTCACACACAAACACTCTCGAAGTAATACACAGTCTCACTTGTTGTAGCCATGTCTTTTAACTATTATAATATTACGAAGGGCAAAAATAGGAACGTTTAATTGGCTTTACATCATCAGCTAACTCGATCACGTCGAGCTAGGAGATTTCAGATAGCCAGGCCAGGCTCCTCAGCTCCACTCACGCCCCGCCTGTTTGTCTATTTTCTGTTATCCGGGAGTGACGCAAGGCCAAGATGGCGACGGCCGGCTCCGCCCACTTTAGGCTTCAAAAATGCTCTTCAGAAACCTACGGGTGACGTCACGGACACTACGTCCATATTTTTTTACAGTCTATGGGAAAAACACAGGAATCCTGAAATCGAGTGCGGCAAACATCCGCCTTTCCACACCTCAGGTTGCTATGCATCTTTCCTCCTATTGGTGGAGTGAGACTACGGCGCGAGTTTGACTGCGACGCTGGCCAGCTGACGCCATTTACTCTGCTTTCCTCACGACTGTGTACATTCAGGTTAGGTAAGTGATGTTTTGGCATTTTAAAGTCATATAAATGAAATATGCAGCATTATGTGTCAATATTGCATGTTATTATGCGTTTAGTTATTCGTTTCATCGAGGAAGGGGTTGAACTAGCTAATATTTTCCTCTGTTTACTGCTATAACTTAAAATAAAGTTTAATGTAACTTAGTAACTGTTAACTTAGGCTATAGCAGTTCGCTGGTTTGCCGTTTTAAATTAAGATGTTTTTGTTTATAAATCAACAGCTCACTGCCGTACAAAATAGTATAGTTTGTCATTGTGTAGTAGTATTTGTGAATTAAGGCGACGTGGTCCAATGTCGGTGTTACTACTTGTCAAAAAACCTAAATCCTAATTTGTGTTCACAATCATTCAACTAATCATAATAATATAAAAATGCCAAGAACAACTAATACGTGTGCATTATTGTATGTATCTTTTTATTTTTGTATTTATCTAACTCTGAAATGATATTATTCATCCAAGACTTTTTCTCATGACTTTTCCCTCTTTAAAATTAAAGTTGTAACGTCTTTCGATACAATACCTGATTAAAATAACTTGTTAACATGAACTAATAATGAACTTCACTTCTACAGCATATATTAATATGTGTTAATGTTAATTTCAACATTTACTAACACATTCAAATAAAAAATTGTACTTGTTAACTTTAGTAGGCCTATGCACTGTGAACTTACATAAACAATGAATTGCTGTATTTCTGTTAACTATCAATTAATTGAACGGTCATTCACTGTCATTATAAAGCTTGGAAGAGGCAGGAAATTTTTATAATTACTCTGATTTCTAACAATAGAGATTATATATACCATGCTATGGTATACTGTCATACCGCCCAGCCCTAATGTGCGGTATGGGTGGGGCAATGACAATAATTTCCATATTAAAAACCTAGAAAATATGGTTTCAGATGGAGTAAGTAATAGTTTATAGGGTGGTCTATTTAAATGCATATTTCAACCACTTACCCAATTGTTTTTTTCCCTATCAGATTACCTATCTGGGTCTGGTTGGTGGCTTTGACCTGAATAACACCGTGTGGAGAGTGCTGAAAGGCACTTTTACAACTGTTGTTGCACGTTGATGAATTGGAGAGAAGTCAATGGGAAGATTGGTGTCCAACGCGCCTGGTCATAAAGGAAGTTGTCATTGGTGAGACCTTTTTTAGAAGTCCCTTTTATTTGTATTGCACTTTGCACAATACACAACTTTTCAAAACCGCTTTACAGAACATTGTATTTTTATTTCTGTTATCTCAGTAATAGTAATAGTCACAAATTCATGCCGTATGACTTAGTGCAGGCGCTAACGGCTCCTGGTTTATCTCGTAAATTACTCCACTAATAATGCCCAGAATGGTACCAAACTTCTACAGTAGTACAAATAGGTTCTGAACTCAAAAAACGAGGCATTGGAAAGTTTGTAAGTACATCAGGAGTTTATTTAAATAACACTTGCCTGACGGTGAATGCTACTGCTAACTCGGACGTTGGGGTCACTTCAGTGATTTGGGAAAAGCATGTAAAAGTCCTCACAGAAAGCGATGCGTAAGGATGAAGTGTATTATTGTTTATCAGAAGCAGTCGAAATATTATTGTAATGTTGTTGTTATTATGAATGCATTATAAATAAATAAAAATTATTTACAGTATTTATAATTATTATTTAATATTAATTACAGGGGATGGGGTTAGCTATTCTGGTTTTCCCTCTTTTTTTTGTCATTACCTGATCACATCCGTGGCTCACTTAAGTGACTGTTATTATTATTGAATTTATTATTGAAACTTGCCAGCTCAGAAAGTTAGTAAAGACATTGTTAAAATAGTCCAAGAATACAGTGGCTCAATCTTAAGTTTATCAAGTGTTGAGAATACTTTTTGTGCGCAAAACAAGCAAAAATAACGACTTTATTCAACTCTTAATTTTTGCTCTAAGTGAGTTCACGTAGTGTAACGGCAGAGCGCTTCTTTGTTGTACGTCAGAACGTAGGCCAGCATCCCACACATGACCAGCGTCTGTCAATAGTGAGTCTACGCTCTGACGTACAACCCAGAAGTTGGAAAAACTTGAGGGTAATTACAGACAGAATTGTCATTTTTGGGCGAACTAACCCTTTATGTTCCTCCTTGCATTCAGTACTTGGCCCATTATTCTTTGTGTGTTTCTGCTTCCAAATTGTCTCGCATCATTGCGGATTATCTTGAGTTTATTTTGTGTTATTAAAAATACTTATTTTTGTAGACTCTTTGGACTAAAACATTACATTAATGCTATCTGTGTTGGTGTGTTTTTACATTAGAGTGTGCATGTCTTTAAAAAAAAAAAGCAGAATACATGCAGTGCTGTAAATTTTAACCGGTTGTTGGTGCAAAAGTATTCTAAAAAAAAAAACCTTTCATACAGTGGTAATTCAGAGGTGTTTAATTTGTTAATAATTGCAATTTAAATATTAAAGGATATTTACATTAATGATGTTTTTCATTCTCCTGCAGCTCTAGCTTCCAGGTTGTATTGCTGCTAACATTATTTAAATTCTTCTTTATTGCAGGTGCAGTCAGGCAGAATCCCCTTACTGGAAAAGGTCAACACATTGCCGACCCTCATTGGAGACTTCTCTGCACATCAACACACTTCTCAACTCTTTACCTTTCAAGTTTACTTTAACTTTCTCAATTTCTCTTTAAAGTTCTCTTTACCAAGTTACTGTGATTTATTTGTATTTCTCTCATTAGACTAATTGAACATAACATTAATACACGCTTTGATCGAGTGTTTTGAACTTTGGTGTAAAAAATTTGCTTTGAATGCTATTTATATGATTGATTTGTATTCTTCAATGTTTTCAACTGAATTCTACTTAAAATAAGTACAACTGAGTAGCTGTAATTATGTTTTCTTAAATGTTTTCAACTGAATACTACTGTAATTATTCAATTCAACTCTGTTGCTGTAATTATATTTATTTTTATGAAATGTTTTCAACTGAATACTACTGTAATTATTATTCAACTCTTGCTGTAATTATATTTATCTTTATGAAATGTTTTCAACTGAATACTACTGTAATTAAGTACAACACTTTAGCTGTAATTATTTAAATGCTTGTAAAAATAAATAGTTTTGAGTGCATTTGTTGTTGAGTGTTTAATTTACCTGTGAGTTAATAAGACATTAAATACTGTCAGCTGCATGTGGGCCACATAAGGGCCGTTAGATTTTAACAGAACTCAGCCATACTAAAGTTGCATACCAGGCCCACATATGGGCCACATGAAATTGTAGTATTTGGCTCATGCTTGGTGGAGTTATGGCAGTCCTTTGGTTCAGTTCTGGCAAAGGAGATGTGGGCCATATCTGGGCCGGCAAACACAAACTAATCTGGGCCACAGCTCAGCTGTTTATCTGGCCCACATCTTTGCCAAAGGTAATTTGCTGACTGCATCGAGGCGACTCTGCGTGACAAATTTTCCGCCGCCTATAGGGGCACTATTTTAGGAAATGATGCAATGGGTCGTATTTGAGGACAGGTGCAAACGACCTTTACGGTCGTATAAGTTGGAGGACTTGTTGGAGAGAGAAAATATAGCCTATTGCGCGTCTATGTCAGCTTAAGCGCGAATGCATGTTTAAAATAGCCTACATAAATGTAAAGAATGATTTTCATGACAACTAAATATTTTTTGCTATGGTATAAATATTAAAGAATGCTCTGTGCAAAACAACACTATTTAATTATTATTTACTGCATATATTTTGTTTTGACAATAGTCGATATCCTACATTATCAGATACGGTCAGGAATTTACGTCAATTTAAAAATATATTTTTAACCCTTGTGTTATATTGCGGGTCAATTTGACCCGTTAAGATTTTCTAGTTGTTGGAAATACTGGTTAAATATGTTTTTTTTCTTGATATTTTGTGACTTTTTCTCATTTATCATCATGAACATGCATGCAAAGTTTCAACATGCTGGTGTTTTTTGACATATACAAACAAAATTACTGTTCCTTTCGTGATGTTCGCGGGTCAATTTGACCCGCATATTTTAACGCTCTAAGGCAACTGTACGAACCCAAAATAATAACATTTCTAGGTTATATTTGGTTATTTTATTTTTTACTACCTTATGAAGCTAAAAAAAAGGTTTTCCACACTTATTTCAATACAGAAAAATATTTTGTCTGCCACAGATGGTAAAAATGACCTATCATTTATTTTTTCAAGCTACCTGAAATAACATTAAACCTTTTTTTTCTTGATATTTTGTGACTTTTTCTCATTTATCATCATGAACATGCATGCAAAGTTTCAACATGCTGGTGGGTTTTTTTTTTGACAAATACAAACAAAATTACTATTACGTTTGTGATGTCCATCATAGGCAGCTATTCAAAAGCAACTGTACAGACACAAAATAAAAACATTTATTTGTATGTTAGGGCATCAACTCCAGTTCTAAAGTGTAAGTATATCTAAAAGTGCTCTAACCCAAACCAAACACACTTGAAAAAGCTAAATCATGGTGTTCAGAATTAATTGCAAATTTCAAATGAAAATTTTTGATAGAAGACACAGATAGTAAAATAAGCTCTCATTTATATATTCAAGATATCTGAAATATCTTGAGACTTCGACATAGACAGCAGGAAAAATGAGCTCAGATTAATTGATTAATTGTTCAGTTATTATGTTCTAAGCAAAAAAAAAATGTATATGCAAATATATATAAATATAACGTATATTCAAATTTTAAATAGTTTTTAAAAATGGTTAAAAACATTTTCGTTAAATCATATAGGCCTATAGATATATATTTTTTGGAATATTTGACAAATGCTGATATTAAAAGTTTACAGTTTGAACCTGAATCTTTGTTGTTTTTCATAGTGTGATTTTTGAGGAATTGTATGAATCCAATGCGGGTCAATTTGACCGGGACCATAAGGGGAGTGCACAGAATTCCAACATAACAGGAGGGTTAATACGGAAGCGTATTGCTGAGGAAAAATAATCTACTCTGTTTTTCTGAATTAATGACTTATTTATCTCAGAATTACGAGATAATTTTTCATGAATAAAAAGTTTTTGCTCTGTTTTTATGAATTAATGACTTAATTATCTCAAAATTATGAGATAATTAAG
Organism: Scardinius erythrophthalmus; assembly: GCF_964197995.2. Taxonomy (NCBI): domain Eukaryota; kingdom Metazoa; phylum Chordata; class Actinopteri; order Cypriniformes; family Leuciscidae; genus Scardinius; species Scardinius erythrophthalmus. Next base: position 1,936,632 of record NC_138244.1, read on the forward strand.
TCATTAATTCAGAAAAACAGAAAATATTTTTTACGAAAAATTATCTCATAATTTTGAGATAATTAAGTCATTAATTCAGAAAAACAGAGCAAAAACTTTTATTCATGAAAAATTATCTCGTAATTCCGAGATAATTAACTCGTTAATTCAGAAAAACAGAGCAAAAACTTTTATTCATGAAAAATTATCTCGTAATTCTGAGATAATTAACTCGTTAATTCAGAAAAACAGAGTAGATTATTTTTCCTCAAGTGAATGCAATACTACGGAAGCGTATTGCATTCACTTGAGGAAAAAAAATCTCTGATTATGTAATTCATATGAAATGTGCATTTCTCTCATTTAAATTTTGAATTTCAAGTCAATAAACCCTTTTCAACATATAAGCAAATTCACAAAGACCAATAAATTCTATCAAAAACCATCCAGCAATGGAGATGACTTTAAGTTGATTAGGCATTATCAAATTAAGTTATTTTAAAGTATGCTGAATACAAATAAACTGGTTAAAAGGTGTGACGGCCCCGAGAGCTCTTGGTGTTGGGCCTCTGTACTGTGTGCTGTCTGTGTGTTTCTCACTGCAGGCAATTAAGGAGATTGGGAGCACCTGGCTAGTAGCCCAACCTATTTAGGCCTGCCCGCCCAGACACTAGTGTCGGTGCTTGCGCCTGCCACACTATTCTTTTGTTTTGTGTTGTTTTAAATAAATGTATGTTAATCTTTGAAAACCTGAGTTGCATCCTCCTACTTTGTTGCGGCCTGAGAGCCGGAGTTGTAACAAATTGGGGGCTCGTCTGTTTTTTTTTATTATTCTTGTAGGTTTAATTTTAATAACCTTATTTAGTAAGTTTGTTGCATTCTAGAATTTTTATTTTTTTTGGAGGATGAGCTTGAGCAGGTTTTGGGTCACATTTAAAACAAGTGGTAACACTTTACAATAAGGTTCATTAGTTACCATTAGTTAACTACATTAGTTAACATTAATTAATAATGAACTGCACTTATACAGCATTTATTCATCTTTGTTAATGCTAATTTCAACATTTACTAATACTTTGTTAAAATCTTGCTAACATTAGTTAATGCACTGTGAACTAACATGAACAAACAATGAGCATGCTTTATTTCTATTAACTAACATTAACAAATATTAATAAATACTGTAACAAATGTATTGCTCATTGTTAGTTCATGTTAGTTAATACATTAATTAATGTTTAATAAATTAACCTTATTATAAAGTGTTACCAAACAAGTTTTTTTGCGATTGTGGTTAAGAAGCTGGTTTTATAACCATTTCTGCGGAAAAGGGATGAGTGTGAAACCAAAAAGTCCTTATGTTAAGTTGGGTTAGGTCATGAAAACCAAAAATATAGATAACAGCAAATAATCAACGTGGCTGTTCAGCATGACTTGCTTGAATTGTGTAAACTAACTTTTTTGTACCCCACAGTGGCATTGATGACCAAACTGTCCGATGTGTAGAAGAGCTGCCAGCTATAACGGAAGCACTGCGGGACCTGGGGCAATATGCGCGAGCAAATAGGGTCAGCACGGTGGCTCTGACTGCTGACCAGCTGGCAACAGTCAGGTCAACGTTTCAATGCCTTATATGCAGAGGTTAGTCAGTTTTAAATTTTCTACAAACAAGTCATATTCTGCAGTAAAATCAAGTCATAGCATTACCATATTGAAAGTCGCCTGTCACATTAAAGGGACATTATAAACGGACACTGCACTGCCAAACTTTGTTCAAAGATTTATTTTAGATTCTACTACAGAACCCAGGGTTTCAGAAGAAAACAAATATGTACTGCTTAATTACAAGGTTTAATGTTTAATGTAATCCTGCAGCTATAAAACAATGGCATATTGGATTTTAATATTTGTATCAATATAAGTGTGATGTAGCTTCAGTGAAGATGTAACCAGCAGATAAAAAATATGGATGTTACTGTCATACAATATAGAACAAGGCTTATGACACCAGAGATATATAGGGGATACAAGGGAATGTTTAGACAGATATCATTACTATGACTACAATTTTTATTAAAATTTTATTATTGCAGTCAATGGGAATACATAACTATTAACACACTGTAACACTAACAAGTGAAATGAGACAGATGAAAATACAGTTGAAATATGTGTTGAAAAATATTCTGAATCTTGCAGATGTGATGGAAAACCCAGTTGTGGCACCGTGCTGCCGCAGCCTCGTTGGGTGCCGGGTGTGCGTTGAGCAGTGGGCAACTACCTCGCCGCACTGCCCAAAATGCAGGGACGAGATGTTCCAGGAAAATTTTTTTGAAATTACAGGGATGGGGGAGATCGTGAATGTTTTTAAGGACACTATAATTTAGGGGATTGTTTTAGTTAGTTTTTATTTTAAGTTTAGGTTTTAAGTTAAGTTGAATGGTTAAGTTTGGTTATGTTCATCTGTTATGTTATTTTATGCAATTATTAAATTGTTCCATTTTTTTCTATTTTATAACTCCTTTTGTTGTAATCATTTTGTTATTTTATGCAAATAATAAATTAATATAAACATTTTAATAAAATATGTTCACTTGCATGACATAGGCTACTGCTTGTTGTCTATTATGCACACTAGAACCACACACCCCACTGGACTGAAGGCCTATATGTGAGACATGTTTTTACATTTTTGAGTGTTACAGTCAACTCCTAAAACTGTTCACGCAGTATAATAGCACACATGTAAATCAGACATGAGGAGAAAGAGCTCATTTTGGTAAGTAGGCTAATGCCTTAAGCAGCAGTGCTAAGAAACGTGATTTGTGAAAGCACAGTTGTAATGAAAATAATGGAAAGTGTTTTAATTACAGAACACAGTAGCTCGCACACAGCAGACACAGTGCGACACCTACTGGTGTCTGTAATCGTTTTGAACTGCCCGTGATTTTAAACTTCGTTGGATTATTAAGGTTACATGGAGGACTGAGAACCTTCACATATGTCGTTTTTGATTGTATTATAAACAAACTACTATCACTATTAGTTACCTAACTAGCCTGTTCAATACATTTATTAACACTGTATAACGTGAGCGAGGTAACAGCGTGTCCTTGGGCTTTTTGAAAATAGATATGATGCGTTTAGGATAAAATTATATTTGAGGACCAGCAAGTTTTACGAGGGTGTCAATCAAATGGCAAAGACGAGATAGGGACTGATATTTTGATGGCGGAATCCCAATCTCCCTCTTTATTAACGTTTTTAGGCCTACGCATGACGTCACGTGGGAATTCACGTTGACAAGTATTCATTCAATCGCTGTCAGTTCGCTGTCCATTACGGTGGAAACCACATTAAATATAAATTTAATTATATAATATAGCGCTAACAGTAACAACTCTGCACACACAATAAGTTCTTAGGTTAACCTATATTACCAACTGTATTGAGCCAAACAATGCGCTCATTAAACATGACTGTGATGTGGATATGCACGATATTAAATAGCTGTAATAAACTACTGTTGCTAACATATTTATTCCGGTCCAGGTTTATATAAGGCTATTTATTAATTTATTTTTCTTCTTCTAACGTTACTCTGGTATAACGTTAGCGCTGCATTTTATGACCGTTCTAAAAGCTTGGCTTTTATTTTGATAGGCCATATTTACTATTACTTCCGGGTCACGTGGCCAACCTGTCTATATTTCAATGTAGATCTTCAAAAGGAAAAACGGAAAAAGGAATTTCCAAAAACCAAAATCGGACCGTTATTTGATTTTGGTTTTGTCATTTTTCGTTTTTGGATTCAGAACCAAAAACGGGATAACGGCTGTTTTTTTACCGTTTCTTTGTTTTTGGTTTGAAACGACAAACGAAAAACAGGTGGTTTCTCGTTATTTTGTTTTGTGTTTCAAACAAAAAAACAAACTATCAAAACGTACACGGACCGTCCCGGTCCGAGTTTGGTATTTTGAAATTCATTTTTCCATTTTTCCGTTTGAAGATCTACATTAAAACATAGACAGGTTTGCCACGTGACCCGGAAGTAATAGTAAATATGGCCTATCAAAATAAAAGCCAAGCTAATGTTATACCAGAGTAACGTTAGAAGAAGAAAAATCAATTAATAAATAGGCTTATATAAACCTGGACCGGATTAAATATGTTAGCAACAGTAGTTTTTTTACAGCTATTTAATATCGTGCCTATCCAGACATCACCAGTCACGTTTAATGAGCGCATTGTTTGGCTCAACACAGTTGGTAATATAGGTTAACCTAAGAACTTATTGTGTGTGCAGAGTTGTTACTGTTAGCGCTATATTATATAATTAAATTTATATTTAATGTGGTTTCCACCGTAATGGATAACTGTTCCCCCTTTCTACCAGCAGGTGGCAGTATTTAAATGACTGACTGTATGGTGTCTTTGGTAACTGTTTTAAATCAAGATTACTGATACAGATGTATTTATTGTTGTTCATTTTATTTGGTTTTGATTTTTTTTGCCTAGTTATCATCATCATCATTCACCCAGCCCAGAGTTAAACCTGCTTCTGTTTTAACCTGATTATAACACTGCTATCAGCTTCTTAGCAGCTCAGACAACAAACTCACATCAGACATGCCCTAATCCTAATGTAGGCCATCTGGCCAAAAGAATGATTTACCAGTGTGCTATATACTGTGCGAATCTTTCTTCTCTATACACATTTCAGTTTGTATAACATACAAAACTCTGATTGTGTCATGCAAGTGAAGAGAATCCATACAAGTCTTAAAACTTTATATAGCACACAGGGCCGTTTCTAGCCTTTTTGGAACCCTAGGCAAGATTCCTATTGACCGCCCCCCCTCCCTCCACTATCCCTCTAGGGGGGTTCGGGGGCATGCTCCCCCGCAAGAAAATTTTGTACATTTTAAGGTTAAATTAATGCATCAATCTGGTACTTTGAGAGCTAAAAATTAAGAGCTTCAACCCATGAACTGTGCACATTGAACAAAGAAAAAACATTGACTTGTACCTGGACACTAAAGAGGGCTCAAACATCTTATTAGTTATCATGATATAGAGTCTCAGTCTACATTACATTATCACTGGTGTTTATGATTTATATAAGTATTCCTATGACGTAAAATCCATATAGCCAATAATATACTTTATAAATTAAAATGAATATTTCAAAAGTATATTTTACATTACACTATAGTATCGGAAAATTACAATACTTTTGTCCTCCTAATTTCTTCACTTGCAAGAAATAAACCCTTGAGCTTTTATTTTGGAGAAAAACACCAGACCACCATGCTGATCACAAAGCCTTTTGATTTCGATTTTAATTCATTGACAAAATATAACGCTAGAGACCTTTATGTTAGGCTATAAATTTTACATCTCAAGTGTTGGGAAAAGGGAGAAGAGCGATTTCGGCAAAAGGCGGATTCGAACTCAGGTCGAACGCATCCAAAGCTACTGTCAAGCACCTCATGCCTTACGACCTATGCCACTGTAGATATTTAGTGGTGGGTGTATTTTTGCTAAAAAAGACAGGCACTTAGTGCAAATATACGCTCCATTATCGGAAATGTAAAGAAAGAAGGATTTTTCTTCCACTCGCTTGGGCAAAAATCTTTTGGTGTGGTGGGGGCTCTCAATGGCGCCCCCCAGCTGTTTGCGCCCTAGGCGACCGCCTAGTTGGCCTATGCCTAGAAACGGCCCTGATAGCACATACATGCTTTCAAAGGCATTGCATGTACAATCAATGGCTGCAGAACATTTGTTAAGCCCTAAGGTAAGAACATTTTACAAGGTCCTCAAAAGAAATTCCAAAAACATAATTAAGCATAATAAGCAATAACTGCTTATTGACTCGGACGAATCTTTGCCCATACAGAACAGTTTCAACTCTTGGATGTTGGCAGGTTTCCTCACATGAGCTGCTTGCTTCCTCTGTCATGATCCTGGTTCTTTCTCCTCTGTCTCTGTCTCCCTCTTGTGGTCTCTCACACACACTCACACACACACACACACACACACACACACACACACACACACACACACACACACACACACACACACACATATACATACACCCTCTCCCGTTGGCTCATCACTCTCAGCTGTTTCTACTCTCCGGGCTAATTTGCCCCCACCTGTTCCCTCTTTCCCACTAATTGTTTCTGCTTCTTCTAGCCCTCTCTTTTCCTGCCTTGTTGTCAGATTATTTTGTGCTACCTTCATGCGTTACAGTCTACTTGTCCTGTCCTGTCCTGTCCTGTCCTGTCCTGTCCTGTCCTGTCCTGTCCTGTCCTGTCCTGTCCTGTCCTGTCCTGTCCTGTCCTGTCCTGTCTGCGCTCTTGCTGGAGCATCATATACCATGGGTATTAATCTGTTGTTGCTGTTACACACTATAGGTACTCTATCAGCTTACTAGACACTGGATACCTGTTTGACGCCTGCATCCAGCCGTCGCTTCCTAGGCTGTTCCAAGGGTCCGGAGGAACGCCCTCTCCTCTGCTCGGGATCCTGTGCCTTTTCCCTCGCTGCGCTGTCCTTAAGAGAGGATGTGTGTTGTCAAAGACATTTCAAGCCGTTTGGCATTTTCTGTTTACAGCAGACTTCACTGAAGTTTATTCTGTTTATTTTATTACCTCCTTGATTATATTAAAGACTGTTTTTGCTGTAATCTCGCTTTTGGGTTCTCTCTCTCACAATCATCACATCCTCATCCTTGCACAACATTTCAATCATTTTAAAGTCATAACTTTTGACTTGGCCTTTCCAAAACATTCACTTTATTCTGCTTTAAGGTAGGTGGGTAGATATATTTTGTCACAATATAATATATATAATAGTATGAAGTATCAATTGAGTTTGTAACTCCCTTCTGGTACATAGCAGACATTATTAGGCTAATATAGAAGCAATTATAAAAATTGTGAACAGAAATAAACTATAATCAGTGGAGCAGTGCTGAGGATGAACTATAGTTTAAGAGTCTGATAGCTTGGGGGGAAAAGCTGCTCTGCAATCTGGTGGTGCGGCAGCAGAAACTTCTATATCTCTTCCCAGAAGGCAGCAGGATGAACAGGCTGTGGCTGGGTGGGTACTGTCCTTTAGTATCCTTTTGGCTCTGCGTTGGCACCTCACCGACATCACTGATGCTCCGGGGATGGGTACCAGTGATCTTCTGAGCAGTTTTAATCTCCCGCTGCAGAGCCCTCCGGTCCTGGGCCGTGCACATCCCATGGCAGTTTGTGATGTTTCCAGTCAGGTGATCACCACCATTTGCTGATGTAATGTGTCACACTGATAATGTATAATCCTCAAGGTTCTCCTTGGTGGTGACGTCATCTGTCCATACTTCACTGAAAACCCTAATAAGTTGATTGAACTCAATTGATTTGAGTAAACTCGTTCCCAATTTAATTGAGTAATGGGCTCTCCCAAAACGTGCTTATTTAAGTTTACTTAACTTGGTGCTTATGTAGACTTAAATTAAATTGTTTAAATCACCTAACTTGACGATTATTTAATGTACTTAAACAATAAAGTTCACTTAACTCAGTGTTAATTTCAAGTGTACTTGTATATTTAAGTAAACTCAACAAGAAAATTGAACTGAAATTAGAATTTAATTCTAAATTTTAAAGTTATTATTTTTGACTGAATGTCCTTACTTATGATCAGACTTGCAGCACTGTCTTTATATTTCAATGAAAGCTAAATGTTAACATAAAAATGTTTAAGAATGGCATAAAATTAAGAAATGAGAATGTGTCTGTACACCTAGCCTGTGTCAAATTTAAACGTTTTTTGTCAAAAAAAACTATAGTTATACTATCATTGCACCTAAGGGAACATAATAAAAGAAAAGAAAAAAAACATGTCATGACCCCTTTAAGCAGCAGTGCTAAGAAACGTGATTTTTGAAACCACAGTTATAATGAAAATAATGGAAAGTGTTTTAATTACAGAACATAAACCAGTATCTCCATGACAGTAGCTCGCACACAGCAGACACAGTGCGACACCTACTGGCCTGTTTTTGTAATCGTTTTGAACTGCCCTTGATTTTAAACTTCGTTGGATTATTAACATTACATGGCGGACTGAGAACCTTCACATACTGTATGTCGTTTTTGATTGTATTGTTAACAAACTACTGTCACTATTAAATAGTGGTTGGTATCTGGGGGCTTGCAGCAAAAGAGTGGGATAGTCTGGTTCCAGCATGCACCAGTTCTTCCATTTTCTGTGAGAAGCACAGTAGTGGAGATGCTGGAGAGAGGGAAAAAGTGTCTGGTGAAAGGGGCTGTTGCTCTGGTGTTATCGGAGGCTGTGATATGCTGTCCTGGCTTCCCTGGCTGTTTTCCAGGAAGTCGTCCTTGGGTGCTGAATCTTGGAGCAGTTCTGATATGTCTGTCTGTGGTGAGCTCTGTGGGCAGGGCTCAGCTGAGATTGTGTCCGTGAGCAGAGGTTGTTGTGGCGGAGTAATGTTATCATTGTCCTTGTGTGATATGTCAACCGCATGTCCATTTTGATGCTGAAGTGAAGTCCCTTCGTCATTCATAGTGGCCCTCATTTATCAATCTTGCGTAGAAACGGGCGTATATATTGGCGTAAGATTATGCTTACACTCCTCTCATCGCCTGATTTATGAAGCTATGCGTACCTTTGAAATCCAGGTGTACACAATACCTGCCCTTGATAAATGCCGCGGCTGAAATCGATCGTCATTAGAATAACACGCCCCTATATATTCAAGTTTCCGCTCCCCCCACGCCCTCATTTTACGCCATGGACACACGGAAGACGGCAAAGAAGAGAAACTTCTTTGAGAAAGAGAAAGCGAAACCAGGGAAGTGGAAAGAAACAAAATTGATTTCTAGATTTTTATTATTAATTAGGCTTATTGTTATTTAGAAGAAGAATGTCGTTATTATTATTATTTGTATTATTATTATTATTATTATTATTATTATTTAAAAGAAGAATAATGTCATTTTTATTATTTTGTCAGTCTGAATTATTTTTTTGGTCATTGAAAGCCTTTCATTACTGAACCCAGTCCGTGCACACCGGGCCTAACCCTGGCCTAACCATCGTTTCAAAGAATAGTACAACGGCGAGCGCGTCGAGTATAAACGCCTCGTCCGTTTGGGGAGGTGCGTGCGCAGTCTGCGGAGACTCACGCTGCGGAGCCTGCAGGCGAAAGTATAAACAAGGCTTGAAACGTCAGGTAAAGCGCACAGGCTCGCAACTGAAGGAATACATATGCCTACAAATCAAATGCTTTGGTAAAATCACACAAATTAAACATTGAAGTCCATGTTGCACAAAAATAAACACTGAAGTTTATAATTACTATGTTGTTGTTTTTTTACAGTGGGTCATAATATATTATATCTTTTAGTTTGTCAGTGCGTTTTGTGGTGTTAGGAATTGTTTTTTTTTTTGCGCATTCCCGCACTCAAAACGTGCGTACACCACCTCCTGAGCTGGCGTAGGATTTGAGCGTGCCGTACGCCAACGTCCATATTGATAAATCTCAAAGTCAACGTGGTTTTGGGTGTACGCCAGGTGTACGCTGGAAATTTGGTGTACGCACTTTTGATAAATGAGGGCCACTGTGTCCAGGTGTGTGTGTGTGCCGTTCAGATTGAGTGGATTGGCACACACTGCTGAAGGATGATTGAGGGAGAAGTAGATATTGTCCTTCAACACTCTTGAACCAAGTTTGTTTGGGTGATGGCCATCCCGATGAAACAGTTGTCTCTGACTCCAGAAAAGATTGAAATTGTCAATGAAGTTCACTCCTTTTATATTGCAGGTTTTTTGCAGCCATGTATGAATGATGAGTCGATTTGCAGTCTTATGTTTCATCAGAATGTTCTGAAGTTCCCTGTTTGCATCAGAAGTTGTTGCTTGTGGAAGGCAGCACGTAGTTGTATCCCTGCCGCTAATGTTTCTGATTATGGAGTCCCCCACTATCAGAGTCCTGGGCTCGGCTGCGCTCTGAGCTGAGTGCCGCTGTCTGCTCGACCTTGAGCGCCAGTTAGCATCAGTGTTAGCTACTGGCCCATTCAGTCTGTGTTCGATCACATTCATCACATTTGGGGATTCCTCATTTACATTCATTAGCACTTCAAATCTGTTCTCAAGATGTATAGGCGGTGGTAGGAGACCAGTGTTTGCAATCCTTGTCAGAGCTGTATCTGGGGTAGAGGATGCTACTGCGGCAATATGTGATGCTCGTGACAATCTGATGTCTCGAGTGCCTTTGGGTCTCGCTCCCTGTTTGTGCCATCGATTAGTAAGTCGATCGGCTTGTTTCTCTACCTGTCGAGGAGCACTAGTTTCATGGGACTCACCGGTATGCTGAGGGTGTCCATGACGAAGCTCTGTTGTGTGCTCCGTCTGGTTTGGTGGTCCCGTAAGTAACTTTGTTTCAAGAACTGCAATCCTTTGTAAAAGTCTGTGGCAGTTGGTGCAGCAAGTAGATTCCAGAAGAGGCATTTTCTCTTATCCTTGAGGCAGTTGTGTTTTCCTTTCCCGGAATGTAAGCTGGTCGGGTAAAAGAATTCTGCGTTTTTGTAGTAATCCAAACTTTGTCGTATGAGCACTGTGCTGATTTGCTGAAGTTAAAATTAGGTGATAAAAGGAAATAAAATATAAAAAATAGGAAATAAAATGTAAAAGCAATAGAGCAAAGCGTGGAGCAGTAAGCAGGGGCGTCCGAACAGTAGCAGAGCAGGAAGTAAAAAGCCACATATTTAATGTAAAGTATAGAAATATACTCTTTCAAGTATAGAAATTAGTACAAAACTAATTATGAAAGTTTCCTTTATTTTTCAGTGCATTTGTTTTACAAAATATGGCTATTACTGTCATTGGATTAATATTATAACTATTATTACTGTATGTAGTAGTGTAATGTAGACTGACAATGTAACTAAAAGAGGTTTGAATTTTTCTTTGTTTAATTTGCACACTGAATATGGGTTGGAGCTTTTCATTTTTAACTGTCAAAGTGCACCAGATTGATGATTGCCAAAATTGTTCCTGCATACCCCTCTGACACGGTCTATAGCCCTTTGCGTTGAATTCTTTTACATATATATATATATATATATATATATATATATATATGCTTATAGTCGCGGAACGAGTATAGTTAATGCGGGCGTGTACGCATGTGTATACCAAGGGTGGTCCGATGCGACCTTCACAGGGGCGGATCTACTGGGGTGGCACGGGGTGGCAGCTGCCACCCCTAGTAAAGGTCTTGCCACCCCAGCTGCCACCCCATTGATGTCAGGCAGGCCGGCTGAAAATAAGACGGCATTTACGGTAAAAACCTTTGTTTCCTGGTTGCCCCTAAACGCATCATGACTTGAGTAAAAAATACTTAGCTACGTCCCTGATTCAAACGTGCAGAGCGGCGTTCGCTCAGTCTGGCTCACACACAGCGAGTCTGCTGCGGTGCGGTTGCTCTGACTGCAACCCGAGAGACTGAGCTGCCCAGAGCCTCTGAAGGTGACGTGAGTTTCCCCAGGTGTAGTTTAAACACACGTTTAACTTAAAGTTACTTTTGTAATGAATGTATTGTATGCTAAAGACAGTACGTTAGCCAAAATCAGCGGTCAAATCGCTCCCTCGTGATTTGTAAGAGTAGGTCTTCCCTTTGATTAGCCTAATTTTAATTTTAGTAAAGACAAGAACAGCTTAATAAAAAATATAAAATATTGTTTGTGTTTACTGATGGTCGCCGTTACGCCGACGTTACGTTACAACATACAGTGCCAGTTAGGAGATCGATTATTTGATTAGCTAAGCAGTCCTATTAAATCCAATTTCTCTCAGATATCACAGCAATGAAACCAGGTTACAACTGGGGAAATAACTAATACAATAGGATTAAGTAGTCTAAACATAGCCTAACTGGTGTGTGCATGTGATAAATCTTTCTGATTTTATATTTGTTATTGAGGACAGAACTAAACATTTAAATGGTTACACTTTCTTTGATATTAAACTAATTTTATTTTAGATTTAGATTTTGGCTTCCAATGATTATAAAAAAGAATATATTTGAGGTAAAACCATTAAAAACTAAAGCTGCAACTTCCCTTCACAGCGGTGCGCTGTCATTTCTCCCTAAAACCCAAACATAACATCAGAATCTGCACGATCGGTGATTGTTGTAAAATGTACTCTATACTGTTGCTAAACTGCGGGACGCGTTTGATAATAAATGGCTTTTAAAAGTAACAAAATTGACGCAATAGACGCTGTTCCAAATGCGGCGCGCGCTCCGAAACACACCGCAACGAGACAAGCAACGTATATTTTGGGCTTCGTGTGCACATCTAAACGATCGAAAATGTCAAAATGGCTGTCTTGGAGATTCACTTAAACAGTTTATTCACTTAAATACAGTTTATGTCTTAAATGGGCGTTAATAAGTTGGGAGAAAATATGATGCGTAATAATGATTAGATCTGCATTTGGTCTTAAAGAGGCAGCAGTCTAATAAACCTGCTGACGATTGCTCCATTAATGTGAATCAAACAACAAAAGGCAAAGAGAAAATCAGTCGCAGCTCTTGAATAAATAATTTTGGCTTTTATAACTTTAATCTATCTATGATAAACTATGCAGTGCTATTTTAAATCTGACTTTATTAGATGTCTTTTTAGCCCATATTACTCCTTAACAGTAATGTCAGTAGACATTACTGAAATTAAAGCACTGGGTATATAATTTGTATATTTGTTTAATTGTATACTTTTTTGTTTGACCATGTGTTTGTACTTTGTTTTTGGTGTTCTATGTCTTCTGAATATAAAACACAAAAGCCTGCACACTTCTGCATAACATGCATGTTTTATTTGTTTTGTTAAAGGAGAACTCCGGTCAATTTTAACATTTTTTTGTACATTTGGAGTGCTGTCAATACAGAGAACAACGACAAAAATCGGTGTTGCCTACACCGTGTTATCCTCTTTTTAAAATTTGCACCCTGTTGACTTCAATTGGGCAAGTTTTAAACCTGCTTTTAGCCTCTTAACATCAATGTGAGTGATTCCTTCAGAGTGAACACGGTGAATCTGACTGCAGTAGATATAGTGAAATATATGAATAAAAGTGATATTAATTCGGCCAGCGCTCATACCTGTATTTACTTCCTGTTTTCGGTCGAAGTCCACAGTAGTCGATTGTCGAGTTCTCCACTGTTGCTTAGTTACCTATGATCACGCGCGTGAACTCGACAATCGACTACTATGGACTAGGTTTTTTTGACATTTTTAATAAAACACGTAGATCAGCGGCCCATTGGTTCTTTTCTTGATTGACACTGGGCTGGCCCAATCACATCTTTAATGTGAAGTGTAGAAATTAGTACAAAACTAATTGTGAAAGTTTCCTTTATTTTTCAGTGCATTTGTTTTACAATATATGGCTATTACTATCATGGGATTAATATTATAATATTATTATGTAGTAGTGTAATGTAGACAGACACTGTTACTAAAAAAGGATTTGAATTTTTCTTTGTTTAATTTGCACACTGATTATGGGTTGGAGCTTTTAATTTTGAACTCTCAAAGTGCACCAGATTGATGAATTCAACATTAAAAAGCACAAAATTTTCGTACGGGGGAGCATGCCCCCGAACCCCCCTAGAGGGACAGAGGTCCACTCAGCACTGGATTCATCACTGTGAAGTATAGTTCGATTAAGAAATGACAATTTTTTAACAAATTGTTGCTGAATACCCCTCTGACACTGGGTAGTTGCGCCCCTGAGTATTGGTAAGAGTAGTAATACCGTTAAAACCTTAAAGATACCCATCCCTATTGGCAGCAATGAATTACAAGTTATGGCCAATTTAACTTTGATTAAATTCAGTAGACGTCTGCCATATGTTGCCACCCCTCAAAAATTCCTGCCCCCCCTCTCGCCACCCCATAAATATTTTTCTAGATCCGCCCCTGGACCTTCATAATGAAACGCCCCAAAATTCAAAGCACCTTCTCTTAAGTATTGAGCATCCCCATAGCACGTGCAACAGAAAATCTCTGGAGCCGCCACTGGCACACACACACACACACACACACACACACACACACACACACACACAAAGCCCTGAATGTGCAGCAACGGAGATTTGAAAAAATATTTGTCATGAAACAGAGAGGTCCAGAGACGAAAAGCAGGTACAGTTCTTTTAATAGAAACAAGGAAAATGCCGTACAGGCTGGTAACAGAACGTCACTTCTCAAATAATCAAACAAAGGTTTCCGTTCGCTGCTTCTCTCAATGTAAATAGAAACTGAAGAGTAAACTGTCGATCTGGACCACTCCTGAGTAGCGAGGACTGGAAGTAGGTGAGCAGTGGAACCCTCTGCTATTCTCCACGGAGAACACTGGGTACAGTACAGAAAAGGTAACTCACAGCAGTTGAAAACAGTGGCACAGTATTATTCAGCAGGACCAGACAGGACAGGACAGGACAGGACAGGACAGGACAAGACAAGACAAGACAAGGTATTCCTACAGAGCAATAACAGCCGACGTGCATCACAGAGAAACAATAATCCGACAATACAGACACGAAAGAGAGAACTAGATATAGCGAAGACAAAAGTGAAAGATAGAGAACAGGTGTGTAGATGGGATGCGAATGAGAAACAGCTGAGGGCGATGAGGTGAAGCGTTAATGAGTGTGTGCGTAAGTGTGTGAGCAAGGAGGTAGTAAGGCGTAAAACAGCCAGCAGAGGGAGACAAAGGAAAGAAAAAGAGAAGGAAAGAGCCAGGATCGTGACAATATTAATGAATTATTATTTAGAATATTATTAGAATATCAATAAAATTAAATTATGGGAGAATAAGACAATGAAATAATGATCAAAATGAGCATCTATTTTCAAGACAAGATTAAAAGACTATATCAAATCAGATCAAATCAAATATATTTGTATAGCGCTTTTCACAATACAGATTGTATCAAAGCAGCTTCACAGTATTAATTAAAATAAAATAATACAACAAGGTTTAATACAACAAGGTTTGTTTCTAGTGGAATTTATTGATTGAACTACACTCACCTAAAGGATTATTAGGAACACCATACTAATACTGTGTTTGACCCCCTTTCGCCTTCAGAACTGCCTTAATTCTACGTGGCATTGATTCAACAAGGTGCTGAAAGCATTCTTTAGAAATGTTGGCCCATATTGATAGGATAGCATCTTGCAGTTGATGGAGATTTGTGGGATGCACATCCAGGGCACGAAGCTCCCGTTCCACCACATCCCAAAGATGCTCTATTGGGTTGAGATCTGGTGACTGTGGGGGCCATTTTAGTACAGTGAACTCATTGTCATGTTCAAGAAACCAATTTGAAATGATTCGAGCTTTGTGACATAGTGCATTATCCTGCTGGAAGTAGCCATCAGAGGATGGGTACATGGTGATCATAAAGGGATGGACATGGTCAGAAACAATGCTCAGGTAGGCCGTGGCATTTAAACGATACCCAATTGGCACTAAGGGGCCTAAAGTGTGCCAAGAAAACATCCCCCACACCATTACACCACCACCACCAGCCTGCACAGTGGCAACAAGGCATGATGGATCCATGTTCTCATTCTGTTTACGCCAAATTCTGACTCTACCATCTGAATGTCTCAACAGAAATCGAGACTCATCAGACCAGGCAACATTTTTCCAGTCTTCAACTGTCCAATTTTGGTGAGCTCGTGCAAATTGTAGCCTCTTTTTCCTATTTGTAGTGGAGATGAGTGGTACCCGGTGGGGTCTTCTGCTGTTGTAGCCCATCCGCCTCAAGGTTGTGTGTGTTGTGGCTTCACAAATGCTTTGCTGCATACCTCGGTTGTAACGAGTGGTTATTTCAGTCAAAGTTGCTCTTCTATCAGCTTGAATCAGTCGGCCCATTCTCCTCTGACCTCTAGCATCAACAAGGCATTTTCGCCCACAGGACTGCCGCATACTAGATGTATTTCCCTTTTCAAACCATTATTTGTAAACCCTAGAAATGGTTGTGCGTGAAAATCCCAGTAACTGAGCAGATTGTGAAATACTCAGACCGGCCCGTCTGGCACCAACAACCATGCCACGCTCAAAATTGCTTAAATCACCTTTCTTTCTCATTCTGACATTCAGTTTGGAGTTCAGGAGATTGTCTTGACCAGGACCACACCCCTAAATGCATTGAAGCAACTGCCATGTGATTGGTTGATTAGATAATTGCATTAATGAGAAATTGAACAGGTGTTCCTAATAATCCTTTAGGTGAGTGTATAGCCTATGCAATAAAAAATAATTCAATACAGGCCTAGCCTATGTAGGCTACTGTATGTACATTTATTTAATCTTAAAAAAACTCACTTTAACCCCCACATGCTTAATAATCTGTAAGGACAACATACTGAATAGAGGCAGATTTCTGCAGTTATACCTTCTTTTCTTTTTCTAATTTCACAGAAAAAAATCTGTAAAATATTACTTTGTAAAAATACAGACAAGTTCCTTTTAAAAATGTAAAATTGATGTAAAACCAAAATACAAGCAATTACCTGTAAATTTAATAGTGGACCTTTAAATTACAGCAAATATCTGTAAAATAACAGGCATTCACTGTAATGACAAAACAGTAAAATTCTGTAAAAAAAATACAGACCATTACCTGTAAAATTGTAAAATGTAGAAATTTACATTATTTATTTATTTAAGAACAATCAAATAGTACAAGAACAAAAATAAGACAAAATTTTTTTTTTTATCTTTTTGATCTTCTCAGCTCTGTGAGCTTCGAATTGATAGATGTGCCTATCTGAGCTATAGGCATCATGTATGACAGTTGCCAAAGTGAGACATGAGCTACAAAATGACCAGATCCTGCCATGAGCTATATGACATATCTTGTATGTACATATAGGGCTTATATGTGGATATAAAGAAGCAATACAGGAGACCTATATGGCCTTTGTAGTCGATTTTTACTCATCTTAGTAGCAATAGACTTTGCTAAAAGCTGTTCATTCATTTACACACAGAAACGCGATTCATTTTGAAACAGTACTTGTGCCAGCTGTAGTAGCTACACAACAGCGAGCATCTGTGCATTCATTCATTCACACACAGAAACGCGATTCATATTTAAACAGTCTATTTGCGTGTACAGACACTTGCGATTAGAACAAAGCATAGAGATGACCTATTCCTCAACCGGATCCGTTGCTCCTCGAAATGAAACTTCCAGAACTTCTGAGGTAAATTTTCCAGGATTATTATCAAGATAGTATTATTCCTCACAGCATCGTAAAGTACATGAGTCTGAAACTTGCAGTGTGTGTTATCCAGCTGATGTTGGCATTTCACAGGGTTGCAGGATCACCTGGTGTTCATCCATAGCCATCTTGCAATGTTTACTGATGACTTCGACGTCACAGCGCTGCCGTCTTCTGTTTAGCTCGCCTCCGGCCCGCCTATATCAGAATCAGAATCAGAATCAGCTTTATTGGCCATATTTGCAGAGACAAACTAGGAATTTGACTTGGTAACAACCAGGCTCTCAAATTACAACACACATTAACTGCAACAGGCTACAACACTCACTTGACATATAAACACAAAGTATGAAATGTATGTTAAAACAGAATACTGTTATATATTTAGTCTGACAATACAGTGGAAATTACAAAGTGCAGGAGGGGGAGGGGGGGGGTAGTGCGATATAAGTATTGTCTTAGAATTTTAAATAAAATAAAATAGAGCAGTGCAAGTCCGTACAGTGATAATATATTATTATTATTATTTAACCCCCTGAGGTCGACAATCGAGCCGGCGCGATAGGGTCGTTTTTTTCCTTATTAGTGAAAAAAAGAATCAAAATACTAATATTATTTTTTATCTTATATGCTTGTGTTGTACATCAATCGATCCTGTTAAGTGTGTATTTTTTCTGTGTATACTCATAATATAAACAAAGTGTTGTGCTTTTCGCCAAATAAATAAAAATAAACATGATGCGAGTTCTGCCTCCTCTCTGTCAGTGTAGTCCATTCTGAAACGCGTCCGAAAATGAACTGTAACTCAGCGAATACTTCTCACACAGACACGTGAGTTATGTCTTTATGAAGCTTGAATTCTCTTCTTTTAAGTGAAGTAATTAATATAAAAAACAAATGTTTTCAACTCATGTAATCCTTTTGAAAGCAAGGAGAGGTACCGTTTTTTCCTTCTCCCTTCATTATCTGTAATGAGCTGAGGCCGACCCGCCCCCGGCGCGATTCACATGTAAATAGTTTAGGAGATCTATGCATCGCACCCGCCCCTCGATCAATGCAATACAAACACGAAGTTTCATCAGATCAGATTCACTGATAGTTCTTCGCGTTTAGAGAGAATGGCTCGTTTCTCCGATAAAGATGCCCTTCAGATGATTCTGGACAGCGAGGAAGAATTCACCTTTTCCTCAGAGGAAGATTGTAACTCAGACGAAGAACGGCAGCATTTTCAAGAGTGAATTGATCCCGCCGAGGATACAAGTTCAGAGTAAGTTGTTTACTGTTATATATATCCTTTTCTGATAATATAGAACTTTATATAAATTTAATTTCTAAATTTTCAGACTATATTTTCCCTAGTTTTGGCTAGCTTTTGACACCTTACAGGAACGATTGCCTTACAACATCCATAACATTCGTGTAAATGAAGCTCTAGCATAAGTTCTGCCGGGAAGACTCAATTGTTACGTCACTTATTACCTTCTCATCTATCCAATCATATTACTATTCTTGCGGTATAAAAGATTGGTACTTACACACCTCTGAGTTCGCAGATGCTGACGCTTCAATTCACCTCCATCCTCCCCACCACCACCAGGATGGTCTCTTCCCTCCATCCACCCCACCACCACCAGGATGGTCCCTTCCTATACCTTGCAGGGGGGCGGCTGCGCCCCTGCCTTCATCTTCAGGCAGGATATGCAGATCCGGACATCCGGATTGCAAGCTACGGACGGGGCCTACGCCAAAGAACTTGATTGCTTGTTGGGCTGTTAATGAATGTTAATTGTTACAGTATTTATTCTCCCGAGTCTTTCTGGTAGAATTTATATGCCCAAGTGTAAACTTTTTTAAATGTGATATTGCTCTTTAAACATATTTGTATATTAAATATATTTCACTCAGCAATTAGCTTATGACACTGATTCATGCTAAAATACTGCCTTATGCGTAATGTAGATTGTTTGCGAATATCTGCTTATAGGTTATATAATGTGGTTTAGTGCAAATATATTTCAGCCTCCGGTAAAATATGTGATACTGTCTAAATACATTATATTTTTATATAAATGTTCTGGTTTTGGTTGGCCTATGACAGTATTTATCATGCTGCCTTATGCACAGATGTTTGTGAATACAGACTGTGTAAATGTTTTAGTGATGTGTCGTTCGCGAACGATCCGTTTATTGCGTGCGTCACTAAATGCGTGCGGGTAAATAGATATTTCTCCGTCCTATGGCCCATCAACAGACATTGTGCGTCCATAACCATCAATTGCTCATCAGTTTACTTTGAATAATGTATGCTAACAGTTGTATTTTGTTGTTGTTGTTTTTTAGGAATGTGTCTGCTTCAAGCTCTCCTTCTCCAGCACCCCGCAGAGGGGCACGCAGGTGTAGTTCAGTTCTCAGTCCGATCGAGAATCATACTGAGTAAGTACATAGACGTAATATTTTACAGATGAAATGTAGCCTAATTGTGTTTACATCATAATAATATAAAAGTAGCCAACCTATTCTTGTGTGAAATTACAAAAAACGTTGTCTTTTTTTTATCCGTGGCCATTAGTTATTGATAATGATAATACAATTTATTTAATTGTGTTATCAGCATGCTCACATGTTTTTTTTTTTGTTTTGTTTTTTTACAGATGTGACAATGAACATGTCCAAGTGTAACCTCTCTCACCGGGTCCTTCACACCCCGCTCCGTGCGGGTCTCCGGCATGAGAGTCAGGCGCTCTAACAAGGAGGCTAAAGACTGCAGCCTCTAGCCTCTGTCGCTAGAGCGCCTTTTGAGATCAGAGGAGTGAGGTTTTACACACACAGCAACTACTAGCTGGCCTCCGTTACACAAGCACCTGTCCCGAAGAGAGCCAAGGCTAACCAGCAGGCAAGCAACAGGCAGTCCACTCTGGCATGGAAAACAGAGACTGATGTTGACATGGTTCCACAGACTGTGCGATTCCGTCCTGCACGGGAACCTGGACCACAACTGAGTTCTGTTGACTCACATTCGCCCACGAGTCTATTCAAACAATTTTTTTTCAGAAAGTGCTGTGTCAACTCTGTGCCATAACACAAATGCTCAAGCTGCCAAGGCAACTGCAAAGGGCTCCAAATATAAATGGACAGATGTCAGCATCATGTGACAGATGTACCGCTACATTGGGTTGCTGTTCTACATGGCCATGGTGAAGGTCAGCTCCATCAGCGACTACTGGCGGCAAAGCAGTGTTTTCTCCGTACCATTTCCATTTTGATAGTTTTTCCAGGATTCTTTATTTTGCTCACATTTGATTTGCTTAGAGCCTGCATCAACGGGGCATAAGCATTTACTGTGAGATACCTGCCTTTACTTTTGTTTATCGCTCACAATTGCTTTGTTTATAGCAGACTGATTATTTTTTTATTTTGCTCACATTTGATTTGCTTAGAGCAAATTTAGAACATTTACTTCCTCCACATAGAGGAATTACAATAAAACAGATTGAAAAACAAAACCTTTGAGTCTTCTCCCATTCTTTGTTTTTTATTCTCTTAAAAATACAAACATGTACATACATGTTATTCACATATTATGGTAGCCCTGTTTGTGCTATATAGAGTGAATTTACACCTTTGCCATTAACATGTTTATAAATAACTGAAAAAAGCACAAATGTCAGAGCATGTCAGAACACCTCCAAGGCCCAGAAAACCCCTCAGACCCCAGAGGGTTAATTAGTGCACTTAAAAATTGAAGTTTGCATGAGGTAGATGAATAGACTAATATTGGTTGACTATGTCCAGTATAAGGGTAGGGGCAGTTTCTGAGTATTCAACAAAGTGACTGCTTTGGGATAGAAGCTGGCTTTGTATGGAGGGAAGGTCAGCTCCAATTATCCTCTCCACAGCCCTTATTGTCCGCCGCAGTCTGGCCCTGTCCCGTTTGGTGGCTGACCCAAACTAGACAGTGATGGAGGTGCAGATGACAAAAATCCACTGTCATCTCCACAGTCTTCTTGGGATTTAACTCCTGGTGGTTTTGACTGCACCACTGGACAAGCTGCTCCACCTCCTGTCTGTAGGCAGACTCATCCCTGTCCCGGATCAAACCAATGATAGTTGTGTCATCAGCAAACTTCAAGAGTTTCACAGACGTGTTCTTCGAGGTGCAGTCATTGGTATAGAGGGAAAAGAGCAGTGGGGAGAGGACGCACCCCTGAGGAGCGCCGGTGCTGATGGACCGGGGTTTGGATGAAATGCTCCCCAATCTGACATAGTGAGATCAGATAACCTGATGTGATTGGTGCAGCTCAGATCGAGGGGCATATTTAATGAGCATCATTACTCGACACCAGAGTAACTCACTGAGCAAATTCAATTTACTCTGGATTACTAGGGTACTTCATGTTGTGGAAATCATAAATCATAAATCTTCAATATAGCTTGAAACTTTATTATGATGAGTGTAAAATACCTTTGATTATTGTGTTCGCTGTTTCTTCACAGTTAAAAACTCTAAACTTGACAACTATGATCTCAAGACACTGGAGGATGATAACACACTTGGTTTCCCTTTTGTGGGACCCACAGTGGAATTAAACGCAAGAAAAAAGGTCAGAGGTCTCCTGTTCACGAGTACACAGGTCAGTTCAGTCAGTCTAAAGTCCACAAATGCTTGTTTTCTCCATCAGTGGTTTTGCATTACACACATTTATAAAGGCACTGATAGACAGATCTAAGGCAAACAATCATAATCTCCACATCGCAACAGAAAAGTCAAAATTGACAAAATGTCTTAATTATCATGAGAAATGGGCAAAATTATGAGATAAAAATTTAAAATGGACAAAATGTCAATGATGAAATAAGTCACACTTATGACAATTCACAAGTGACCTAAAATGACAATGATGAAATAGTCATGATCAATAATATGAGAAAAAAAGTCAAAATTGACAAAAATGTCATACAAATGGTGGACAACCAGAATGAGACTTTTACCGCCGCCGTTCCCGCGGCGGCAAAATTGGGATGCGTATTTGCTGCCTTTTACCGCTGAGTGGCGCTGTAATCACAGACTTTGAAAAGTGTCAGTTTATTCTCTTTATGACGTAATCTGCCGCGGCAGTAATCTGATCTGAGGTCACAGATAAATTCAAGATAAATATTGTGGTTAAACGAATTCAAATTCATTAAATTTAAACAAAGACACACGTTAACATTGTGTGTGTAGTAGGTTGAAAAATGTAGGTATATGTAGGTATATAAAATAAAAAGAGGAAAAAATGATACCCCTTTAAAATTTTGTTTTATTCATAAACATTCACCTATTGATGTGTAAATTCATCAGTACATTCTCTGTTGTGGGTAGTTAAAATCTTTATGTTATTATTGTCTCCTGTAGAGGGCGTTTAGCGCTGTTGAATTAAGGTACTGCATCGGGGGCTTTAGAGTTAATTAAACTTTGCCAGAGCTTGCAGCAAGTACTCCTGTCTCACAGCGTCTCTGTTATCATTCTACAGGTGAGCAAAAACGATTCTAAAACTGTTCAAAACTAATGTTAAGAACTGTGTTTCAAACGTGTACGTTGATTTTTTTGATAATTTACTGAGAAAGACTGTTAATTTTGTTAATACGCATGCAGTAGAGATCAGTCAAATATCAGATTACACACGAGTGATAAATATGTGCATTTAAAGCGAAATGAGAGAAAATACTCATGTGAAAAGAGTTTATGAATGTTTCTAGAGTGTTTTATATGTTGATTGTAATTGGATGATAAAGTTTAAGTGAGTTAAATGTATATTTGCTACTGGAGCTATCTCGAGCCAAAATGGCAGTGCATGTATGTGTGAACTAGAGCCAAAATGGCGTCTTGCATGTAAAACACGAGGTTACTGTGAAGCCAAATGCATTTAGGTGACTGTGAAAATGGAATTAGTGTTCATGAAGATGTGAAAACAGTATGTATTGTGATTGATTATAATGTTTTGCAGAACAAGTCAATATAGACAAAAGTAATTAAGGAAAAAGTCTTTATTGAAAAGTTATTTTCTTTAATGGAATGTGTTACAAAGAAACAAGTAATTGTTCTGAAAAGTAAATATGTGAATGTTGTGAATACATTGAGAACTAAGAAAAATGAGAGAGTTAATTAAACTTTGCCAGAGCTTGCAGCAAGTACTCCTGTCTCACAGCGTCTCTGTTATCATTCTACAGGAGTGGTTAATTCACATCACCCATTCAGGCTTCCCAGTCCTGAAGCGGGTAACAATTTGGGGGCTCGTCCGGGATCAGCGCCACCTGGTGGTCGGGTGCTGATCAGTAAAGAACCATAGTGGTTAAACGTCATTCGTCCCAGACCAGCGAGTTGAACGGCAGACACCAACAGTCCAGTCATGGCTACTCTTCGAAAACTACGGTGGGAGATCGAGAAGCAGCTCCACCTGCTGGTCAGCTCTTCAAACTGCAACGCACTCTACAAGGTAGCCCGGTGTTGCGCGGAGGAGGAAGAAGAGGGGGTCCCAGACGCGGATGCTACAGAAGTGGAACTCTACGACTACATCGTTGATTTCATGCGAGGAGAACAACTGCAGAGTCTAGAGGACCAAGGAATGGCCCGCTTGCTGACCCTTCATGACCTCGTTCGTGAGATGACTGCCACAGAACCAGATTTTGCTACGGATGACGCAGAAAACGAAGAGAGTGTGGGACTGATATCGCAATCTGCATCGACATCAGCGGCTGCAAGGGTGCAGGTAGCACAAACTACAGGTCTGACATCACATTCAAGAGCTGAACAAACTGTTCCACTGCCTAGAGTGTCTGAACAAATGACTGGTCTGATCAAATTCTCTGATGTTGCATCATATTTGCCACGTAGAGAGTTCAAAATTTACGGTGGTCAAATTTCTGATTCAAATTCAGACTTGAGTTTCAACAGCATTTGTAAGCAAATTGATGAAGGTATAGCAGAAAATTTCTCAGAGTCAGAAGTTATTAGAACAGTGTTAAAGGTTATCAAACCTGGTACCTTCAAAGAGATGCTTATTACAAAAGACAGCCTTACCGTAGCTGAGTTGAAACGGTTCCTTAGAGCTCACCTTAGGGACAAAAGCAGTACTGAATTATTCCAAGAACTGAGCAATGCAAAACAACAGGACAGGGAATCCCCTCAACAGTTCATGTATAGGTTAATGGGGCTTAAGCAGAGGGTGTTGTTTGCTTCAGAACAAACAGAATCTGAGTTTCAGTATGACCGTAAACTGGTCCAAGGTGTTTTTCTACACTCACTGTATCAGGGTCTGAATGAAAAATACACGTTTGTCCGGAGGGACATTAAAGCAGCAATAGGTACACAGGAAATCTCAGATGATCAGATCCTAGAACTGATTACACAGTCTGTTAGTGAGGAAACTGAAAGACAAAAGCGAATAGGTCACACTTACAAATCCAAAGCTACAATTGCAAGTGTGACACAGCAGGAGGATGTGAAGGGGCAAAGTTCTTCCCTGAATCATGCCGAAGTTAAAGCCAATCGTGATGCCATTCATGAACTTTCTGTACAAGTATCTGCATTGACCAAGAATCTAGAGAAAGTTGTCATGTCAATGGGCCCTGGTGTTCAACAGCAAACCCAAACAGTCGCTGCAAGTGCACAACAACCAGTAAAGTCAGAAGCAAAGGGTAAATGCCCACAGTGTTTATCCCAAAATGTTGAAGTGTGTACTCACTGTTTCTTCTGTGGTCAAGCAGGGCACCGAGCTGTGGGCTGTCTCATGAAAAGTCGGGCGTTAAAAGAGAGGAGGTCACTGGGGAGGGACCACCAGTGACCGAAGAAGATCTCGTGTCCCAACCTTTCTTCCATGCACCCAGAGGTGAGCAACCTGTAACACAGAACACATCCAACAGAGCAAAGGAAATTGGAGGGAAACGTGTCGCACAGCTGATTGGCAGTCGCTGCATGATAACTTGCCATTTAAATGGTGTCCAGACTCAAATGCTTTTGGACAGTGGAGCTCAGATCAGTATGGCTGGACAGATGTGGCTAAAGAAGAACTTACCAAACATCGAAATCCAACCACTAGAATCTCTATTAGCAGATAGCCAGCTACACGTCACTGCAGCAAATGGGACAGCTGTACCCTTTGATGGGTGGGTTGAGGTTTTATTAGAGATCACAAGTGGCAAACAAAACAAAATCGCCATCCAAGTGCCCCTTTTGGTGAGTCAAAAATGCATGGACTGTCCACTGCTTGGGTTCAATGTAATTGAGGAGATCATAAGGGAGAATAATGACTGTGCAAATAACATGAGCCTAATTGATCTTCTGTCTGAAGCCTTGCAGATGCAAAAAAGTGCCGCTGAAACCTTGGTGTCCACAGTGAACTCTAACCTCCTCCAAGAATGCACTGCCAGCTGTATAGTAAAGACTGGGAAGTCAGGAGCCACCATCCCCTGTGGTCAGGTCCTAGAGGTAAAATGCAGAGTGAGAACATGGCATGAGGGTGGGACCATGATGTTCGAACCAGCATCAGAAAGTTTCATCCCCGAAGGGTTGGAGTTATTTCCTGCTGTCGTAAATGTGCCTCCTGGCACCTCAAAGACGGTGAAAATTCCAGTTCAAAATTCCACAAACCATAACATTTACCTACCTCAGAGACTTGTCTTAGGTAATATCGAACCCATCAGCGAAATTAGACCAGTTTGCTCTTCCTCCAGCATTTCACATCCAGATCAACAGATCAATGGTGCGCTTTTGTGTTCATCCCAGCTTACGTCAGCGGACGATGTCTGTAAAAGGGAACATCATGAGAGGAGAGTTGGAGAAAAATGGCAACCACCTGTTGATCTTGAACACCTCAATAAACAGGAAGAAGATATTGTGAGGAAAATGTTGTTTGAGGAGTCAGATGTGTTTGCTCAGGATGAGGGAGACATCGGGTGTATTCCTGATCTGCAGCTTAAAATCCGTTTGTCAGATAATGCACCAGTCCAGAGGTGTTATAATTCCATCCCAAAACCCCTTTATAAGGAGGTCAAAGACTATGTGCAAAATCTGTTGAACAGAGGTTGGATCAAGAAGTCATCCTCATCGTATTCGTCACCAGTGGTATGTGTTCGAAAAAAAGACAGTAGTTTGCGCTTGTGTGTGGATTTTCAAGCTCTTAACCGCAAGACCATCCCTGATCGACATCCCCTCCCCAGGATTCAAGATCTGTTAGACAGCCTTGGGGGAAATTCATGGTTTTCCATTCTGGATCAGGGAAGCGCATACCATCAGGGATTTGTGAGTGAGGACTCTAGACATGTCACTGCCTTTAACACTCCATGGGGACTATACGAGTGGGTGCGTATTCCCTTTGGGTTAACGAACGCCCCAGCTGCATTTCAGCGATGCATGGAAGGAGTATTGGAGGGTATTAGAGATGAGTGCTGCGCACCCTATTTAGATGATGTACTGTGTTACTCAAAGTCCTTCAGCGACCATGTTGACCATCTTCGAAATGTATTTAGTAAGATGAGAGAGCATGGAATTAAACTTCGACCAAAAAAGTGTGAGCTATTTAAAAGTCAAGTGCGATACATTGGTCGCTTGGTGTCAGGAGATGGAATCCAGATAGACCCAGCAGACTTGGAGGCTGTCAGGGCCCTGAAGAATAAGGAACCCCGCACAGTGGGAGAAGTGCGGACGCTGCTGGGATTCCTGAGCTATTACAGGTCTTACATCCAAGACTTCTCGAGGTTGGCCAAGCCACTCTTTGAGCTTCTCCTCACGCCACCTGGAACAAGTGAGAGTGCGCAAAACCCCCAAGTTCCCAATCGTCGAGGTGCACTAAGAAAGAATGAAAAAGGGCAGCTTAACTCGAGAACCCCAATCGTTTGGACTGCAGAACATCAGGCTGTTGTTTCCAAATTTGTCGATATGTTGACAAGCCCGCCAGTGCTAGCTTACCCAAATTTTGACCTGCCCTTTGTTTTACACACGGATGCTTCGAATGAAGGGTTAGGAGCTGTGCTTTATCAGCAACAGGGCAATAAACTCCGTGTCATTGGGTATGGGTCCCGCACATTAACCCCGGCTGAAAAGAACTACCACCTACACTCGGGTAAACTGGAATTTTTGGCACTCAAATGGGCCATCTGTGATAAGTTTAGAGACTATCTCTACTATGCCCCAACTTTCACAGTTTACACCGATAACAATCCGCTGACCTATATCCTCAGCACAGCAAGATTGAATGCAGTAGGGCAGCGCTGGGTGGGTGAGTTAGCGGACTTTCACTTTGACATCCGATACCGACCTGGTAAAGCCAATGTCGATGCTGATACACTGTCCAGACAGCCCCTGAAACTGATTGAAGTCATGGGTGAACACACAGAAACGTTATCACCTGAAACTGTGTCTGCTGTTTGGCAGGGTAGTAAAGCTGTGGCTGACAGTGATGTTCCGTGGGTTGCCGCCTTAGAGCTCAATAGTCCAGGGGAAGATGTAATATGCACTGAAGGCAGTATCTCCACAGTCACCCCTGAAAACATCAAAGCTGCACAACGAGATGATCCAGCAATATGTGAGATAATCACATTGAAAGAACAGGGCTGGACACCAAACGAAAAAGACAAGAATAACATGAAAAAAGAAACAAGGCGACTTCTCTTTGAATGGACCAAATTGGAGCTAGAGGACGGGATCTTGTACCGTAAGACAGGACAGACCAGACAATTAGTTCTCCCTCCACGGTTCAAAACCACAGTACTTAAAAAGTTGCACAATGAAATGGGACATGTAGGAGTGGAGAAAGTGCTCCATCTTGCTCGTGAACGCTTTTATTGGCCCTCAATGAGGAAGGAGATTGAGGAGTATGTAACAACTAAGTGTGCTTGCATAAAACAAAAGCATCCACATGTCCACCAACGAGCACCCATGGGATCCATTACATCTAGTTCCCCATTTGAGCTGGTGAGCGTGGACTACTTACATCTTGAGCCAAGCAAGGGTGGTTGTGAGTATGTTCTTTTGCTGGTAGACCACTTCACCCGCTTCGCACAGGCGTACCCTACGAGAAACAAGTCCGGCAAGACTGCTGCAGAAAAGATTTTCCAGGACTTCATTCCTCGCTTTGGGTATCCCGAAAAACTCCACCACGACCAGGGTAGAGAGTTTGAGAACCACCTGTTTCAGAGGTTACAACAGTTGTCAGGAATAGCCCACTCCAGAACCACACCATATCATCCTCAGTGTAACCCTGTGGAGAGGTTAAATCGGACAATTTTGCAAATGCTCAGGACTCTGGAGGAGGAAAAAAAGAAGGAATGGAAGGATTATCTACCTCACATTGTGCATGCTTATAATTGTACCAGGCATGAAGCAACCGGCTACTCTCCATTCTTCCTTTTGTACGGCAGATCACCCCGATTGCCTGTCGACTTGCTGTTTAACCTGGAAAACAAGACAGAGGGTTCAAATCAACAAACTTTTGCACGGAAATGGGAAGACAGAATGAGGCAAGCATATCAGATCGCGAAAGAGAACAGTCAAAAATCTTCAGCAAAGGGGAAAAAATACTATGACCGAGCAGTAAGAGGTGTCATTCTGCAACCGGGAGACCGGGTGTTGGTAAGAAACCTGTCGGAAAGAGGTGGCCCGGGAAAGTTACGTGCATACTGGGAAAAGGACGTACATCGTGTCCTAGAGCGTATCGGTGATGGCCCGGTGTACAAGATACAATCCGAGACAGGTTCCAAGACCCTTCGAGTGCTTCATCGCAACCTCTTGCTCGCTGTCAATGATTTACCTTTGGAAGATCCCATGGCTGAAGCTAAGGAGAAAAGGAAAGGAAAACACAGAAAACAAGTGAGAAATCAGCTGGAGAATGAGTCAGACTCAGATGCCTCAAATGAGGAGGAACATACTTACCGGTATAACCTTCGTACGAACATACCTTGCTATAGATTTGTGACAGTTCCACCAACAGAGAGTGAACTTGAAACTCAAACAACCCAAAATCATTCTTACCTCCGTCCAACTGCAACAGAATTTTATCCTGACGAAAGAGGTGATTCACCAAGGAACCAGGGTCAGGAGTTGGAACAAATTCTTGAGTCTCCATCTGTTCCTGGGAAAAATCAAAGGTCTGTGATGCCAGATGAGGAGAGGCGAAGGGATGAAGGAGAAACAGTTAGAGTTGCAGAAAATGAAATAGAAAGGGGAACTACAGTGATGGAGGAAGGAAATGTGAGAAGGACACAAAGAGTGGGAAAACCAAGAGAAATGTTCACATATGACACTCTGGGTGTTCCATCTTACCAACCCTGGAGAGCAGAGTTACACTCACTACAACTCACACAACCCTATATATCTCAAAATGGGACACATTACTTTCAGTATATGCCCACTAACCCTTGTTGTCATTGTTGTCATAAGGTGTACTGAGGTAGTGATTCAAAGAAGAGAATGAAAGCAAATAAAACATTTTCAGAGGTTATTGAGATGTCAGGAGTCATCAAAAAAAAAAATAGGGGAGAGTGTAGTAGGTTGAAAAATGTAGGTATATGTAGGTATATAAAATAAAAAGAGGAAAAAATGATACCCCTTTAAAATTTTGTTTTATTCATAAACATTCACCTATTGATGTGTAAATTCATCAGTACATTCTCTGTTGTGGGTAGTTAAAATCTTTATGTTATTATTGTCTCCTGTAGAGGGCGTTTAGCGCTGTTGAATTAAGGTACTGCATCGGGGGCTTTAGAGTTAATTAAACTTTGCCAGAGCTTGCAGCAAGTACTCCTGTCTCACAGCGTCTCTGTTATCATTCTACAGGTGAGCAAAAACGATTCTAAAACTGTTCAAAACTAATGTTAAGAACTGTGTTTCAAACGTGTACGTTGATTTTTTTGATAATTTACTGAGAAAGACTGTTAATTTTGTTAATACGCATGCAGTAGAGATCAGTCAAATATCAGATTACACACGAGTGATAAATATGTGCATTTATATGGGATGATTATAGTCTCAATATGATTGACACGTGCAAGCACACTTATCAATGAACTTCATACATGTTGCAGAAATGTTTTATCCATGCCTTTCAATTTGCGTGTGCAAAATTCAAAATTGAATGAATGTGAAGCAATTTGTACAAATAGAGACATTTTTGTGAATACAAATGTTTTCCTTTGTATTAGTGTGTCATAATTTGCGCATGCAACACAGAAGATGTGCATGTGTGGATCAGGTGACACGCGTGCATTCATTGACGTCTTTTCTGAGTCGATCTCATTTGATTCATTTGGATTTTGAGACTTTCTTTTCGCGGTTTTTAAGCATTTCACAACCCACACACAAACAACTACAAATGAATAGGCCTGGTGCTAATTATTAATGTGTGCACAACTACCCATCTATTTGACAAATTCACAAATGTGCGTCACTACATTTAAACTAATACAATACAACTTGTGTGTGCAAAATCCAAAATCACATGAATGTGCAGCATTTTGTACAAATAGAGACATAGTTGTTAATACAAAACCTCGATTTTAAATTAATGTAGGCCAGAATTTGTGCGTGCAACAAGTAAGATGTGCATTTGTGGATCAGGTGACACGCGTGCATTCATTGACTCGTTTCTGAGTCGATCCTATTTGATTCATTTGGATTTTGAGACTTTCATTCCGCGGTTTCGCCTTGCTCGATCCACACACAGCTGTCTGAGAAAACCTGCTACCACTAGATGGCAGTATTCTGCTGAAACAGACAACGGCAGCGTAATCAAGCGTTCTTCCTCATTTAAGACGCTTAATGTGAGTGATATTAAAGCACCACATTTAGTACACAATATTGGCCTACCTTATTAATAAAGCATACTTATAGAGGCAAACAGATTGCATCAGATTATGAACAACACTCATAGAAAAACATTATAAAACGCTTAACGTATAATAGCGCGTTGCATGTTCAATAAGGTGTATTGGCAACTGAGTTTAAATATCACCGTCATTACTGCATTGACGTTAAGCTTTTTCTTTATAATATGCGCTATGGGAGGAAAACTATATAGCCTACAGACAAGAGCCTATGAACGCGACGCGCGGCGTTTCACGTTAATGGCATTTCCCTTCCTGAGCCTGTTAAAAAGAAAAAGCTTAACATGAAATTCTGCAGTTGCGTTTAACTTTGCGTGTGTATGGGAGAGCAACCGGTCCGAGAGCTCGGTGAAGCAAGTTTTAGGTTTTGATATTCGCCGCATTTTCTAAAGGGACCATCTGCAAATTCCACTCACAGTCAAAAAAATATAAACGTCCAGTCATTCATTCAAATTATAGTAAATGCAAATTTACCTGTAAGTCAGTCTTACAGGAACCTTCTACGAGCTTTGGAATTTGAAAATGTCTGTTTTTAAATATTAAAAGTAATTTTAATTAAAACAAATTATACGTTTTAACGCAGTTAGTGGAATTGGCAGGCGTTCCCTTGTGCATCATGAGCTTTGGTTAGCGCGTCAAATCATTCTCATGTATAAATATGCAGCTACACACACGTAGGGCCAGTTGATTTTCAATTAACATTTCATGTCGATATACAATGGTTGCATATTGTTAAAACTCATATAGCCTATAACAGTGGCTTATGGGTCAATGGAAAACAAATGTACTGCGAAAATCGTCTTTAACATTTAAAAACAGACATTTTCAAATTCCAAAGCTTGTATACTAGGCTATGTATACAATGTGTAGTCAGATAAAAAATTAAGCCTATAATATGAACGCAAATGCGAAATTTCACGTTTTTTTAACAGGAAAAAATGCCAAGCTATGCCATGTTAAGCTTTTTCTTTTTAACAGGCTCAGGAAGGGAAATGCCATTAACGTGAAACGCCGCGCGTCGCGTTCATAGGCTCTTGTCTGTAGGCTATATAGTTTTCCTCCCATAGAGCATATTAAGAAAAAGCTTAACGTCAATGCAGTAATGACGGTGATATTTAAACTCAGTAGCCAACACCTTTGAACATGCAACGCGCTATTACACGTTAAGCGTTTTATAATGTTTTTCTATGAGTGTTGTTCATAATCTGATGCAATCTGTTTGCCTCTATAAATATGCTTTATTAATAAGGTAGGCCAATATTGTGTACTAAATGTGGTGCTTCAATATCACTCACATTAAGCGTCTTAAATGAGGAAGAACGCTTACGCTGCCGTTGTCTGTTTCAGCAGAATACTGCCAGCATCTAGTGGTAGCAGGTTTTCTCAGACAGCTGTGTGTGGATCGAGCAAGGCGAAACCGCGGAATGAAAGTCTCAAAATCCAAATGAATCAAATAGGATCGACTCAGAAACGAGTCAATGAATGCACGCGTGTCACCTGATCCACAAATGCACATCTTACTTGTTGCACGCACAAATTCTGGCCTACATTAATACAAAATCGAGGTTTTGTATTAACAACTATGTCTCTATTTGTACAAAATGCTGCACATTCATGTGATTTTGGATTTTGCACACACAAGTTGTATTGTATTAGTTTAAATGTAGTGACGCACATTTGTGAATTTGTCAAATAGATGGGTAGTTGTGCACACATTAATAATTAGCACCAGGCCTATTCATTTGTAGTTGTTTGTGTGTGGGTTGTGAAATGCTTAAAAACCGCGAAAAGAAAGTCTCAAAATCCAAATGAATCAAATGAGATCGACTCAGAAAAGACGTCAATGAACGCACGCGCGTCACCTGATCCACACATGCACATCTTCTGTGTTGCATGCGCAAATTATGATACACTAATACAAAGGAAAACATTTGTATTCACAAAAATGTCTCTATTTGTACAAATTGCTTCACATTCATTCAATTTTGAATTTTGCACACGCAAATTGAAAGGCATGGATAAAACATTTCTGCAACATGTATGAAGTTCATTGATAAGTGTGCTTGCACGTGTCAATCATATTGAGACTATAATCATCCCATACATTTAAAGCGAAATGAGAGAAAATACTCATGTGAAAAGAGTTTATGAATGTTTCTAGAGTGTTTTATATGTTGATTGTAATTGGATGATAAAGTTTAAGTGAGTTAAATGTATATTTGCTACTGGAGCTATCTCGAGCCAAAATGGCAGTGCATGTATGTGTGAACTAGAGCCAAAATGGCGTCTTGCATGTAAAACACGAGGTTACTGTGAAGCCAAATGCATTTAGGTGACTGTGAAAATGGAATTAGTGTTCATGAAGATGTGAAAACAGTATGTATTGTGATTGATTATAATGTTTTGCAGAACAAGTCAATATAGACAAAAGTAATTAAGGAAAAAGTCTTTATTGAAAAGTTATTTTCTTTAATGGAATGTGTTACAAAGAAACAAGTAATTGTTCTGAAAAGTAAATATGTGAATGTTGTGAATACATTGAGAACTAAGAAAAATGAGAGAGTTAATTAAACTTTGCCAGAGCTTGCAGCAAGTACTCCTGTCTCACAGCGTCTCTGTTATCATTCTACAGGAGTGGTTAATTCACATCACCCATTCAGGCTTCCCAGTCCTGAAGCGGGTAACATGTGCCCAGTTTTTCTATAATTTAGAAAGGCTATGCCAATAGGTTACTTGTCATTTACTTCGTGTTATTTTAATGTGTTTGTAGATTTATTAACTGAAACATAACAGTGAAATAAATTAAAATAATTTACCGTAAAATTAAAACATTTTCAGGACTTGCAGTTGCTAACCGATGTTAGTCGATTTAAGCATTCTTTGCCAATAATTTGAAATTGATCAATTTCAATTTTCAAAAATTCAGATGACACGTGTTCAAATAGCTCTGTGGTCAATGCATTAGCAATAGCCTCTCGGAGCTTCAAATGATTTGAGATCGAATCTCAGTGTAGCCGACAGTATTTATGTTTTTCCGTTCTTGATGCTTAAATATGCATCTGTTTATTAAAGTCAATCATCTTGTTTAATTATCAATTGTACATTACAACATAAATTTGCTACATTCCAGTTGAGGCGCTGCAAAGACGACACATCTGATAAAGGAAGACTGTCAGTCGATCGCACCAGAAAATGAAGATGATGAAGCTCGTCTTTAATCTGCTAAATTATTTTTGTGTGTGTGTGAATCATTCACGAGATTGAGATGACTGACAGTGATACCCGGCCATAGCCAGAGCCGGATTAACGCAAAGGCAAACTAGGCACGTGCCTAGGGCCCGATTGGCGGGATGGGGCCCAGACAGAGGAAAAAAAAAAAATGCAAATGTCCAATCTACAATTTATTTCAAAATGCATTAATTAACTAAAAATAGTGACGATGTTTATCTTAACCATAGACTGTTACATTACGTCACATTAACGCCAGCCCATGACTGTATAGAGGCGCCAGCCAGTTAAGTCCGAGGGGACGTCAGCGGCGGTCAGAGGCGGTCAACGAACGCATCCATCAGGTGCAGCGAGTGCGAAGCAAAAGCCTAAATAGGCACGCAAAGAAGCACAGCTCGTAATGCAGGTCATCGATTTTGGAGTGATTGCAATGTATTTTAAATATAAACTTGTGGGCTACTGTAGATCAGCGTCATTTCTGGAAAAATCATTCACCGCTTTGTTAGTCTACGAGTTTAAAAGAGCGCGAGCGTCATTAACGTGCCCAGACGCGACGCTTTGAATTTGCGCGTACACTGAATAACATCGCGTTGGGAGCTGACTAGTAAAAAAGCTACAAAAGTAAAAGACAAGACGTTTGTATTCAAAGTTAAAAAACCAACACACTGCAACATTTTTAAATGTTTCAAATAAAGGATCTCATATCTATGGGTCTATCTTCTATATTCTGATGCTGATGATTAGATACCCTGACATCATAGCCTATACGAATATTAGTTTAGAATTTTTTTCTTGCTCAGTAGCGATCGTATCTTTCTCTTCCACTTGATTTGTGTATAGCATATTTAAGGTAGCAATGCAATACATAATATCATATTACTGATATTAATAATATGACAATATCTGCAGTCAATATTGATTAAATGGGAGGGAAAAATACTGCCCATAACGCAGCTAAAACAATTATAAAAGCACGTTCATGTTCATCTACTGAAGTGGTATTCTGGAACTGTGAATAAACTGAATAAAACAGCAAAATAACAACAAGAACAATAACATCTTCATTAAACAAAAAAGAGATTACCTTAGATAAAGTTTGATGTAGTAGGCTACCAGTAAAAAGTCTGGACCCATTACTATTTTTAATGTTTTTGAAAGAAGTTTCTTATTATGCTCTACAAGCCTGCATTTATTTGATCAAAAATACAGAATAAAACAGGAATATTCAGCGAGGATGTGTTAAATATATAAAAGTGATAGTGAAGACTTTTTTAAAACAACTTTTTAATAATCAAAAAATCCTGAAAAAAAGTATCACGTTATAAAATAAATATTAAGCACCATTTCTAACATTTGATAATAAATCAGAATATTATAAAGTTTTCTGAAGGATCATGTGACACTAAATTCAGCTTTGCATCACAGAAATATATTTTAAAGTATAGTAAAATAGAAAACCATTATTTTAAATTGTAATAATATTTCACTATATTATTTTTCTGTATTTTTGATCAAATAAATCCAGGCTTGATGAGCATAAGATACTTCTTTCAAAAACATTAAAAATAGTAATTTGTCCAAACTTATGTACTGTGTAAGTAAAAATATACTAAATTTAAAATTAAATGTTGTATAAATAAAAAGGTTAGGAATCATATTTGTTTCAAGTGTTTTTTATTGGGGGTGGGGGGCCTCCAACATGAATTTTGCCTAGGGCCTCCAAATGTCTAGAACCGGCCCTGGCCATAGCAACGGAAGACATTTTTCAAAACAGATCGAAAACATCAGAAAAATACTTTCAATACAGTATTGCTTTCAATTAAAAAATAAACAATGAAAATGTAAAAGAAAAAGAAAATTAATTAAGTTTGAAAACCCATCGCACATTTCAAGGTATGAATAAAGTGTCGGGACAGTTTATTTATTTAAACAGGGTTTTATCGATAGAGTTTATTCCCTTTGTGATGCAAAATAAGAAACACAATCTTATTCTTGCAACATTTTAAATTTCTATTGTCAAAGAAATTGCAGCTAAATTAAAAAATTAAAACGGTACAAAACGAAAAAAAGTTCAAAGCAACATAAATTAAGAACAGGCGTTTTTCTTTGCCTCTCTCGCGCTGGACCTTTTTTTAGTAAGTTTGGTCTCCCTCACTGCGCGCGGCGGGTCTTTCTCGAAATTAAGCATTTCAGCGTAAAAAAAACCATACAGCTGATAATACTGTATATGTCGCTGTGTGTCATCCACACAAATCTCGAAAGAAAAAGCTATTTGTTACTTCAAAGATACAACATGCCTTGCTGAATTCACCTTACAATAAAACGAGGTGGGTCGCGAATTAAAGAGCTCTGTAGCCTATCTGCTAAATTGAAATTGTGTGTGGAAAACCTTTAAATACAATCAATAAAACTACCATATATAATTTAATAAGATATAGGGCCTACTGTACACAGGCTATGGACTTTTGGAGATTTTGAGATTAATCAGCCTTTGCCTGCTCATCAGGCTGGCTCCGACACTCTCCATATGAAAGACGGAACATTAACACCTCTGTCCTGCACCCCCACGATAAAGCAACTATTGCCTTCTCCAAACCCCCCACAGGCTAGCTGAGTTTGCAAAACAAAACAAAGAGTTTGCCACTCGTTGTGGTGTGCCAAAACACTTCATTATAAACTTCAATATTTCATTCAAAACAATCTCAAAACGCTTTGTGACATTTTGAAAAGCCGTGGATGCATTACTGCCACTGGAACCATGAACGCAACAGAATACTGGTTCTGATTTTATTGTTTGTCGTTTAAACGTCATATATATATATATATATATATATATATATATATATATTTTAACAGAACTGCTTTTGAAATTACGATTGGAATTATTATAGGCTACAGAAGTAAAGTCATTGTATAATATTTGTTCCTTAGTGTAAAATGGAAATGCATGGTGATTTTATTTTGTAAATAGGCTATATGCAAAAAGCTATGTTTTAGAACTAGACAAATCTCTCTGCATCAACAATAGACTATAAAATGCATTAATAGGCTAATATAAAAATATCAATAGTCCAAGTTAGTTCGGGATTCGAACCCGTGTCATCTAAATGATCGCAACGTAAGTTCAACCACTCGGCCACGATTTACTCGTTGCGACATGGCCTAACGTTCCAGTGTGTATTCGCTCACACGAGCGAGAAACGCTCTTCATTCAAATTAATGCGCCGCGGCGTTTGTCGAACACTAATTCAACATGCCAGAATAAAACCTGGCTTTAGAACAATGCATAGCGCCACTCGTCGTGGTGTGCCAAAAAATTTACAATAATTTAGTTTCATTTATTTCAGTGTTAATGTTTGAGTTTAAAAAAATCCTCTACAAATTAAATTAACACAAAGTCGGCTATAGAGTCCTTTATAGGCTACGTAAAAAAGCAAAGGGCTTACAGTCTTAACATTTAGGCTACTTTGCTTAAATTCGATACATTTATTTTCAGTAGGGCCTAATAAATTTGTAGGGATGTAATTTCAGCATGCTTTACCAACGCTATGTATTCAAATAAAATTTCAAGAGGTCTGGTCTCTATATTTCCTTCCCAGCTGACACTAATATGCAAGTGCACAGCAAAAATCACAACTTGTGCTTGCTGCGAACGCAAGTTATTTAAAGGGATAGTTCACTTTGAAATTAAATTTTGGTATGTTTTAGCTTACCTGAAGGGCATCCAAGATGTAGGTGTCTTTTTTTCCGCAGTAGTTTCAATTTTGATATTTTTAGGTCAAACCGTTCTTGTCTGACAGTCATATAATGCAGGTCGATGGTCCCTGTCTCAAAACACAAGCACAGAGTCCAAATTTAAACAATTCCCCATCGTCCAAATTAAACAATTCCCCATCGTAAGTACACACTGATGTAACCGAACAGTATTTATATCGTTTTTACCTCTTATAACACAACCACGTCGAAGTGATCTGAAGTCGCGGGCGCTTCCTGCTGTGTGACGTGTGCGCAGACTGGTGCATAGATGTATATACACTAGTTGTCGCATTAAAGACATTCGTTCCAATGAACTGCCGTAGCCAAGGCGAAATCTAGTATATATATCTATGCGCCAGTCTGCGCACACGTCACACAGCAGGAAGCGCCCGCGACTTCAGATCACTTCGACGTGGTTGTGTTATAAGAGGTAAAAACTATATAAATACTGTTCGGTTTCTCACACAAACCGCTCGTTTCGTGTCTTAGGCCATCAGTGTGTACTTACGATGGGGAATTGTTTAATTTGGACGATGGGGAATTGTTTTAATTTGGACTCTGTGCTTGTGTTTTGAGACAGGGACCATCGACCTGCATTATATGACTGACAGACAAGAACGGTTTGACCTAAAAATATCAAAATTGAAACTACTGCGGAAAAAAAGACACCTACATCTTGGATGCCCTTGAG
This sequence comes from Scardinius erythrophthalmus, assembly GCF_964197995.2. Lineage (NCBI taxonomy): Eukaryota > Metazoa > Chordata > Actinopteri > Cypriniformes > Leuciscidae > Scardinius > Scardinius erythrophthalmus. Next base: position 1,975,464 of record NC_138244.1, read on the forward strand.
GTAAGCTAAAACATACCAAAATTTAATTTCAAAGTGAACTATCCCTTTAAGGTGTCTCAGCTGTACACAGCCTACCCTACAGTGTGAATTCGTTACAAGGTTTCATTTAATTAAATTAATGTGCAGCAATTTGTACAAATAGAGTCTATAGGCCTACTATACTGTTCGCTCACGAGAGCTCTTCATTTATCTAATTCCTCAATAGAATAGTAAAATTATTCAGCGTCATTGCTCCTAATATCGTCTCTATTTTTAACTTTTGATTCTATTTTTTTTTTTTCAGTTCTAAAATTGATTCTTTGGTTCTATTCTGTTGTAGCCTAATAGGCCTATTTATATATATGAAAAATATGCCTATTAGGCTTAGGGTTTTATATTTAACCCACTTACATTTTAAAATACGGCAATTGCTGCTGTTTTGCACAATGTCCCTTTGCGCCACCTTGCGATCATTTCGGGAACGACTTTGAAATGCGCCGGCTGGCGCGGCGGTAATAGGCATTCTGGTTGTCCACCATCTGTAGCTGTGAAATAAAAGGTAAACATTTTATAAAAGGTTACAAAATGGTAGAAATGATGACACAATGATGGCAAAATTGACAATGTGTAATAACATGCTCTCTATGATGCTGTATGATTGACATTTATCTTCTTATGAGCATTAACAGTGGAAAAGTGCACAAGTTTAGTTTGTGATGAAAACTTCACAGTTTGTGTCTATACAACAATGGACTGACAAATATCTGCCGTCCTGTAGCTCATACAGTAGAGTGTTGGTGCTTGTAATGCCAAGGTCATGGGTTTGATTCCCAGGGAAAGCAAGAACTGATAAGAATGTAAATGTGTACCTTGAAATGCAATGTTAAGTCGCTTTGGATAAAAGCGTCTGTCAAATGCATAAATGTAAATGCACAGAAATTAACAATTATCCCACATATCCTCTACATAATATACATGTAAACTTTATTATGATGAGTGTAAAACATGTTGATTATTGATCATTCATACAATTAAAGTTAAAGGAACAGATTGACAGATTCACGACACAATATTATTCAGTTTCTGACTGATGTTTTGTTGTTCTGCTCCACATCAGCATGCAGACCTGCATCATCTCACACAGGTTTTTCACGGCTTGTCAGACGAAGAATATCCAAACCAAGACATCCTCCTCCTGAAGATGAAGACCATGAGTATGTCGGTTCCAAAACACCTGAGAAGAGTTAGTTTAATCAACCTCCTACTGGTTACCCAGAGTTAATGCGCGCGCACGGTGAGTACATAAAGACATTTTCAATGGATCGCCGATTTCAGGAGTCACCATGGAAACCCAGGGAGAAAAAAATCGAGCTACATACTTAGGTGAAACTGAGTTGGAGGTTTTAATGCTTGCTTATGAAGACTATAAGCCCATTATAATACAAAAAATTAAAAAAAAACAATACTGCTGCATCAGCAAAAGAAAGAGAGTTGGCTTGGCAAAAAATAACGGACAGAGTAAATGCACGAGTTTATAAAATTATAAATGGGCAATTTCCCCTTTCATTGTGACGCAAAAATTATTTGGGGCATGTAGTAAAAATAGACAAGTATTTACTTGTTGGCCTCCATACATTTCTTAATATTACAGTAGTAATGCACATAATTGGCTAGTAATATGTTGGCTTCTTGTTTTATCAGGTGTAGCTAATCCTTCTGGAGCCAGAAGAAGTGTGAGCCAAGTCAAAATGAAACACAAAAACATTCTCCAGCAAGGTAATATTTTCTAAACTTGACGCCATGTAATTTAGTTTTCTATGTAGCCAATAGAAAGAAGGCTGAGGCCCGTAAAACAGGTGGGGGTCCACCTCCACCTTCCCTCACCCCAGCTGAGGAGCTGGCACTGTCCCTTAATAAAGGGCGACCTGTGGTCGATGGGCTTCCAGGTGCAGTTCGTCAGACTCAGTTACCAAGACAAGTGGCTTAGTAAAATGTAGGTGTACCATATTAATACTTATGATTTATTGATGTTTTCACTGTTTTTGTCAGTGTTTTAATAAAGAAAATCATCAACATTGTCACCATTTTAAATAAGCATTTTGAATGCATTTTACAGTCATTGATTCACTTGTGCAGTATGCATGCTGCTTTGACTGCATATACTACTGTAATCTTATTACTAGTACTCTTAGATGTTCCTAATGTCCTTCTTTATTAGTTGTATTTCTTTAAGAATATACATTGAGTATTGAATATGCATGATTATCTTATTGGTTTAATTATCTTGCAGTTGCTGATGGCCACATTGTATTATTGGATCCTCCTGCAACACCACACTCTTCGTCACAGTTGTAAGTGATTATTGTCTTTAGGTTTCTGATTGCTAGACCAAGCATCCTTCCTTATTTTCACTGTAGGCTGAAGATGAAGAGACCACTTCTGCTGTGACAGAAACAGAAAATGTGGGGAGGCCCATAGAGGTATGATGCATAGAATGAATTCCCCCTTTTTTTCATAAGAGAATAAATAAATTGTCATTGTCATTTTACAGAATATGGCAGGAGATTTTATTACAGATGAGGGTCCATCTACGTCCACACAGAATCTTAGCAGTGTAAGAAATGTTCTGCAGTTCTCCTTCCTCATTTAAATATTTGGTCTGTGTTTGTATTACAGACTTTATCAGTCATGTTTAATTATTCTGTCTTTCTAGTTGCCTGCCAAAGAGCTGTATAAGGTCCACCTTCAAAAGCAAATCAGAAAAAGTAACATGGAGATGGATCTTATACAGCTTCAAATGGAGGAGAAAAGGCTTAACCTAAAAAAGGCCAGACTTGAATTGCTGGAGCACCAGCTTAAGGTGGGAAACAGTATGTGAACAGTAATCTGTCATTGGTTGATGAATGAAATCTAAAGCAATAAATACAAATGTCTTTTGTTACAGGAAATAAAGAAACCATGAACAACACTTGACTGTTAACTGGTTTTAATTAAAGTGATTTTGGCAAATCATGTCTCGTACCACCCTGCCATCTCTTTGGTCTACTGGGTTCACTGGGGGTTCCTCTTGGCCATCTTCATCAAGAGAAGGGGGGGTCCTCTCACCTCTCAGTGTGGCAATGTTGTGAAGAACAACACAAGCAGCTGTGATGTCACATGACCTTTCTGGGTTGACCCTGAGCCCACGCAGGCACTGAAACCTTGCCTTCAGGATGCCTATGGTCCATGTTCTGCCGTGGGCCAGGTTGAATTGTGCCTGTGGTCCAGGCTCAGGTTCAGGGTAGGGTGTCATCATATAGGGCAGACAGGGGTACCCTCTGTCCCCCAGCAAGTAACCATTGAAGTGTCATATAAAGGTAGTTAAAGTGTATAATTGCATTAAAAAAAAAACATAAAAAAAAAAAAAAAACATTGTGTAAGGCAAAACATACCCTGTTGAAATTTGTGGCACAATGATGACTCCCTAAACATTCTGGCATCATGTACAGACCCTGGCCATTTGGCTTCAACATTAGTGATGAGGTGGGTTGCATCACATATTACCTAGTTAGTGGGGACCAGTAATGAGGGTGATTTAATGGTTTAAACACCCAAACATTTAGCACCCAAAAAATCTATTGTCACCTGCACATTGATGCTATGGATTGACTTCCTATTAACATAATCTCCTTCGTTGACTGAAGGAGATTTAATGGGAATGTGGGTTCCATCAATGCACCCAATCACATTTGGGAACCCTGAAATTGAAAGTTATATAATTAGAAACTTTTAACATTATTGTGACTGTCACTGTATACAGTATGGATAGATTAAGTATAGTGCTATGTAACTAAAATGGTCTTTCATAGAATATCATAGAATGGACAAACCCGCCACTCTGTGGAATTCCTCTTTAATGACCCTCAGTGGTTTACTGTACGAACAGCCCTACACACAGTTGCCTTTCCCACATGCTCTGCATCGCCTACTGTATACAAAAAACTCCCCGTCGCAAGAAAGTTAAATAAATGGAGTTAAATATTTAACTCCATTATCTTCGTTTAATAAATTAACGATTCTTTTGAAAAACGGCAACGCTCCCGCAAATATTCATTTGGATACGAAAACACATTGATACGTGGTCGTATCACCCTCTCACGGCGGAAAAGAATTCGTATTATCTGTGCTTCCACATCCACTGGATCGTCTTTAAAACGGCACGCCATGCTCAGTAACCTTCTGAAACAAACTAACCCTGGAACATAACCTGCTACCGAGCAGGTTATCTTCAGAGAGTAAGTTCCTATGGTTACATACATACCCAGAAAGTTACCTCCGTTTTTGGAACCGAAAGTTGAGGTTATCCACTAACTTACCCTTAAACTTACCCGGGTATGTCACATAACCTGCTTTCTGGAATACCCCCCTGGTCAGTGTGAGTGTTTACTGTTGATCATATGTGTGTTTATATCAGGTCAGTGTGTGTGTTAACTGTTGATCATATGTGTGTTTATATCAGGTCAGTGTGTGTTTTTACTGTTGATCATATGTGTGTTTATATCAGGTCAGTGTGTGTGTTTACTGTTGATCACATGTGTGTTTATATCAGGTCAGTGTGAGTGTTTACTGTTGATCATATGTGTGTTTATATCAGGTCAGTGTGAGTGTTTACTGTTGATCATATGTGTGTTTATATCAGGTCAGTGTGAGTGTTTACTGTTGATCACATGTGTGTTTATATCAGGTCAGTGTGTGTTTTTACTGTTGATCATATGTGTGTTTATATCAGGTCAGTGTGTGTGTTTACTGTTGATCATATGTGTGTTTATATCAGGTCAGTGTGTGTTTTTACTGTTGATCATATGTGTGTTTATATCAGGTCAGTGTGTGTGTTTACTGTTGATCACATGTGTGTTTATATCAGGTCAGTGTGTGTTTTTACTGTTGATCATATGTGTGTTTATATCAGGTCAGTGTGAGTGTTTACTGTTGATCATATGTGTGTTTATATCAGGTCAGTGTGTGTGTTAACTGTTGATCATATGTGTGTTTATATCAGGTCAGTGTGTGTTTTTACTGTTGATCATATGTGTGTTTATATCAGGTCAGTGTGTGTGTTTACTGTTGATCACATGTGTGTTTATATCAGGTCAGTGTGAGTGTTTACTGTTGATCACGTGTGTTTATATCAGGTCAGTGTGAGTGTTTACTGTTGATCACATGAGTGTTTATATCAGGTCAGTGTGTGTGTTTACTGTTGATCATATGTGTGTTTATATCAGGTCAGTGTGTGTGTTTACTGTTGATCACATGTGTGTTTATATCAGGTCAGTGTGAGTGTTTACTGTTGATCACATGTGTGTTTATATCAGGTCAGTGTGTGTGTTTACTGTTGATCATATATGTGTTTATATCAGGTCAGTGTGTGTGTTTACTGTTGATCACATGTGTGTTTATATCAGGTCAGTGTGTGTGTTTACTGTTGATCACGTGAGTGTTTATATCAGGTCAGTGTGTGTGTTTACTGTTGATCATATGTGTGTTTATATCAGGTCAGTGTGTGTGTTTACTGTTGATCACATGTGTGTTTATATCAGGTCAGTGTGTGTGTTTACTGTTGATCATATGTGTGTTTATATCAGGTCAGTGTGAGTGTTTACTGTTGATCACATGAGTGTTTATATCAGGTCAGTGTGTGTGTTTACTGTTGATCATATGTGTGTTTATATCAGGTCAGTGTGTGTGTTTACTGTTGATCACATGTGTGTTTATATCAGGTCAGTGTGTGTGTTTACTGTTGATCACGTGTGTGTTTATATCAGGTCAGTGTGTGTGTTTACTGTTGATCACGTGTGTGTTTATATCAGGTCAGTGTGAGTGTTTACTGTTGATCACGTGTGTGTTTATATCAGGTCAGTGTGTGTGTTTACTGTTGATCACATGTGTGTTTATATCAGGTCAGTGTGAGTGTTTACTGTTGATCATATGTGTGTTTATATCAGGTCAGTGTGAGTGTTTACTGTTGATCACATGTGTGTTTATATCAGGTCAGTGTGTGTGTTTACTGTTGATCATATATGTGTTTATATCAGGTCAGTGTGTGTGTTTACTGTTGATCATATGTGTGTTTATATCAGGTCAGTGTGTGTGTTTACTGTTGATCATATGTGTGTTTATATCAGGTCAGTGTGTGTGTTTACTGTTGATCACATGTGTGTTTATATCAGGTCAGTGTGAGTGTTTACTGTTGATCATATGTGTGTTTATATCAGGTCAGTGTGAGTGTTTACTGTTGATCACATGTGTGTTTATATCAGGTCAGTGTGTGTGTTTACTGTTGATCATATATGTGTTTATATCAGGTCAGTGTGTGTGTTTACTGTTGATCACATGTGTGTTTATATCAGGTCAGTGTGAGTGTTTACTGTTGATCATATGTGTGTTTATATCAGGTCAGTGTGAGTGTTTACTGTTGATCACATGTGTGTTTATATCAGGTCAGTGTGTGTGTTTACTGTTGATCATATATGTGTTTATATCAGGTCAGTGTGTGTGTTTACTGTTGATCACATGTGTGTTTATATCAGGTCAGTGTGAGTGTTTACTGTTGATCACATGTGTGTTTATATCAGGTCAGTGTGTGTGTTTACTGTTGATCATATGTGTGTTTATATCAGGTCAGTGTGTGTGTTTACTGTTGATCACATGTGTGTTTATATCAGGTCAGTGTGTGTGTTTACTGTTGATCACATGTGTGTTTATATCAGGTCAGTGTGAGTGTTTACTGTTGATCATATGTGTGTTTATATCAGGTCAGTGTGTGTGTTTACTGTTGATCATATGTGTGTTTATATCAGGTCAGTGTGAGTGTTTACTGTTGATCACATGTGTGTTTATATCAGGTCAGTGTGTGTGTTTACTGTTGATCACATGTGTGTTTATATCAGGTCAGTGTGTGTGTTTACTGTTGATCACATGTGTGTTTATATCAGGTCAGTGTGTGTGTTTACTGTTGATCACATGTGTGTTTATATCAGGTCAGTGTGAGTGTTTACTGTTGATCATATGTGTGTTTATATCAGGTCAGTGTGTGTGTTTACTGTTGATCACATGTGTGTTTATATCAGGTCAGTGTGTGTGTTTACTGTTGATCACATGTGTGTTTATATCAGGTCAGTGTGAGTGTTTACTGTTGATCACATGTGTGTTTATATCAGGTCAGTGTGTGTGTTTACTGTTGATCATATGTGTGTTTATATCAGGTCAGTGTGTGTGTTTACTGTTGATCACATGTGTGTTTATATCAGGTCAGTGTGTGTGTTTACTGTTGATCACATGTGTGTTTATATCAGGTCAGTGTGAGTGTTTACTGTTGATCATATGTGTGTTTATATCAGGTCAGTGTGAGTGTTTACTGTTGATCACATGTGTGTTTATATCAGGTCAGTGTGTGTGTTTACTGTTGATCACATGTGTGTTTATATCAGGTCAGTGTGTGTGTTTACTGTTGATCACATGTGTGTTTATATCAGGTCAGTGTGAGTGTTTACTGTTGATCACATGTGTGTTTATATCAGGTCAGTGTGTGTGTTTACTGTTGATCATATGTGTGTTTATATCAGGTCAGTGTGTGTGTTTACTGTTGATCATATGTGTGTTTATATCAGGTCAGTGTGTGTGTTTACTGTTGATTACATGTGTGTTTATATCAGGTCAGTGTGAGTGTTTACTGTTGATCATATGTGTGTTTATATCAGGTCAGTGTGTGTGTTTACTGTTGATCATATGTGTGTTTATATCAGGTCAGTGTGTGTGTTTACTGTTGATTACATGTGTGTTTATATCAGGTCAGTGTGTGTGTTTACTGTTGATCATATGTGTGTTTATATCAGGTCAGTGTGTGTGTTTACTGTTGATCATATGTGTGTTTATATCAGGTCAGTGTGTGTGTTTACTGTTGATCATATGTGTGTTTATATCAGGTCAGTGTGTGTGTTTACTGTTGATCATATGTGTGTTTATATCAGGTCAGTGTGTGTGTTTACTGTTGATCATATGTGTGTTTATATCAGGTCAGTGTGTGTGTTTACTGTTGATCATATGTGTGTTTATATCAGGTCAGTGTGTGTGTTTACTGTTGATTACATGTGTGTTTATATCAGGTCAGTGTGAGTGTTTACTGTTGATCATATGTGTGTTTATATCAGGTCAGTGTGTGTGTTTACTGTTGATCATATGTGTGTTTATATCAGGTCAGTGTGTGTGTTTACTGTTGATTACATGTGTGTTTATATCAGGTCAGTGTGTGTGTTTACTGTTGATCATATGTGTGTTTATATCAGGTCAGTGTGTGTGTTTACTGTTGATCATATGTGTGTTTATATCAGGTCAGTGTGTGTGTTTACTGTTGATCATATGTGTGTTTATATCAGGTCAGTGTGTGTGTTTACTGTTGATCATATGTGTGTTTATATCAGGTCAGTGTGTGTGTTTACTGTTGATCATATGTGTGTTTATATCAGGTCAGTGTGTGTGTTTACTGTTGATCATATGTGTGTTTATATCAGGTCAGTGTGTGTGTTTACTGTTGATCATATGTGTGTTTATATCAGGTCAGTGTGTGTGTTTACTGTTGATCATATGTGTGTTTATATCAGGTCAGTGTGTGTGTTTACTGTTGATCATATGTGTGTTTATATCAGGTCAGTGTGTGTGTTTACTGTTGATCATATGTGTGTTTATATCAGGTCAGTGTGTGTGTTTACTGTTGATCATATGTGTGTTTATATCAGGTCAGTGTGAGTGTTTACTGTTGATCATATGTGTGTTTATATCAGGTCAGTGTGAGTGTTTACTGTTGATCATATGTGTGTTTATATCAGGTCAGTGTGAGTGTTTACTGTTGATCATATGTGTGTTTATATCAGGTCAGTGTGTGTGTTTACTGTTGATCATATGTGTGTTTATATCAGGTCAGTGTGTGTGTTTACTGTTGATCATATGTGTGTTTATATCAGGTCAGTGTGAGTGTTTACTGTTGATCATATGTGTGTTTATATCAGGTCAGTGTGAGTGTTTACTGTTGATCATATGTGTGTTTATATCAGGTCAGTGTGAGTGTTTACTGTTGATCACATGTGTGTTTATATCAGGTCAGTGTGAGTGTTTACTGTTGATCATATGTGTGTTTATATCAGGTCAGTGTGAGTGTTTACTGTTGATCACATGTGTGTTTATATCAGGTCAGTGTGTGTGTTTACTGTTGATCATATGTGTGTTTATATCAGGTCAGTGTGAGTGTTTACTGTTGATCACATGTGTGTTTATATCAGGTCAGTGTGAGTGTTTACTGTTGATCATATGTGTGTTTATATCAGGTCAGTGTGAGTGTTTACTGTTGATCATATGTGTGTTTATATCAGGTCAGTGTGAGTGTTTACTGTTGATCACATGTGTGTTTATATCAGGTCAGTGTGAGTGTTTACTGTTGATCACATGTGTGTTTATATCAGGTCAGTGTGAGTGTTTACTGTTGATCACATGTGTGTTTATATCAGGTCAGTGTGTGTGTTTACTGTTGATCACATGTGTGTTTATATCAGGTCAGTGTGAGTGTTTACTGTTGATCATATGTGTGTTTATATCAGGTCAGTGTGTGTGTTTACTGTTGATCATATGTGTGTTTATATCAGGTCAGTGTGTGTGTTTACTGTTGATCATATGTGTGTTTATATCAGGTCAGTGTGAGTGTTTACTGTTGATCATATGTGTGTTTATATCAGGTCAGTGTGAGTGTTTACTGTTGATCACATGTGTGTTTATATCAGGTCAGTGTGTGTGTTTACTGTTGATCACATGTGTGTTTATATCAGGTCAGTGTGAGTGTTTACTGTTGATCACATGTGTGTTTATATCAGGTCAGTGTGAGTGTTTACTGTTGATCATATGTGTGTTTATATCAGGTCAGTGTGTGTGTTTACTGTTGATCATATGTGTGTTTATATCAGGTCAGTGTGTGTGTTTACTGTTGATCATATGTGTGTTTATATCAGGTCAGTGTGAGTGTTTACTGTTGATCATATGTGTGTTTATATCAGGTCAGTGTGAGTGTTTACTGTTGATCACATGTGTGTTTATATCAGGTCAGTGTGTGTGTTTACTGTTGATCACATGTGTGTTTATATCAGGTCAGTGTGAGTGTTTACTGTTGATCATATGTGTGTTTATATCAGGTCAGTGTGTGTGTTTACTGTTGATCATATGTGTGTTTATATCAGGTCAGTGTGTGTGTTTACTGTTGATCATATGTGTGTTTATATCAGGTCAGTGTGAGTGTTTACTGTTGATCATATGTGTGTTTATATCAGGTCAGTGTGTGTGTTTACTGTTGATCACATGTGTGTTTATATCAGGTCAGTGTGTGTGTTTACTGTTGATCACATGTGTGTTTATATCAGGTCAGTGTGAGTGTTTACTGTTGATCATATGTGTGTTTATATCAGGTCAGTGTGTGTGTTTACTGTTGATCATATGTGTGTTTATATCAGGTCAGTGTGAGTGTTTACTGTTGATCATATGTGTGTTTATATCAGGTCAGTGTGAGTGTTTACTGTTGATCATATGTGTGTTTATATCAGGTCAGTGTGAGTGTTTACTGTTGATCACATGTGTGTTTATATCAGGTCAGTGTGTGTGTTTACTGTTGATCACATGTGTGTTTATATCAGGTCAGTGTGAGTGTTTACTGTTGATCACATGTGTGTTTATATCAGGTCAGTGTGAGTGTTTACTGTTGATCATATGTGTGTTTATATCAGGTCAGTGTGAGTGTTTACTGTTGATCATATGTGTGTTTATATCAGGTCAGTGTGTGTGTTTACTGTTGATCATATGTGTGTTTATATCAGGTCAGTGTGAGTGTTTACTGTTGATCACGTGTGTGTTTATATCAGGTCAGTGTGTGTGTTTACTGTTGATCATATGTGTGTTTATATCAGGTCAGTGTGAGTGTTTACTGTTGATCACATGTGTGTTTATATCAGGTCAGTGTGTGTGTTTACTGTTGATCACATGTGTGTTTATATCAGGTCAGTGTGTGTGTTTACTGTTGATCATATGTGTGTTTATATCAGGTCAGTGTGAGTGTTTACTGTTGATCATATGTGTGTTTATATCAGGTCAGTGTGTGTGTTTACTGTTGATCATATGTGTGTTTATATCAGGTCAGTGTGTGTGTTTACTGTTGATCATATGTGTGTTTATATCAGGTCAGTGTGTGTGTTTACTGTTGATCACATGTGTGTTTATATCAGGTCAGTGTGAGTGTTTACTGTTGATCACGTGTGTGTTTATATCAGGTCAGTGTGAGTGTTTACTGTTGATCATATGTGTGTTTATATCAGGTCAGTGTGTGTGTTTACTGTTGATCATATGTGTGTTTATATCAGGTCAGTGTGAGTGTTTACTGTCGATCATATGTGTGTTTACTGTTGATCACATGTGTGTTTATATCAGGTCAGTGTGAGTGTTTACTGTTGATCATATGTGTGTTTATATCAGGTCAGTGTGAGTGTTTACTGTTGATCATATGTGTGTTTATATCAGGTCAGTGTGTGTGTTTACTGTTGATCACATGTGTGTTTATATCAGGTCAGTGTGAGTGTTTATTGTTGATCACGTGTGTGTTTATATCAGGTCAGTGTGTGTGTTTACTGTTGATCATATGTGTGTTTATATCAGGTCAGTGTGAGTGTTTACTGTTGATCATATGTGTGTTTATATCAGGTCAGTGTGAGTGTTTACTGTTGATCATATGTGTGTTTATATCAGGTCAGTGTGTGTGTTTACTGTTGATCATATGTGTGTTTATATCAGGTCAGTGTGTGTGTTTACTGTTGATCATATGTGTGTTTATATCAGGTCAGTGTGAGTGTTTACTGTTGATCACATGTGTGTTTATATCAGGTCAGTGTGAGTGTTTACTGTTGATCATATGTGTGTTTATATCAGGTCAGTGTGAGTGTTTACTGTTGATCATATGTGTGTTTATATCAGGTCAGTGTGTGTGTTTACTGTTGATCATATGTGTGTTTATATCAGGTCAGTGTGAGTGTTTACTGTTGATCACGTGTGTGTTTATATCAGGTCAGTGTGTGTGTTTACTGTTGATCATATGTGTGTTTATATCAGGTCAGTGTGAGTGTTTACTGTTGATCACGTGTGTGTTTATATCAGGTCAGTGTGTGTGTTTACTGTTGATCACATGTGTGTTTATATCAGGTCAGTGTGAGTGTTTACTGTTGATCATATGTGTGTTTATATCAGGTCAGTGTGTGTGTTTACTGTTGATCATATGTGTGTTTATATCAGGTCAGTGTGAGTGTTTACTGTTGATCACGTGTGTGTTTATATCAGGTCAGTGTGTGTGTTTACTGTTGATCATATGTGTGTTTATATCAGGTCAGTGTGAGTGTTTACTGTTGATCACGTGTGTGTTTATATCAGGTCAGTGTGTGTGTTTACTGTTGATCACATGTGTGTTTATATCAGGTCAGTGTGAGTGTTTACTGTTGATCATATGTGTGTTTATATCAGGTCAGTGTGAGTGTTTACTGTTGATCATATGTGTGTTTATATCAGGTCAGTGTGTGTGTTTACTGTTGATCATATGTGTGTTTATATCAGGTCAGTGTGAGTGTTTACTGTTGATCACGTGTGTGTTTATATCAGGTCAGTGTGTGTGTTTACTGTTGATCATATGTGTGTTTATATCAGGTCAGTGTGAGTGTTTACTGTTGATCACATGTGTGTTTATATCAGGTCAGTGTGTGTGTTTACTGTTGATCACATGTGTGTTTATATCAGGTCAGTGTGTGTGTTTACTGTTGATCACATGTGTGTTTATATCAGGTCAGTGTGTGTGTTTACTGTTGATCATATGTGTGTTTATATCAGGTCAGTGTGAGTGTTTACTGTTGATCATATGTGTGTTTATATCAGGTCAGTGTGTGTGTTTACTGTTGATCATATGTGTGTTTATATCAGGTCAGTGTGTGTGTTTACTGTTGATCATATGTGTGTTTATATCAGGTCAGTGTGTGTGTTTACTGTTGATCACATGTGTGTTTATATCAGGTCAGTGTGAGTGTTTACTGTTGATCACGTGTGTGTTTATATCAGGTCAGTGTGAGTGTTTACTGTTGATCATATGTGTGTTTATATCAGGTCAGTGTGAGTGTTTACTGTTGATCACATGTGTGTTTATATCAGGTCAGTGTGAGTGTTTATTGTTGATCACGTGTGTGTTTATATCAGGTCAGTGTGTGTGTTTACTGTTGATCATATGTGTGTTTATATCAGGTCAGTGTGAGTGTTTACTGTTGATCATATGTGTGTTTATATCAGGTCAGTGTGAGTGTTTACTGTTGATCATATGTGTGTTTATATCAGGTCAGTGTGTGTGTTTACTGTTGATCATATGTGTGTTTATATCAGGTCAGTGTGAGTGTTTACTGTTGATCATATGTGTGTTTATATCAGGTCAGTGTGAGTGTTTACTGTTGATCACGTGTGTGTTTATATCAGGTCAGTGTGTGTGTTTACTGTTGATCATATGTGTGTTTATATCAGGTCAGTGTGAGTGTTTACTGTTGATCACATGTGTGTTTATATCAGGTCAGTGTGTGTGTTTACTGTTGATCACATGTGTGTTTATATCAGGTCAGTGTGTGTGTTTACTGTTGATCACATGTGTGTTTATATCAGGTCAGTGTGAGTGTTTACTGTTGATCATATGTGTGTTTATATCAGGTCAGTGTGAGTGTTTACTGTTGATCATATGTGTGTTTATATCAGGTCAGTGTGAGTGTTTACTGTTGATCATATGTGTGTTTATATCAGGTCAGTGTGAGTGTTTACTGTTGATCATATGTGTGTTTATATCAGGTCAGTGTGAGTGTTTACTGTTGATCACATGTGTGTTTATATCAGGTCAGTGTGAGTGTTTACTGTTGATCATATGTGTGTTTATATCAGGTCAGTGTGTGTGTTTACTGTTGATCACATGTGTGTTTATATCAGGTCAGTGTGAGTGTTTACTGTTGATCATATGTGTGTTTATATCAGGTCAGTGTGAGTGTTTACTGTTGATCACATGTGTGTTTTATATCAGGTCAGTGTGAGTGTTTACTGTTGATCATATGTGTGTTTATATCAGGTCAGTGTGTGTGTTTACTGTTGATCACATGTGTGTTTATATCAGGTCAGTGTGAGTGTTTACTGTTGATCATATGTGTGTTTATATCAGGTCAGTGTGTGTGTTTACTGTTGATCATATGTGTGTTTATATCAGGTCAGTGTGTGTGTTTACTGTTGATCATATGTGTGTTTATATCAGGTCAGTGTGTGTGTTTACTGTTGATCATATGTGTGTTTATATCAGGTCAGTGTGTGTGTTTACTGTTGATCACATGTGTGTTTATATCAGGTCAGTGTGAGTGTTTACTGTTGATCATATGTGTGTTTATATCAGGTCAGTGTGTGTGTTTACTGTTGATCATATGTGTGTTTATATCAGGTCAGTGTGTGTGTTTACTGTTGATCATATGTGTGTTTATATCAGGTCAGTGTGTGTGTTTACTGTTGATCACATGTGTGTTTATATCAGGTCAGTGTGAGTGTTTACTGTTGATCACATGTGTGTTTATATCAGGTCAGTGTGAGTGTTTACTGTTGATCATATGTGTGTTTATATCAGGTCAGTGTGTGTGTTTACTGTTGATCATATGTGTGTTTATATCAGGTCAGTGTGTGTGTTTACTGTTGATCACATGTGTGTTTATATCAGGTCAGTGTGAGTGTTTACTGTTGATCATATGTGTGTTTATATCAGGTCAGTGTGTGTGTTTACTGTTGATCATATGTGTGTTTATATCAGGTCAGTGTGTGTGTTTACTGTTGATCATATGTGTGTTTATATCAGGTCAGTGTGTGTGTTTACTGTTGATCATATGTGTGTTTATATCAGGTCAGTGTGTGTGTTTACTGTTGATCATATGTGTGTTTATATCAGGTCAGTGTGTGTGTTTACTGTTGATCATATGTGTGTTTATATCAGGTCAGTGTGTGTGTTTACTGTTGATCATATGTGTGTTTATATCAGGTCAGTGTGTGTGTTTACTGTTGATCATATGTGTGTTTATATCAGGTCAGTGTGTGTGTTTACTGTTGATCATATGTGTGTTTATATCAGGTCAGTGTGTGTGTTTACTGTTGATCATATGTGTGTTTATATCAGGTCAGTGTGTGTGTTTACTGTTGATCATATGTGTGTTTATATCAGGTCAGTGTGTGTGTTTACTGTTGATCATATGTGTGTTTATATCAGGTCAGTGTGTGTGTTTACTGTTGATCATATGTGTGTTTATATCAGGTCAGTGTGTGTGTTTACTGTTGATCATATGTGTGTTTATATCAGGTCAGTGTGTGTGTTTACTGTTGATCATATGTGTGTTTATATCAGGTCAGTGTGTGTGTTTACTGTTGATCATATGTGTGTTTATATCAGGTCAGTGTGTGTGTTTACTGTTGATCATATGTGTGTTTATATCAGGTCAGTGTGTGTGTTTACTGTTGATCATATGTGTGTTTATATCAGGTCAGTGTGAGTGTTTACTGTTGATCATATGTGTGTTTATATCAGGTCAGTGTGTGTGTTTACTGTTGATCATATGTGTGTTTATATCAGGTCAGTGTGTGTGTTTACTGTTGATCATATGTGTGTTTATATCAGGTCAGTGTGTGTGTTTACTGTTGATCATATGTGTGTTTATATCAGGTCAGTGTGTGTGTTTACTGTTGATCATATGTGTGTTTATATCAGGTCAGTGTGTGTGTTTACTGTTGATCATATGTGTGTTTATATCAGGTCAGTGTGTGTGTTTACTGTTGATCACTATGTGTGTTTATATCAGGTCAGTGTGAGTGTTTACTGTTGATCATATGTGTGTTTATATCAGGTCAGTGTGTGTGTTTACTGTTGATCATATGTGTGTTTATATCAGGTCAGTGTGTGTGTTTACTGTTGATCATATGTGTGTTTATATCAGGTCAGTGTGTGTGTTTACTGTTGATCATATGTGTGTTTATATCAGGTCAGTGTGAGTGTTTACTGTTGATCATATGTGTGTTTATATCAGGTCAGTGTGTGTGTTTACTGTTGATCATATGTGTGTTTATATCAGGTCAGTGTGAGTGTTTACTGTTGATCATATGTGTGTTTATATCAGGTCAGTGTGAGTGTTTACTGTTGATCATATGTGTGTTTATATCAGGTCAGTGTGTGTGTTTACTGTTGATCATATGTGTGTTTATATCAGGTCAGTGTGAGTGTTTACTGTTGATCATATGTGTGTTTATATCAGGTCAGTGTGAGTGTTTACTGTTGATCATATGTGTGTTTATATCAGGTCAGTGTGAGTGTTTACTGTTGATCATATGTGTGTTTATATCAGGTCAGTGTGAGTGTTTACTGTTGATCATATGTGTGTTTATATCAGGTCAGTGTGAGTGTTTACTGTTGATCATATGTGTGTTTATATCAGGTCAGTGTGAGTGTTTACTGTTGATCACATGTGTGTTTATATCAGGTCAGTGTGAGTGTTTACTGTTGATCATATGTGTGTTTATATCAGGTCAGTGTGAGTGTTTACTGTTGATCATATGTGTGTTTATATCAGGTCAGTGTGTGTGTTTACTGTTGATCACTATGTGTGTTTATATCAGGTCAGTGTGAGTGTTTACTGTTGATCATATGTGTGTTTATATCAGGTCAGTGTGAGTGTTTACTGTTGATCATATGTGTGTTTATATCAGGTCAGTGTGTGTGTTTACTGTTGATCATATGTGTGTTTATATCAGGTCAGTGTGAGTGTTTACTGTTGATCATATGTGTGTTTATATCAGGTCAGTGTGAGTGTTTACTGTTGATCACATGTGTGTTTATATCAGGTCAGTGTGTGTGTTTACTGTTGATCACATGTGTGTTT